>NC_049915.1:16947786-17307609 GCF_001411555.2 Juglans regia
TTCTTTGATGTTATATTTTCCAAATTTAATACTAAATCACTGCATTTCAAATATATATAAACATAAATATATATTTATATATTACAAATTGTGTATATATAAATATATACAATTCAATTTTTTAGACTTGTTCACAAATTATGCACAATAAAAATCACATAATTTTTAAATTAAAATCATTTAATTTAAATTTACAATGAACGTTCGAACGTTATTACTTAACGTTCGAACATTGGCGCAAACATTTTACGTTCGAACGTTAATTAATAACGTTCAAACGGTTGCGCCAAAACATTTTACGTTTGAACGTAAACAGACATAACGTTCGAATGTATATGTGACGTTCGAACGTATATTTCCCATACATTGAAACGTAAAAAAAATCTCATCTATCTTTAATGACGGTTTCAAGAAACTGTCACAGAAAATGTCTTTTAGTGACGGTTTAGAGACTGTCACAATTTCCCAACCGTCACTAAAAAATAATTGTATTGTAGTGTCATGCCGGATTAATAGTATTATGAACCAGAGCAATGAACCTAATTGAAGTGGCTCATTTCCTACTAGAAAAGTTCATGTATGAGCAACGATTAATTTTACTTCCCCACCTAGCTACTCTAGGTTGGGGTTAGGTAATATTTTAAACATGAATTCTACTAATTGGTTTAGACGTGTTGTTATTGTAAGGTGATTTTTACAGGAAAATTATTAGCTAGGTAGTTCTGATATGGATGATGTTCAGCCTATTATATATAAGATGTCATACAATCTATTAAAATTGCTTCTATAAATACTAATTTTTAATAAGGCATATCATAATGTAATAAAATGATAGTACTGCATGCGTGTTCGAATTCCAAAACTACATAGTAATATTTATGTACTCTTCATGAGTGTGTTATAAAATACTCGACCTTGCAAGTACAAGACGTACAACGGGGAGAGAGAGAGAGAGAGAGAGAGAGAGAGAGAGAGAGAGAGGATCAGCACTTCCATGTATACCATATGATAATTAATGCATGGGTATACAAAATAATGATGCCGTGCTTCATTTAAAGCATATATGTTATATAAGTATGTATATAGTCATTGTCTTCTTTTGTTGGAAAAAAATATTGGCTCATTTTCTTTTAAATTTCAAAGATGGGCTTTTCAGCCTCGATTTAGTACCGCGTTTTTGTAATTACTAAAAACTGGAGACAGGATTGCCCTTTCACCCGAGGAGATGTTTACTATATATAAACATACACACATATAAGTCGATCGAGAAGAAGAGCCATTAATCTCGTCTCACCTAATTTCAATATTCAAACACTACAACTACAACACTTTTCAATTTCAATCTTCAACCTTTTCATCTAATAATTACCTAATAATTACAAATTTTTCAAATTTCGAAATAAAATACAAGAAACAATTCAACTTTTTCAAATTTTAAAACAAAAATATTATTCTAACAATATTTTAATTTTATAATATTTTTATTCAATTTTTTTCTCTCATTTCCCAAAACTCCATAAAACATCTCAACTCAAATCATTTCACTATTATTTAAATATTATCTTGTCTCATCTCATTATCCAAAACATGTTTAAGGCTGTGTTCAGATGTTGTTGTGATCTCAAATAATCTGAATTAATTTGTAAATATTAGTGTTTTGTTAGTCTTATTGAGATGTATATGAATATAAATATGTTAAGATCGATGTATTTCAATGTATTAAGTAGGTTGAAATGTATTTCACTGTTATATAGGAAGTTAAAAAAGTAGCGAGTCCTATCAATTATTGGTTTGAGATAAGTTGAGACCCAATACTTTTACAACCAAATAGGCCTGCACATTGGCCCCGCCCATGAGATTTTTTGCCCAACCTGTCTTGGCCCGCAGCAAAACCCAGGAACATATAATCCGACCCGACCCGACCCGAATGGTTTGTGTCGAGTAAATATTTTTTTTATTTTCCTCGCGCCTTCTTCTTCCTCTAGTTTCCTGTTTTTCCCTTTCCCTGCAACCGACACACCTGTGTTTCCGTTTTCCTACTTAGGAACCCTGCTTTTATAAATTAAAAAGAACACTAATTTGATAAAAAAAATCAATTCAAGACATGAATATCTGAGATTCCATGTTTACAACGAGCTTGTATATTTCTCAGAACACAACATTAAAAAACAGAGCCTTCATAAGTTCTAGCTCTTCCAGATTTTGTTTCCCTAATATTTTCTTAGCAGCCCAACAAAACTTGAGACAAGCCTTGTTGTTGAACATATTGGAACCTTAGGAAGTTTCTTATAGTTAATCTTTCCAACAACTTAAGCAAGAATAAAAACTCTACGAGAGAGAACAAGTCACCTGGAAGGAATTTGAGAGCTAGCTCGAATCGGTGGGGATGATCATACACGGCATGGACCCAAATTTGAGCTCCCTAGAATCGCTCGAAACAAGAATAAAAACACAAATTTCATATGTTTTTCGGTTTTTACGGGTTCGACCAAATGGCTGTGTTTAAAACCCGGTATTGATTTTTGACCCGATGAACCCGTCTTTGACGGGTTGAACAAGTCGGGTATTTCAGTTTGATCGGGCCTAAGGCCCTTAATGCACAGGCCTACAACCAAACATAGTCTAAGAGGTGGTTTGGATAATGAAACACTATCAACCCATCTCATCTAATTATTACAATTTTTCAAACTTTCAAACAAAATATGATAAATAATTCCATTTTTTCAAATCTAAAAAAAATAATAATATTAAAAATATATATTCTAATAATATTTTATTCAATTTTTAATTCTCATCTCATCTCAACTCAACTCGCTTTCTAAATAAGCGGTGGTGATTAATGGTGAGACAATGCTCGGGACCCAATATCGGTAGAGCATGTATTATCTGCATGTTAGCGATCAAGTATAAATAAAAAAAAAAAAAAAAAAAAAACTAAATTTCAACAAGAATAGATCAACAAGTAATGACTTTTTTTTAATAAAATTTCACAGCATTTCGTTTGATCGATTGCAGCTCGGAACTAAGGGCACGTAGCTTCGGTAGAGGAAGTTAATTCGTTCGTACGTATATACTGGTTCCTTTATTATTATTATTATTATTATAAGAAATAAACATTATTTTATTCATAAAATCAAAGTTACAACTGTGATCGGTCAATATAGAGAAAAAATCAGATTATAAGACAAACTACTCATCTGCTGAAAGCTTCCTCACATACAAATTTCCATGCGACGGATATTGTCTTAATTTCTAAGAACTCTCACCGACAAAACAGGTTTGTCTGAGAGTATCACTCTTTGTAAAAAAATAGAGATAACCATCCCTTTCCTCCAAAGTAGGTGGGGTATTCAACCCCCATCCTCCAAAGGATGAGAAGGACAAAACACCCCCATTCTCCAAAGGAGGAGAAGGACAGAACCACCCACCCTCCAAAAGAGGGGGGGGGGTCTCCTGCTATGGACAAAAGTCCAATGACCTATTTATTTTAATTTCTAACACAAACAAAGAACAAAATTATAGACACTTGAAAACACTACAGAAAACAAAAATACACTGGCCAAAGGAGGCTATAGTAGCGCGTGAAGGACACGCGTGTGTGCGCTATGCGCCGCTTCTTTTGGCGTCGCATTCAGTAGTCTGGAAGATCAGCAGTTGAGTAAGGCCATAGTGGGGCGCATGTAGGATGTTAGCCACCGAAAAACCTCAAGTTGGTGTTCCTTCTTTATTTAACCTGAAAAAGCAAACAAAAAATACAGACATGAGAACTGATAATGGAAAAACTCTGAACTAGAATGAGGGAGGGGGGAGGAGCCGAAGCTCCCACCCCCTTAGCTGGTTTCGTTTCGGTTAGGGTGTTTTATACTAGTTCCATTCTTAATTAGAGTGAAACGGACTAAAAACCGTTTATATAAAAAGTGAATTTTTTCTTGTGTCTCATTTTTTTCAAAAGAATTGTTCAAAATTTATATTTTCGGAATTTGTGCAAATAGGAGTTGTGTTTGATAAGTGAAATAGTATGAGCTTATTTCATTATAATTTATTATTATTCACAAACAGTTTATTTTTAATAAAATAATATTCATTATTTTTTTATTATTATTCAAAAATCATATGAGATTAACTCAACATCTAGGCTATAAACTCATCTCAACTCATCATTACAATTTTTTTAAATTCCAACATAAAATATAATAAACAATTCAACTTTTTCAAATCTCAAAATAATAATAATATTAAAAATAATATTCTAATAATATTTTATCATCTCAACTCAACTCAACTCAATTCATTTAAATATTCAAACGCAGTTGTAGGCTTTTTAATTAGAACCTGCTAATAATTAATAGGAATCAAGTTGTAATAGAGTTAAAAGAGTACTTTTTAATTGAGTTAAAGAGAGGAACTAGGTACATGGACAGATCTTGAGATTGATGTTTTCATAATAAAGATTTCAAATTTTGGCAAGGTGATGACTCGAATGTGTAACTTGATACATGTATAATCCCATTATATCTCCTTTTTAGACTATTGGCCCTAGTGAGCAATGTGCTTACACCTACTACTATTAATTAGACTTACTTGTATTTAGATGTTGAATTGAATTCAGTTGAATTGAATTTTTTATAAATAGTAATAAGTTAAATAGTGAAGGAAGTTATGTGGAACTTATATAAATTAAATTTAAAGCATGTTTAGATGTTAAGATGAATTTAATAATTTTTATGAAAAATTAAAAAAATTTATGAATCTCATGCATAAAAATATTTTAAGTTGAAAAGAATTATGGATCCCACGTATAAAAATATTTTAAATTAGAAAGAATTTAAGAATTTAAGAATTTAATATTTAAATATTATATTTAATTTAAAATTAAATTCAACTCTTAAATTATTAAATTGAGTGTAACATCAAACATTCTTCTTTATTCGAAACTTTGTTGAGTAAAAGAAAAATTGTGGACAACCAAGCTGCGTCCTCACCGCGGCCTCGCATCCGACGTGGCAAAAAAACAAAACGACACCGTTTTGTTTTTTACCTTTCTCATTTCCAAGGAGTCCTCGTGGGTGAAGGGACGATTCAAAGATCCCTACTTTCTCATTTCGGTCTGCCTTCTCCAAGCCACACACGAAACCTCTCTTCGTCTTCTCCATGAAAATACAGAGCCATTGGTTAGGGTTTGTGTTTCTCTTCGTCTTCGGTAAGGGTTTGTGTTTCTCTTCGTCTTCTCCAAGGTTTGTGTTTCTCTTCGTCTTCTCCCCACTTTCTTTCTGTCTATCCCTAGATTTCTTCTCCTCCAAGCCGCACACGAAACCTCTATTCTCTTCTCCGAATGAAATCAGGGGTTAGGTTTGTGAGATTTTTTCTCCATCACATTTCTCTTTGCCGAGAGAAACCATGGTTTGTGTTTCTCTTCGTCTTCTCCATGAAAACACAGAGCCATTGGTTAGGGTTTGTGTTTCTCTTTGTCTTCTCCATGAAATCACAGAGTGACACCTACGAAGCCACATGTCTGATATCCCCTTCCCACAAAGTCCCGAAACCCTAACCCGAAACCCTAACCGAAGCCGAAGCCTGAAACCCTAACCCGAAGCCGAAGTCTAAAACCCTAATCCGAAGCCGAAGCCCTAAGCCGAAGCCCTGATCCGAAACCCTAACCCGAAGCCCTAACCTGAAACCCTAACCGGAAGCCGAAGCCCTAACCCGAAGCCCTGATCCGAAACCCTAACTCGAAGCCCTAACCTGAAACCCTAACCCGAAGCCCTAACCCGAAACCCTAACCCGAAACCCTAAACAAATACACGAGATTCCCTCACTGCCAGTGACACAGTGGTGGGAGTGAACATAGCTCCCGAGTAAGGTTATATTCTCCAATTTTTGATATCTACAGTTTGATATTGTAGTTTGCTGTTTCTTTATTGTTGTAATTGTTTATGAATTTTGTGGGTATGAATATTTTGCAAGTGGTTGTTGGAGATTGGAGGTGTTGTTTTAAATTTAAATTTATAACTAGAGGTTGCTGGTGTTATTGTTGTGTTGGTTTCTATATTAGGTCGACTCATTAATTAGGATGATGGTGTTGGTTTATGAATTTCGTGGGTATGGATGGTTGTCGGAGATTGGTGGTGTTGCTGTAAGCACTTTATAATTAGAGGTTGATGGTGTTATTGGTGGTGTTGTTTAAATTTAATTTTATCTTGAGATGTTGATGGTGTTATTGGTGGTGTTGTATTAAATTTAAATTTATAATTAGAGGTTGCTGGTGTTATTGATGGGGTTATTGTCACTGTTATGTGAAACTTCTTCAACATTTATGCATTGTGTATCTCCTATAACCAATTTGTGCCGGTGCACAGTTTGCTTATTGTCTGTGTTTCTATCATTTACACCATATGCACCATGATCAAACCATTAATATTGATAAGAGTTAAAAATAGAAATTGTATATTATATTTAGATTTGGTTTTGTTACTTTGCAGATTTAATTCAATGTGATTTATTAAATATTGTTTAGTTTTATCAATCACCAATAGGTAGGTTTAGAGGATGGTTCTCCTCTTTCTTTTTATAAGCAATTACTTGTAAATTATAGACCTCATGGATGGCATATTCATGTTAGAATGTCATCATCATCATCATTATCATCATCAATGTCTTCTTCATCATTTCCAAAACGTACTTTGGGACAAACACACTGCTTCTGTAAGGTCGATGCCACATTGAAATATTCAAGTACTAGAAGAAATCCAGGACGACCCTTCTTAGGGTGTCCAAAGTACAATACAGAGGTAACTACATTATTTATAGTTACAATATTTTTGTTATATGTATAAAATGATTAGGGATTACCATACTGTAAATTTTTCAAGTGGGCAGATGGTAATGAAGAAATTGAGTTCCGACTTCAAGAAAGAAACAATGAACTATTAAGGAAGGAGAATGAGCTTGAGAAGATGATGGACGATGTGGAAAAGACGAAGACTGAGCTCCGTAAAAGAGTGGATGAAATCGAGAAGAGAGAGCTGGTGGTATCCAATAGAGAGAAGGAGCTTCTGGAACAACAAACTGAAATGAGGCGTGGACGCATACTACTTCGGTTATATTGGGGTTTTTTATTTGTAGTTGTATGTTACTTGGTAGTATTTAAGTAACATGCAACTAGGTGTACTTATTGGACTGTTTAGTTGATGTAAATATGCTTATTGGACTGTGTACTTGATGTAAATATAAACCATTTTAGCAATGTAGTGGAATGAATTTCCATTTGATGAGTATTGGATTCTGAGTAGTGGAATGAATTTCCATCTGATGAGTATTAAATTTCCATTTGTAGTGGAATGTGTTGTTTATGTGGTGTAAATGTGAACTGTAATTGCTAGGTGTTGGAATTGATTCTATTTTATGTTGGAAATCATTGATTAGTCTTCTTTGACAGCAAGACCTGAAACATTTAAACATTGGTAGGCTAGTAAACATGCATGCTGCTGCTTGAATATCATAGGAGCCAGACACGAGTTTTGGTTTGAAACTTATGTAGCTTGACAGTAAGAATTCAGCAGGGAGGGAGGGAGAGAGTTGAAATTGTTGTGGTAGTTGGGAAGATCAATTATTGCATTATCTAAGTTTATTGCTGTATGAACTGGAAGAAAGAAGAAAATGGCATGCATGCATGATAATAATGGTCACAGCACAGCGTCATCTTCTTCTAAAAATGGCATGCATGCATGCATGATAATATGCAACTCAAAATACCCAAAAAAAACCCAGGATCGATAATAACTACTAGATGATGAAGAAAACGTGGGGGGCACAGTGAAATGATCATAAGAAATCAATTCAAGTGAATCTGCCCGTTGTTCAGCAGGGATTATATTTAGACGCAAATGCCATAAAACTTAGATGGAATAAACCTGAGAATAGAATGGTACACCAAACGCAAATGCCATAAAAGCAACCAAACGCAACTTGCTGTGGAATAAAACTGAACTTCTGTAATTTTTAATATGCAAATCTCTCTGTTACAAGGGTAAACCGTAACTTCAACTAAAATGAAACAATATGATGCTACAGCTGCGCTTTACCATCTATCTATTACAACGGTACTAGAAGCAGAAACATGGGTTCTTGTAGAATGCAGTACAGGATTTAACAGCTGCTCTAGCCCCGGCAAAAACATGGGTTCTTGTAGATTTGGACTGAGTGGGGACAAACACACTGACCATGCTATGCCATCAATTGATCCAGAAGCACTAGAGCTGCATTACCATCTCCAACTGTTTAATAAAACAAACTGTGTAAGGGAAATGAACATTAATATGAATTAAGTATATGATATGCTTCTTACCGAAGATATGAACAAATGGAACCAGCATATCACATAGAGCTGTAAGCACTTCATTGAGACTCAAACCATGATGGAAATTTTCAGATTGTAATGAAAATGTATTTTCAGATTCAAGTTCCAAATACTCAAGAAAACAAGCTTTGATATTCAAGTTCTATTTTCAGATTCAAACCATGATGGAAATTTCAAGAAGGCTCAAATCAACTTTCGGATTGTAATGAAAATGTATTTTCAGATTCAAGTTCCAAAATACTCAAGAAAACAAGCTTTGATATTCAAGTTCTATTTTCAGATTCAAACCATGATGGAAATTTCAAGAAGGCTCAAATCAACTTTCGGATTGTAATGAAAATGTATTTTCAGATTCAAGTTCCAAAATACTCAAGAAAACAAGCTTTGATATTCAAGTTCTATTTTCAGATTCAAACCATGATGGAAATTTCAAGAAGGCTCAAATCAACTTTCGGATTGTAATGAAAATATATTTTCAGATTCAAGTTCCCAAATACTCAAGTTTTAGGCTTTGATATTCAACTTCTATTTTCAGATTCAAACCATGATGGAAATTTTCAGATTCAAATCAACTTTCAGATTCTAATGAAAATATATTTTCAGATTCAAGTTCCCAAATACTCAAGTTTTAGCCTTTGATATTCAACTTCTATTTTCAGATTCAAACCATTTTAGCATTAACATCTTTTTTCATGTCATCCTTCTAAGAAAACAAAAATAAAATTCGACCTACAAACCAGGAAAATACCTCGTGGGTCGAATCATTCCAACGGTTGTGATCCATCCAACCCAAGTCAATCGGCTGTGATCCATCCAATCCAATTTGCATCTGTAACCCAAGTAAACGTGTATATTAATGTCTTATTTGTAACCATGAACATTAATATATAAAAACAAAAAGTAGGGATATACTAACACTTTCTTGACTTTGAATCCCTATTCCTCGGATTTGGGTTCCACCAAAAAACTGTGGATTCTGGATTGGCCTGGTCAAAAATACTTGTAAGAACCAGCCAATTTGTACAGCAAGCAATTTCAAGAAGGCTTATGTACTTCTACAAAATACCTGCACGTATCCAGCATTGGCCAGTTCATTCTCCTCATGGCCAAATAAGGATCTCTGTGTGCTCAATATAGGTGTATCTCCTACATCTCCCTAACAGTGAAATAACAAATAAATGTGATTTAATTTTCATATTTGCTTATGTAAAATATAAACATACATGTCATATTAAATAGATGCACCTCTTTGCGTTTTCCCTTTCCTTGTGCTTTTTTGATCTTCGCTTTAACTTTTCGCATATCCTTCTCCATCCTGGATGCTCTCCTCAGAGATGGGGGTCTGCCTTTCCCACGTACAACATTTGGACTACGTACTTACCCAGAACCACCGACAGTAGTTGTACCCCCTACTGATATTGGAACAATGGAACCCATTTGGGTCAGAGATGGGGGTTCTTGGTTGGCACGATACAACTCAATCATTGCATATAACTTAGCTTTTGCATCCTAAGTATGCTCTTTCGAACCTGCTGCAAGAGTAATCATCTGATAACAGATATTCAACATCTCTGAATATCTATTAGAATCTGCCCGTTGTTCCCCCGCATCATAACTACTGTTGATCAACGTGTATCGTCGTTTGATATCCTTCCTCCATGGATCTAAAACATAACTATCTGGCAAATATGTAATCTCGTTACATCTAAATACGGCCAAAATGTGCCTACACAATATCCCTCTCATCTGGAATAATCCACAAGAACACTTTGCAGCTGAATCTTTTTCAATAAAGTCCACAGAATATGTAACTTGCTTAGTGAACTCTGCCAAATGAACTTCATCCTTTACCAAATATGTTTGTATTGCACCAATGCTCTCATGTAACTTTGGATTCATATCGATCATACCAGTAATTTGCTGTTGTACTTCCTTGAATTTAGAATTTGTGTACAATTCTTGAAACCTCTTCTCAATTGGAGACCTAGATATGCAGGGTGTTCTGACACTGAATGAGTGGAAGTCTGCGGCATTTTCATTCTCAATCTTTTTTCTCAATGCGTTATCAAACTGGTCAACAAACTCTTTGAGGTTTGTCTTAGCATTAACATACCCGTCGAAGAAGGCATTCATGCTCTCGCTCCGCTGCGTTGTACTCATTCTAGCCCAAAAACAGTCTTTTAAGAATGCTGGAACCCAATGTTCACGATCAACGTATAGACTTTGTAACCACGTACATTCATGCAAATTGTACGTGGTAATTAACTGCACCCAACTTGTCTCAAACTCATCAATACTTTGACTGTCATATACACATTTCATCAATGTATTTTTCATCCCAGTTTTGTAGGAACCATAGGAGCCAAGCTTTTCCGGCACTTTCTTCAGTATATGCCATAAACAAATCTATGTCGGGTAATTGGGAAAACAATACCAATTGCATTTTTCATCGCTCTATCTTGGTCAGTGATAATAGCTTTAGGAGCTATACCATCCATACACTGCAACCAAGTCTGGAATAACCACACAAAGGTCTCAGTATCCTCACTAGAAATCAAGCCTGCTCCCAAGAGGATTGACTGCCCATGGTGATTTACACCAACAAATAGTGCAAACGGCATCCCATATCTATTGGTCAGGTATGTAGTGTCGAATGTGACCACATCACCGAAATATTGGTAGGCTGCTCTACTACGTGGGTCTGCCCAGAAGACATTCTCTAACCTCCCTTCATCATCTAAATCCATCAACGCAAAGAACCCAGGATTTTTGTACTGCATCCTACAAAAATACTCTCGAAGTGCACCAGCACCACCTGCGCCAAGTCGTAGATGTCTTGCCTTGTCGATATAGTTACGACAATCCTTTTCCAGAAACGGGAGGTTTTCGTACCCGCCCGCACCAACAACAAGAGATCCAAAGCTCTTGTTCATTCGGACACCAGCTATATCATTTGTATCTAGAACTCTTTTTACGGCATCACTCACTTCTCTATTACATCGAAAGAAACGAGCTTTCTTTGGACTAAGTCCGTGATTATGGATATTATGAACCGTAGTCAACCGCAGTTTTCCATCAGATTTAAAGGCATTAATATTTGCCTTACATTCCGTTTTTCATGTCGGACGTGGGTTGGCGACATTCAAAGTTCTATTACGGGCCTTCCCACCACGCGCATATGCAAGGGTGACATACCTAACAGTATCATCTTCTTCCCTCTCAGTCCTTTTTGTCATCACTCCAAACCCGCACTTCTTACCATACTCCTTATAATAACTCACTAAATCTTGAAGAGAATCAAACTCCATCCCCGACTTTGGCTCCTCAATCATATCATCACAATCAATTTCAACATTCTGAGATGTCCCGGCACTGCAATCCTTGGTTTCCTGTGGATTTGGTCTATCCTTATTAATTTATTCAACTGTAGAGGATGTACATGGCGCTTCAGTTTCCCCACCACCAGGTCTATTAGGGTCTGACCCAACTAGTATGCTTGTAGTGGAGCTTGTATTGATGAGAGGAGTTGGAGGAAATGGGTAACCAACATTTGACATAAATCCCGGTGACCACGCAAGCACTTGTCCATTTGAACTACATGGTGTTAGCATAGATGGATGTTCTTTACCGTTTCCCATACTGAGAGGCAACCAAACGCAAATCTTAAAAATTAGAAAAGTACGTAAGTGTATGGAATAAGATTGATGTGCACAAAATTAGTTGTGGTGTCATAAACCTATAAGATTAGAAGGTCCCAAAAAGGAGGCATTAATTATACAAAAAAAAAAGGCTCTGTAAAATATGTTGGTAAAAGAATAGGTGAATGTTTCATTTAATGGAATCCATTTAGTTTTATAAACTATAAGAATTTCCATCTCACAAATAATGTGAAATCTCATCTATCATATTTTAAAATATAATTATAACAAGCATGGGTCCACAATGTCAGAGTTTTCTGTATCACATAAAACACAAGAAGATCATTAACTTGGGACTGCCCATTACACGATGAGAAGCAATAACTCAAGTAAATGAGGTTTTTGTTTTTCCAACTCTGATCCAACTTTTCTTCCATCATTCATAGGAGTACCACACAAGACTTGCCAAACTCAAAAGACCTCCATCATCCACCAAAGGCTAAGGCCACCAGGCCAAAACCAACTACACCCCCCATCTTCCCCTTCCCCTTTCCTTCCCTGTTAATGTAACTCGTGTCTGCCTATGAGCCCTTACCTCACCTCTTAACTACTTACCAGGACCCTAAATATGTTTATCTCATTGATTCATCCAAGTATGAAGGTAACAGAGTGTTTATTGAACTTTGTACAAATCCACCAATATTGATGACTTTTTAATTGCAAGAAATTATACCATTTTTCATATACTGATAAATTGATTCTTCTATGTGGTTGGATCTGAAAAGAAAAATTTTCTTTTCTTATACCATATACCAGACTTCAAATATTATCTAATAATTTTATAAACCTAAGAGAAATAATTAAAATTGAAGTAAAGTAGACCAAAACATTAAATGGAGAAAAACATTTGCAACAAAAACATCTTTCCTCTTTGTTTCAGCGGCCAAACCACATTAAAGAAAAAAAAAATGAAAATCTGAATCTTCGGCTACCTTCAAAGACGATGGACCAGTCGATGGACCAGTCGCTCTCTCCCCCACGACGGCGACCACTCGCTCTCTCACCCACGACGACGACCGCGACTCAGAGATGTGGACTGTCCCACAACGGCGACTGCAACAACCGACGGAAATGGAAGATAAGCTATGCGAGAGCAGCGAGACTGTGGAAGAGAGAAACTCGGGTTCGGGAGAGGTGCAGATGGATGAAAATGAAGACCTATTTCGATTTCCCACTTTCTTTATTTTATCTTATTTTTTTTTAATTCATTAAAGCTGACATGGCATGTCCGGGGACGCAGCGGGGACGCAACCCCGGTTGCCCCCAGAAGAACTGTTAATAAAATGCATCTAACTCAATCTGCGTCCATAAAGTAGTCAGAGATGAATTATCATAATGATTAAAGTCTTGTTTTTTTGTTTATTTATTTATATTGGGTGAGCAGTGCTACAGGGTGCAAGCACCAGACAGTCTCGATAAGGGTAAATTCTTTTTTTCTTTCTTTATTATTTTTATACTCCTAAATTTAGATTAAAAAAATTTTCTTAATTATTAAATAAATATGTTTTTTTTCTCGGAACCCGAGACCCAACTTTCGGTGAGATTAGGATTTTTCATTTTTTGAAGTTGTCTTTTTTGTCGCCGAAACTTCTTTGTTGGTTCTTTGTTTTCTTCTCTTTCGTTTTTCTGACATGCCACCCTGGCTCTGTTCTCGCCGAGTATTCTTTGTTGGCTTCTTTATGAGAAGAACGAAATTACTATGCTGCTTAATTGTTACCGCTTTATTTTACTGTTTTGTAAATTTTGTTTTATTTTATTTTTATTTAAAAATTAAAGAAATAATTTTTAATGTATTAATTTATTTTTTATTTTTTTAAATATTTAAAAATAATAAAAAATATGAATAAAAAAAAATCAAAAAATCTTGTGCGGTAGCCAAGAGCCATCCTCGTACTACATCTTCAAAGGGTGTAGCACGACTCCTTTATTGATGCCAAGGACTCAAAGTCTGATGATGCCGACTTAACAGATTTTATATTGATAGCGCTAAACTATTTTGAGAAAGTAGATCAACATAAATATGACAGACCAAAACGGTAAAAATTTCTTGGAATGGGACACTTTTGCTTACGTGTTAGTATTTTGGTCTTAATTTTAATTATGAGTACTATTAGAGTCATATATATGATCTCAATTCGGAATACTCTTTTCGACATGAATGTCATGACCATTAGATATATTTTGTAGTCTCCATTTCAACCTCGAAATTAACCATTTCCTCTATTAAATCCTTAGTTTAACTTACTTATTCTTTTTTTTTTTTTTTTTTTTATCTTTTATAGAAATATTTTGCTTTCACTTTTATATATGATTTTTGCATCTGACTTGGACAAGAAATTTTGCAAGATTCTTATAAATTTTTCATTTTCAAGCAAAATTATTATAATCTCAAATTACAATAGCTATTTGAGCTCAGCGTGTGGGTTTCAAAAGGAGTTTTCAAACTTTATTAATAAACCTTACTCTCAGAGTTTTTTCTCTTTCTGCATCTTTTCTCAATCTCAATCACTAATTTTTGTTGATTAACTAGCCGTTGAAGTAATTATTATTCTATTCAGCGTCATTTATCCATCTTCTAGATATGATATGATGTAATATCAAAAGAAAGGTACATGACTTTGCACTCTCAAATTATTAAGGTTTTGCACTTCACTTCTCAAACTATTAAAACTGGCATATTGTTCATGTGATATCCTATATAATAAGGATAATGGTAGGTGATGTATGAGATTCCATATTATTTAGGAATTAGAAGTTCTTACTTTTTATAAAGTTTCAATGAGACTCAACTTGTCTCATTGACTAGTCATTTTGGATTATAGGTTATATTGTGGTTTGTGTGGCGCCCCCGACCCCCATGTATGGAAACACGGGAATCGAGACGCCGGGATGATGACAACACGGTCACGCATTCCAACGAAAGTGCCAAGTGTGTGTACATGCGACAGTGTACAATAACAACGCAGCGGATAATTAAATCTACTAAGTACCAAAATTTAAACACAATCTAAACATCAGTAAGGTTTAAAAAGTAGTTATACAGTCATCCAAAATAAAATTTAACACATGTCCGAAAATACAAATAAGTAAGATAAAATAACAAAGCCAGTGATCCCAGATCACTTCTCGGGCGAAGCCGTCTCCTCAGGCTCGCCCTCCTCCTCCTCATCTGCATCAAAATCTGCGTTACCACAGAATGGTACCGCAGGTAAGTATAACCCAAATAATCCTCAGGAATAAAAATGCATTAATGCAACCAACATGTATGCATAGAAAGAAATATGCATTTTTCCTCAAAACATCATTTTCCCCGAAAATGATTATTTTCCAACACACGCCAAAATCCCAATTGGCTCAAAAATAATTCGTAAAACATTTTCCCAGAAAATGGGTTACACAAAATCCAACACACGCTATTTTCCCAGAAAACAGTCCATTTTAAATGTATGCACCATGATCTCCCCTATGGGTCATCCGCACACCCTGGCTTCGTAGCGATGCCCACTTCCGCGCCCAACACGTACGTGGGAAAACATCCACTACACAACGAGCGATGTCCAGTTCCGCGCCCAGTGCGTACGTAGCCAAGCATCCTCTAGTCCCCGCCAGCAGAAGGACCACAGAGTCGGCACGAATCGCTCGTCCGATCCCATTGTCGCCCAGCGACAATCCAGGGGACGTTACTCAGTATATTCTGCTCCCGAGTAACCAGAGGAGCTCCACCTAGATAATACCCCATCTCGGCTTGGGGTTCGTGATACACACGTACCCAATAAATCATTTTACATGAAAATCCAATTTTCAATAAACACATGAACATGATTGCAATACACGAAAATCCAATTTCCTTTACAACATGATCATGCATGAAATCATGAAATGCACATGTACCAACTCTAATCCACAACCATCAATAACCAACCCAATCAAAATAACCAAACAACTCCAATCACCAAACCATCTGACCCCCGTACTCCTCGGACTAAGTTTGGCAAAATCAATCATCAGTTCAAATACAGTGAAACGTGTTAGTGCAAAAATACATTAAATTCACAAGAATTCTTTGGAGAAATACTTACAGCGCTATATATAAATTTCCAGAGAATCACGAAGCTGCAAGAAGTGGAAAAACAGCTGCTGGACAGTGTAAAATACACTGTGGCCGTGGGTCATAGATACCCACTTTTCAACGAAGACAAACGAAGACCCAAAAATGATATAGTAGGGCCTAGGGAGGTCGGTGAAGCTAGTGGTGGTGGTGGTTAGCCGTGGGTGGCGGCGCAAAGGGCGGTAGAAGACCAAAATACCCAAATCGGAAATGTGGATGGTGTAGCTTCACCGGTGACGGATCGGAGGTGGGCTTGGGTCCAATGAGTTGCCAAGAGGTCGAGGGTGAAGTGGTGTGAAGATGGAGGCCGGAGGTGGCGCGACGGCTGTGCGCGAGCACAAAGAACGCTGCGGCTTCAAGCCGTGCGTGGAGGAGAACGCCGGCGAGTTAGGGGCTGAGATTGATGGGGAAGGACGACCGGCGGGGGGGGAAGCTACTGGGCTGGGCGATGCAGGCCACGGCGACACGGCGGCAGTGGATTGGGGGTGAGCGACGGAACGCACGGGAGAGAGGGAGAAGCAGTTCGTGCGCGGGAAGAAGGAGAAATAAGGAGGAAGAAAAAGAAAAGGAGGAAAAGAAATGAGGTTCAATTCTCATAACTTGGGTCCCAAAAATGATCCAACGGAAACGATTTCAAAATTTCAAGTTAAATCAAATAATTTAAACGTAATGGTAAAGTCAAATTGAAATAATTAAATCCCACAGTAATTAATTAAATATGAAAAGTAATTTAAATGCACAACAATAAATAAATATTAAGAAAGCACATAAAAATTAATTTTCACCAAATTAAAAATCCTAAAAATAACCCAATTAAAAATCCAATAATTTTAAAATAAGAGAATAAATTTTGAATCCATAAAAATAATTTTTTCAGTAAAAATACACTAAAATACAGGGTGTTACAGTTTGAGCCTTCTATTTAAGCGTTACCCTTTATGATAAGGATAATAGTAGGTACTGGTGTATGAGATCTTACGTTATTTGAGAATGAGAAGTTTTTGTTCTTTATAAAGTTTCAATAGGATTCCAATTAATGCATCGTTGACTAGTCCTTTTAGAATATATGCCATATGATTTGCCCATTGATCCATTGGGGTGTTACAACTATCGATCGAAGAACAAAAACTCTAATACTTTAAACCCTTAATTAAGATCTAATATTAGTCAAAATTAAAATGCCAGCTTTCTTTTGGTAGTACGCTAGCTACACCAACAGATCATCGTATTTGAAATCAAAATAAAGAACAACATTTTCATATAACTAGCTATATAGGACGCTCTATTAGAAAAGATAAAGAAATTAGTTGCCAAGAGCTGCGGTTCTCGACCATTAAAGTTAAAAGAAAGATGTCTCGAAAAGTGACTGTCATTTAAGTTGTGTTAAACAAGTACAATTGAGAGTAACGTTCACAATTTCCATCTACCACAAATAGATAAGATCTAGATCTGAATTTTAAAGAATAATTAAGCAGTACTTCACGTGGTTCAATCTCATTTTACAGAAAATGACGAGAAATGTTTCAGAGCTACAGCCTAGTAAAGTTAAACCACATGGACATCTTTATGTCTTTGCTAGCTATTGGTGAACATTGTCTCAACTTCGTTTTAATCAAATAGTGAAGTCACACAAGTTTAATTAGACAGTGTATTACTTTACGAAGTTGATTCCTTATTCTGGAAAAATCAAACTTTCTCAAAGTCAAGTTGATATTATAAGTTTCGTATTTTTTTAATGGTCACATTAAAATTAGTACTTAATTTGAATATGACAGCCATGCAGCATGCATCACATGACATCCAGCCTGCAGGATCAACTTGAATAAATCTTAAAATCACCGGGTTAATTAATATATATATATTTATATATATATATAAGCCATGCTATAAGAGTAGTCTTTACAATACAGGAAAAGTTTTATAGATCTATTAATGCATTTTAATTGTCCCCTATGATAACTATGTTAACCACATAATAAAAAACTACTTAAAATGCGTCACATAAACCGGCTTGACTAAGAATGACAATACCCGTTGAACTAATATTGCATGGTAATCTGCCTTGATTTTGTTATCCTTAATTATATAGACTGGTTGCTGTGGTTAATTTTAAATAATTCTTTATTGAGTGATTGACATAAAAATACTTAAAATGTGCACATTTGTGACTAGTTATTTGCAATGAAAATGACTATTTACGATGAGAATGCACTCATTTTAGCAGAAAATAGTCATTTTAGTAGTAAGAAATAACTGGCAGCATATAACTAATTTTCTTATATATAGTTTGATGTGACTAAGGATGACAAATTATATATGAAGAGTATCAGTGGAGTGTGCAAGAAGTATGCAAAAGTGACTGCACATAAAGTTTTTGATAAAATAAATCAATAATGATCCTCTTCTGAAGCCCACAAGCTGACTTAAATAGCTAACTAAAACTGACAAAATTGTAATTAAGGTCAAACAATAGAATACATAATAAGATAACTATGGTTAAAATCTAGTCTAAGAATTCGGAATAAAATTGTTACCAAAGATAAATATTACCATAAAACAAATAAAATTGATAAAAAACAATTGGAAGAGCTAACTAAAATGACAATTTGGAAGGAAAAATGGCTTATTTTGGGGTCGAAAAGGGGCTCACAGGCAAGGCATGGTGATTACGACGTGTGTGCCGAAGAGAGCTTTTCAAATTGAGGTCATATGTGCGATTCTGACACTTGTAACACAAGTTATGATTAAAATACTGATATCGCCACTTCTCACCCAACCGAGGAATAAGTTGTTCCTCGCCCAAATCCCAGGAATACCACTTCTTGCCCACATTTGTCATTTATCGCCCAAATCCACCGAATAACAGTTGTCGCCCAAATCTGTTGTTTCTCACCCAAATCCTAGGGGTGCTCATCTCTTCCCATTGGTTTTGTGCTGGTCTAGCCATCTCCTCGAGGTAGTCTTGAGATTTTAACGTCACATCCGTCAGTTGAGCCTCAAAATTGGGCCTCGATCCTCCTGCATCAGTTTGGAGATTTGAAAAAGTTAAGTTATTTTTTAATTTTTATTTGAACGTTTGGGAAAGTTGTAATGATTAGTTTGAAAAAATTGTAATGATTAATTTAAAATTATTTGTATTTGAGTGATATTTGGGAAGAATGTGGGATGAGATGAGATGAGAATTGAGATGAAAGCATTTTCCAAACAAGTCCTAAATAGAGCTTTAAAAGAGTAGGGGAAAAAATCTTTGGCTTGAAATTATTTTTCATAACCTTGTAGATTATTTTCATGACTAGTTTCAAGAGGCCTGGGTTGCGAGTGGCCAAACATCCCACTTGAGGTTGTGCCATGGTGAAAGTACTTGTGAGTAGAGCTAGGCGGTGGTGCAAGTATTGCTCAGTGGCAGGGAGGGGCAGACGGCTCGCCCCTGTCTGCCCCTCCCTGCATGGAACACCCATAGTGGGGGTGGGGGGTAGGCTGACCCCAGCGGGGCCCCACCTTGCGCCCCACTCCGCATCCTACTCTATTTAATATAAAAAATATAATTTTTAATATTTATATAAATAATTTATATAAATATACTGTATATGGATATATACAATTTGTTAAAAACTTGAAGTTGAATTCAAGTTAATTGATTGCCTTGGCCTCCTAAGCCAACCTTTATATAGGAGACCAATGGAATACAATAGTCATACTTAAGCAACGAAACCTTAGTTAGAATCAAATTCTTGTTCGATTTTATCTTTAATTAACACACCCTCAAATCCAAGGTGTAAAATCTTGAAGCTTGAGTTTGAAATCTGATTTTTGTTTCTAATTTTTTGATTCAGTAGTATTCAAGTCGGATTAATATCTATTGATGGGTTATTGATGAGATCCTACATGTTGTGCAAAACACACACACCAACGACAACTAATAAAGTAAAAGCAAGCACGATCAAGCACACAACACACAATATATGTGGTTCGACAAATTGCATACCTCCAAGAAGCTGCATAAGTCTTATTAACCAGAGAATATTACAATCACTTAATCTCAACTCACATTCTCTAGGAATCTTTACTCTCTCTCTCTCACAATATGCACTCATTTGACAATTGTCATTTCTCGAAATATGCTAAAAGTCATACAAAACAAGTCAAATATGATATTTACATAGCAAACATTGCTGAAAATCCTAATAGCAAAATCTGCGTTCTTGGCTCAAGTGGTGTGTCGAGCGTGCATCGAGTGAATAGACAAAATAACATTAGCTTGAGCGGGGCTCGAACGAACACTAAGGTTTGTCTCTCGCTCGAGTTCACTATTGAGCGAGACTTGAGTGAACTCATGGGTTGAGTTTTGCTCGAGCTCACGGTTGAGCGCACATCAAGTGAACTCACGGGTTGAGCTTCGCTTGAGCACACATCGAGCAAACACTTTGTTTCTCGATTTTCAGCTCCAAAATCAGTCTCCAAATACACCCCAACAATCTCTCACTTGGAGACTGGGTCTCCACATGCCAGCCTTATATTCTTTGCAGCTCACAGCTTCCGTCTTCAAGCTAGAAAATGTATTGAAGTCAAGTCCGACTTCAATTTTCCACGTACATCATCCTTAGTTAGCACATCCACTGCACTAGGAGTATTCGGTTTCGAACTAATCTTGGCAACCTTAGCCAAATCCCTCAGGCTTTCATGAGAAACGACAAAGCTGACTTCCTTTGGCTTCCTTATATGTTTTGCACGATCAAGCTTGCCTTTTTGCACTCTTATATTTTCCTGCACATCACTGGATCATAATGTTAAATACAAAGAGTTAAATCTCTTACCATGCACTAAGACCAACACCCTCTTAGTGATCTTCCAAGCTTCTCCAAAGAACGCTACTGCATAATCGCTGTCATCAAGCTGTCCCACAGAGATTAGCTTTTTCTTCAGATCTGGAACGTATCTGACTTGCTCTAAAGTCCACATGCCCTTGTTTGAAAGTGTAATGCACACATCACCCACTCCCACTCTCACTCCCACTACATACGGTGCCTCTCCATCAACCACATAAATTTTTCCAAAATTACCAGCAACATAATTATGCATGATCTCTCGATGTGAGGTGCTATGGAAGGGAGCCCATGAACCCAACATTCAATCATTAATTGGACTGTGCACTGCAAAAATTAAGGCATCATGAATTTCATCTACCACTACATTCACAACATCATTCGCAACACTTTCTTGATTTCTGCAGTTTTTCTTAATGTAGCTCGGTTTGCCACAACTCCAGCACGTGCTCTGCTACCTAGATCTTGTCTTGCTCTTCCCTTTACTCTTGGAGTCTGACCTGTCATGTCCTCTGTCCCGATTATCAACATTCAGGGCCGATCCTGAATCTGAGAACTCACCCAAGTCTCTTCTACATACCTCTTCAACAAGGATCATGTCACATACATCGTCATAGTTCAGTTTCATCTTGTCGACTGAACTACTCCCAGTAATCATCATAGTCTCCCAACTATTCGGCAGTGATGCCAAAAGAATCAACGCTCTGATCTCATCATCAAACTCAGTCTCTATAGAAGACAGTTGATCTGTGATTGTATTGAATTCATTCAAGTGTTAGGCCACAGACATACCTTCTGACATATTCAGATTGGACAATTTCTTCATCAAGTGCACTTTATTGTTCACCGACGACTTTTCATACGTACCAAGTCGTTATGAGATTCGTCGTGGTTCTCTCCTTACTAACATTGTGTGCCACTGTTCTGGACAAGGTCAGCCGAATAATCCCTAGAATCTGTTAATCTAATAGGGTGGTGATTAATGTCCAAGTGTGGTGATGAAGTGGTGATTAATGGTGAGACGATGATGGATGCATTACAACATAATGGGCATTTATGACAAGTTATTTGCTACGATAATAATTATTTGTGATGAGAATATATTCATTTTAACAAGAAATAGTTATTTTAACAGAAATAATAATTATTTGTGACCAGAATATATTCATTTTAACAAGAAATAGTCATTTTAACAGAAAATAATTAACAATAAATAAACTTTTTTTTTGTAGTGTTATATATACGACTGAAATATCAAATCTTAAGTTATGGCCGCGGGTAGTGACTAGACAGAAAAAATATTGATAATGACCCAAAACCAACAAAATGCTAACATTAATTAAATAAACCATCGAATAAATGGGCCTAAGCCACGAATGGACAAACAGCATCAAATATGGAGTTACGGATGTTTTGACAAGCTGTGAGTCATCAAATTCACATGGGGGGTCTATTTTGGAAGGAGATAAACGTGGGTCTCCAGCCATTGGCCGGAAGGGGTTGCTGCCCCTCCCTCCCTCACCCTGTTTATGTTTTTATTTCTTTTGTTATTTAAAAGATATTCTTTAGGCTTTAAATTTATCTATTTATGTTTTAAACATATGATCCTGTTTTTTATTTATTTTTTTGGTATAAATTAAAGGAACGATTTGATCCATGATTATGCTGTCGGCTAGTGAAATTAAAAAAAATCAAATTTTAGACTTTACTGGAACTAATAATTTATCCATTAAATAAATTATGTAGATTATTTTAGTATTTAATTTTAATAAATAAGACAAAGGAAACAAAAAGACAAGCCAGCAAGTTGTAAGAGTTAAGAAATTATTACAAAAAAAAAAAAAAAAAAACAACGGTACCACTTAAGCCATTTGAATAAAGAAGAGACCAAGATGACGTTCCATCATCGTACCATGTTCGTTGGTAGCGAGAACCAAAACAGGACAAGTATTCTTAATGATTTGCAGGTGGAGGCAACTAGCTGTATTAAGTTTAGAATCTGCTATTAATTAATAGTAATCAAGTTTTAATAGAGTCAAAAGAGTACTTTTCAATTCAATTAAAGAAAGGAACTAGGTAGATGGACTTGATCATCTCCAGATTGATTTAAATTTCAGAATAAAGATTTCAAACTTTGGCAAGGTGATTCATGCATAATCCAGTTTTAGAACATTGGCTCTCGTGAGCAATGTGCTTCCACCTACTACTATTAGCTAGGAGGCTTAGATTCTAAACTTTGTTTAATCGAATGCATCTCTCTCCTCTGCCTCAATCTGGGACAAAGTTGTAAGAGATATTGGATTATCATAAGAACATGACATGTCCCTGTTTTGTTATCGCAGAAACTGTATTTATATGTTTTCTCACACGTCTCTTTGTCTTTGTTCTCGTCGAAACTTCGTCTTTGTTGGTTTCTTTATTGATGCAGAAAGACCCGGGTCCGATCATGTTTCCGAGTTGACAGATGCTATGTTGATAGCGCTGGATAATTATTATATCAAACTACAACAAAAACTGATACTTTGAACCCGTTGTCAAGATCTAATGGTCAAAATTAAAACGTCACGTTTAGCAGGTAGTATGCTACATCAACTGATCATATTTGAATTCAAAATAAAGAATAACATTATAATATAATTATCTAGGCTCCATCAGAAAAGAAGAAGAAATTAGTGGCCAAGAGATGTGGCTATTGATACGAAATGCTAAAAGAAAAATAACTATTTAGAGTAATATTAGGTACAAGTTCTAAATAGACAAGTCTTTTATAGATCTTTTGTAAAAAAATGAGTCTCACTGCTACATCTACAAAAAAATTACATAAAAGTAATCTCATAAACTGATGTGGCTTTATCTGATCCATTAGATCTACTTTATAATAAAAATAATTTTACAATTTAACGAATCACATCAAACTATGTTAATTTGTGAGATTGTTTTTGTGTAATCCTTTTTGTGGTTCGAGTATTTTTTAAAAAATAATAATTTTTTTTATACTTTTTCAAGATGGGTCCACCTTTTTACAACTATCTGTGCAGGACTTGTCTAGCAATTCGGAGCTTGTATAAATAAATACTTTCTCGTATATTTTAAGTGACTACCATTTAAGTCGTTGTCTTTAAGAAGTATGATTGAGGATCCGAAGACTATTTACGGCGAAGAGTTGTTCACGATTTTCAGCTACCACAAGTTTAGATCTAGATCTGAATGTTAAAATATAATTAAGCTGCCGTTCACGTGCATGGTTCAATATCATTTTAAGAAAATGACAAGAAATGCTTTAGAGAGATGAACACTGTCTCAACTTTTTTTAATTCAAAGAGTGAAATCACACAAGTTTAATTACACAGTGTATTAATTTACCAAAGTTGATTCCTTATTCTGGAAAAATCAAAGTTCCTCAAAGTGAAGTTGATATTATAATTTACGGTTTTTTTAATGGTCACATTAAAATTACTCCTATCAGAAAGGATGGCACCTCGATCCATTAATTACTATGTAATTTGAATATGATAGCCATGCAGCATGCATCACATGACAGCCTGCAGCATGCATCATCTTGAACTATTCTTAAAATCAGCGTTACAACTTTGTCTGTTTACATGATTAGAAGGGATACTTTCAGTCGTAGAGTGTACAAGTATCGTACAATCACTTTTAAATAAATAAATAAATATGAAACTCACATGAACAAAAGTTAATTTTTTAATAGCGGACCAGACTCTTTTTCAAAGTGACTGTGCAGTACTTGCACACTCCACGACTGCATGTAGCATTACTCATAAAAGAAATATGTCCTTTGTATGAGTTTGCAAATTGAATCTAAGGTTGCGTTTAGTTGCAAGATTCAGCTGAGGTTAGTCTAATTTTAAATTGAGTCTAACATCTAAACACTCAACTCTTAAATTACTAAATTTATCTCAACTCAAAACTTCTTTACACGTGGGACTCACAACCTTTTTCAACTTAACATATTTTTATACGTGGGACTCACAATCTTTTTCAACTTCTCATAAAAAGTATTAAACTCATTTTAACATTCAAACACACTTTAAACTCAATTTAAATGAGACATACATAATTCCCTCCACTACTCAACTACTCACTATCATTCATAAAGAACTGAACTCAATTCAACATTCAAACGCATGCAGCGTGATACCCTGTAAGAACAAAAAAGAGGTGAAGGTTGTGTTCAAATATGATGACATTAATCGGAGCTAATTATTTCTTGGTCATTGTTTATTATTATTAGGGAAAGTCACATTTTTCCAATTACTTGAACTATGACCGTAGTTTTTCAGTTTTCAGTGCATTAAATTATTATAACTGGCAACTTATACCTTAAAAAGCTATCAAAATTTTGATAATAGATCATAATGTCAGTTAAAATCCAACTGTTAAAATTGCCCTACATGTATTGGCTTCCATAACTCTAAGGGCTAGTTTGGAGATTAGAGTATTCTCATATTATTATTCATTATTATATTATTACTTTGCATCTACTATTCACTATTATCTAATATTAATTCTATCATTATTTTTTCATTACTTATTTATTACTATTTAGAGATATTTGAGATCACCTCAATATCCAAACGCAACATAAATTTCAAAACTTAACGCGGTAAATTGAAAAAAGAAATATATTGAGCACAACTATTTTTTATATTTTATTTTCTTCCTTAGTACTCACAATACTATGTTACACAATATTTTAAGTGTCACCTATATATGTTAACCACTTAATAAAAGAACTATTTAAAATATGTCACATCAACCGGCTTGATTAAGAAAGACAATGCCGCTTGAACTATTCTTGATCCTTGATTTTGTTATCCTTAATTAGGTTGGTTGATGTGTTACATTTTAAATAAATTTTGACTGAATGATTGTCATAAAAAACGGCTTAAAATGTGCAACATAATTTTATGCGAGTATGGATATATGACAAATTACTTACGGATGAAGCGTTGCTCAATTATAAAAATGATTGTATTGGCCGCGAAATTAACTATTGAAGTCCCCCCAAGATTTGAAAAAAATCTTTTGTTTGTTAAGAATTTTATCAAAGGAGAATTTTATAAAAATAAACGTCTACAAGAAAAATAAACATTTATGACGGATTATTTGTGATAATAACGACAATTTAAGACAAAAATAGACTCATTTTAAAAAAAAATAATTATTTTTGTTAAAAATTACTAGACACAAATAAGCAATTAATTAACTTTGTCCCGCAAAAAATTATTTTTATAGTTTGGTCCCACCAAATTCAGTTTCCAGCTGGTTCCTCCCTTACTCTCATCCTATCACGAAATACCGTGTCATTAAAATTGTTTACATTAAGTACTAAATTGTAATCATATGTGATCGACCTCATATATACCATATAATAATTGAATTAGGAATCCAAATAAAAATTAGAATAGACCCTACCATTATTACCACTCCTTAATTTATTGTCTATATAATGCATGCAACTAGCTATTGTACAAAGTTCACAAGTCAACATCTCTCTCAATCTTCACTAAACCAAAGAGTTTCCAAAGTCTCGCGCTGTGCAGTAGAGTACTATTCTATTGCTGCCATTAAGGTGCGCTGCAAGTAAACTTGAAACCATACCCTCAGAAACTGTCTTGATCTTCTCAGCATTTTTTTGTTCCACAAATAGCTATGAATTGGCCGCGCAATTTTTCAGCGTACACTGCTACAAACCTCTCGCGTTTTGTAGCAGCCAATACGTACAATATACACATCCTTTTCCTCACTTTCCCTTATCCAATATTTTCATATTAATATATATTCATATATTTATATTCGCATTATTTTTCATAATAAGCTGATGATCAATATTTTACAGGAACAATCGATCATGTCGGCCAAAAAGAAGGACCTCATGACCTTCAACTTCCGAACGATGAAATTTGAACCTTGTCATGATCGACAAAAAGGTTAGCCAGTTCTGGTCTCATTTCTTTGATGATTAGAAAACATGCTAACTTCAACCCGCGCGGCCTGTTGGCGTCAGGATATTTCGAGAAATCGGCTTGCATATATGGACTTCTTAGATCAGTTCAAACGACCCTAGGCCTCCCAAGTAACAAACAGTGTTTGGTTCATAATTAACTCAAACTTTGCCTTTTTGTTAAATAGTCATACAAGATAAACCAAGAAATAGATCAGACAAAACAAAGGGATCGATCGTACCATACTTTTCTTTTATTGAATTACCAATAGATAATTATTGAATTGGTAATTAATCTTAGACCTATTAGAGATAATATAATCAAATAAAAAATTTGACTTTATTATTATCCTGATTTGATTTTCATGTATAACTATCAAATCAAGTAATTTGATCATTTTTATAATTATTAAATTAAGAGATTTGATTTTCATAATTATTATGATATTTACCATATAATTTTCCTAAAAATAGGACCTATACTACTTTGCATTCAATCACATTAACTGAGAATAGCAAGATGCAACACTCAAAGACTTTCTCCCTCATTCTCTCTTCTCTATTTCATTTTCTATTTTATTTCAATGTATTAGAGCTAGGTTAACGCCAAACTCTCATGTTGACAGTTTCTTTTAGACCTCTTGATCCTCTAGTTTTACCTCTCAAGGAATCTTCATCTACCGTTCAACCATATTTCGTCTCAAATCTATGTATTTGGAGTATTGTTATTAGTCGCAAACACTTTTTTATTAAATTTTGGTCTATTGTGAGTATTGTTTGAAACCCTAAACCCATTTTGGGCCATTTGCTTAATTACTCTTCCTAAGCCATTCATGCACGAAACATTTGTACTACGTACATGCAATATTATATGGTCAATTCGAAAGTGGCAGCATTAATGCTAGACAAACATTCTGGTTCACAGCAGACGATGCGAAGGCATATTATTGGAAGAAGCTTTCAGAAGAACCTCAGGTTCAGGAGATAGTGAAGGCTTTTAATGCGCTGAGATCCGCAAAAGATAATCTCCGGAAGCTTATTGACGGTTCTACCAAAAAGGAGGCATGTACATTTTTTCCCTTCCTAGCCTCAAACTGTAGCAAACACAACAATTTTGTAATTTTTTTTTTTTTCTGTTCCCAAAAACGATAGCAAATTTCTCCGATGGAAGACACATTAATTTAAAAAAATATATATTCTCATTTTCGCACCATATTATAGATTAATGTTGGTCTTATGCTAGCTAGCTATATGCTTAATTAAAGACAATATATCTTTAAATATTTATAAAAATAAATAAGCTAATATGAAATGTAGTCGAGCTTAGGGGTGCTATCAGGATAGTGCGTGGCGGGGGCACACGATACAGGTGGGAGGGTTTTATACCCCGCCCCCGGGAGGCGCCGCTGGGATCAACCTGCCCCGGCGCCATGGCGGTGCGGGGTAGCTAGCTTGCCAACCCATGTGGGGCTGGGTTGGACACCGGCTGGGTAATGGGGTGCGGGGTCACGCTGCCTACTCCTATAGCCGAGCTATATAAAATGCTACTCCTTCCGGGGCTTTGTTGGCATTTTTTAATATTTTTTTATTTAATGATTAAAAAAATATTTTTGTTGTAGATTTTTTTAAAAAAAAAATTACAAAGTATTAAAAAAATACATTTAAAAAAAAGTAATAAAAACTTACATAAAATACACTAGTGGTCCGCTTCTACAATAAAGGCCAAGCTGCCTGACTCAAAATCTAATTCCGCCAAGGCTCTGATCTCTAACATTAATTCTGCTGAGTTCTACTTTTCAAGTACGTCTGTAAGCATCTCTCTCTCTGTCTATATATATATATATATATATATATATATGAGCTTGTCTGTATTGTTTCCTTCATTAATTTATATATAAGTCAACGCATCACCGTCTTATACTAGTGATCACAACTGAATATTCTGACACTGCATCCATGTGTAATATTTACAATATACAGCTTAAACTATTAATTAAGCAGTTGATCGAGTTGTCGACTTTCATTATTGCATTGCACAAATAGGTTGGCGCCGACGTGCTGAAAAATAAGAATATTCTATTAATCATTTCGGGCTTCTCTAACGACGATATCTTGAAGTTGAAGTCAATCTATGAAGGAGCAACGTCGAAGAAGGACAATTATAAAATTGTATGGATCCCAATGGTGGAGCAGATCAGCGCCTGGACCGTTGACGTGTGGAATATGCTAATAACTGAGAAACCGTGGTACGTATTGCCGTGCTCTTCATCACTAGCTGCATCAGGCAGCCAATTCATGATCATGAGTAAGGAGTGGCAGTTCAAGAATGAGTTTATCATGATGGTGATGGACATAAAAGGTAAGGATAAAGTCACAAATGCATTCCGCCTGATTACAACGCCAACGACTGAAATGAATGCCTCAGCTTCCACTAATCCAGATGAAAAGGCGCAAAAACCTAGAAAGCATAAGGAGAAAAGTAGTGTAATTGTGTCTTCTGGAGGACCAGAAGAACCGAAGGTAAAGTGTTATTTTCACAGCTTAAAACCATACGTACGTAAATTACTTATAAATTAAGGATGGTGTACTTCGAAAGGACTTTCGGGTGACAAATATACATGACATCTAAGCATATAATATAAATATTGATCATGCATGTGCATGAGTAAAATTTATAATCTGCATTCAAATAGAAAATGGAGTTTGACATAACATATATATCTTGTTCAATCAGAAAAGAAATTACGAATTCTACTATAGAGGCACGAACGATGAATGGAACGATACATTTTTTGAGAAAGCAAATAAAGTGGGTCAAGATGTGCTCATAATCCAGCTAGGCATTTCTGTAAAGTCGTTCAGGGTTTCATCGGAGATGGAAATAAAAGAGGCTAAACAACGTTTAAAGGCCGTAAATGATCCAATATTTTCGAATGATATGAGCGTTTCATTTGTTGTGCTGAGAGAGGAAGATAAAGTGTTGCTGTCTGGTCCTGGGGATAAAATACTGGAAGTCTTGGAGCGTTTTGGCGAGCAATGGAAGAAGGAAGTTGAAAAAAAGGGCTTTGCAAGAAGTTTCTTGGAGAGCTACGAGAATATTTGACGTAGCTAGCCGTTAGATTGATTGAAGGCGCCATGATTTCATCGCAGTAGTACTACTTCATGAGGCCATGATGGCTAGCTAGTATATACTACTTCACTACGAAATAAAGATGATCATGTGCTCGTCGATCTAAGTTTATTAATTTGCAGCTTGTGCAACTACCTAGTATTATGAAGTATCATCAATAATCATGTGTAATGGTACTACGTATGAAGTATCATCCATTATGTCGGCAGTGTTGTTTGTGTTGTGCTTCTTGGCTTAATGATTTAGTTTGAGTCTCTTACATTTTAATATGTTATCGTGTCTTGTATAATAAATTAAAAATATATGAAAATTTTGCGACGGTTTCTGCCCTAGTGTTCAATTGAATTTGCCTGGTTCCCCGGGGCAGGCTAGCTAGCTAATTAAATATTTACTCCCAACGTACAGATCCACATAAGGATCTGTTCCAAGTTCCAAGTTATAGATCACAACTTCACGAGGTCTTAAAGATTATATATAATCCATTCGGATCATTTACAGCGACTTTCATCAAGAATCATTTTCCTGGAGTACCGAAGCTAGATAAGAAGACAGCTCAGAACTAGTGATCAGAACTAAAGATCAGTTCTCCACAGTTAGTGTTGGTTTTTTGATAATTCATTGTCTAAAATGTTTCAAATGATCATGTAACGGATCACTAGAACAATATATATGGTCATCTGATAACAAGTATTTCGTACCTTTTTAATATTCTAAGGGGTATATAGTTGAAAAGTTGTGACTTTTCTCATGAAATGGTGCTTCAATTTTTATAAACTAGTTAAAGACCCGTGCAATTACCTTCATTTTTCATTTCTTAGTAAATAATATTTTGTTTCAATTTTTTAAATTGTAACATTTGGGTCTAGCACGAAGCTCGCGCCCAAATTTTGTTTTAGATTAATATGGATGAAAAGTCTACTTGAGATTGAATGAGTAATTTAGAATACACCATAGGCCTAAAATTTCTTTTACTTTTATTTTGGTAGAATATGAATATTTATTGAGCTTGTAATTAGGTTAAAGCCCATTTATCAATTTATAGATCAAGTGTGCATTTCCTTTGTAGTGGCACAAGATTTATTCTAAAAGACCAACATGACTACTCAATATCTCATGCACATTTCTTCATTTTGTTTATTGTACTACTTCTCTAGGGTTTTGGTTGTAAGATAATAAAATGCAAATAATAGTTTTGGCAAGCTTCCAAAACCTTGTGTAGTATTCCGTTTATATAAGCTTTACATTTGAGATATAGATTACAGTTGTAGCTAGCATGATATGCGGGATATACATGATAAGAGTACAAGTTCAAGTTTAAATATGAAATACTAGAGTTTGTAGGAAACTAAGTAGTATAGCCTGTAGGAGAGTGTGTAGGGAGCACAGGATTGGTATCCTTATCTTTGATATCCTTAACACCCTCCTTCAAATTAGAGGATAAGAAACATACCAACAATTTGTCACGTAAAATGCAAAACCGATCAGAAGTGTGGCCTTTGGTGAAGATATCTGCAACTTGGTTGCGGGTTTTAACATAACGAACAACCACATCTTTATTGACCACCTTCTCTCGAATAAAGTAATACTCAAGTTCAATAGGCTTGGTTCGAGCATGAAAAATAGGAATGGAGGCCAAAGACATAGTGTTGAGATTATCACACCAAAGTGTAGGAGGGGAGGGTAGATAAATGTGCAATTCTCATAAAAGCATGCGAACCCAATATACTTCAGCAGTTGTTAAGGCTAGACTTCTATACTCTGCTTCATTACTGGATCGAGAAACAACAAGTTGTTTCTTAGAAGACCAAGAAACTAAACACTGCCCAATAAAGATGCCATAGCCACTAGAAGAACGGCTATCATCCGGATTACTCGCCCAGTCCGAGACACAAAAGGCATGTAAAGCAATAATGCTTGGTTTATAGTGAAGTCCAAAATCAGTATTATGCTTTAAATACCGAAGAACTCTCTTGGCTGAAGTCCAATGAGTGCTAGTGGGAGCTTGCATATGTTGACATAACTGATTGACGGAGTATGCAATATCAGGACATGTAATGGTAACATATTGTAGAGCCTCGACAATATGACGGTATTCAGAGGGATCATTTAATAAATCACCATCAAATTTGGACATTTTGGAGTAAGAAATGCAAGGAACTTTGTAAGACCGAGCACCAACCATATTGGCGCAATCAAGTAAATCAGCAATATATTTAGACTGACATAGATGCAAGCCAGTATCATCACGTGCGGCCTCTATCCCCAAGAAATAGCTCAAGCCACACCAATCCTTTATCACAAACTCAAACTTCAATTGTGAAATAATAGAAAAAATTGTAGAATCATCATTGCCTGTGACAATTATATCATCGACGTAAACTAATATAAAAATATGCAGTTTATCTCTGTGAAGAGTGAAGAGGGAGTAGTCAACATGCGAGCCAGTAAAACCAAGATCAAAAAGTGCCTGTGAGAGACGAGTGAACCAAGCTCATGGTGCCTGTTTAAGACCAACCTCACCTTGGACCAATCAACTGAACCATCAGGTTTTTGTTTAATCTTGTAAACCCATTTATTGCGAACAATGTGATGACCAACTGGTTGTGGACAGAGTGACCATGTATCATTGACCAATAATACATGCATATCCTCACGTAGGTAGAAACTTCCCCAATCTAGGGCTGCCACACGTTCACTCCCCCACATCTCCACGTCTAGGCGGCACCAAACTCACGCACACAACCCAGTCTTCCTATCCTCTGATATTTTCTTCTTTCATAGCCACTAAATCCCACACTTAGCGACAAAACGGACGCCATCAACTTTTCCTCCCACCACTGTAAAACAAAAGGCCATCACTCATTGCTACAGCACCTTAACACGCCCAGCTACTCAGCCATCGTTGCATGGGATCAAGAAGAAGAAGTCCCATTGTGCGCCACCACCCCTTCTCGCGAAAAATCGCTGCACCATGAGACCACTGAGCATGCCGTGGCACAGTAAGGAAAGTGCACTGCAAAGCCACATGTCTAACCACCGTAGCCAGCCTTGAACAACCATGAAAACAACCAAGCCGTCGTGTCCCAACTGCCCATCAAGCCTCCATGTCCCCTGTTTCAAGCACCTAAAATAAAGCACATTTTCTCTTCCTCACCATGCATGGTAGTTCCACCCAAGCTACCCAGCCACTCCTTTGCACCACCACACGCCCATTCCAACCGCATGCTCCTCCATATCAATTCCACTGTGAAGCACCATGGGAATAACTGAAGGAAAACCACCTCTGTTTTACACCATTGAAACATGGAAAACTCCTTCGTTGCCGCCCAGTTAATTCAGGCTTGAAGCCCACGACGGAATAGGTGTGAAGTGTTAAAATCTGTACAAAGTTTGCCAACAAGGCAACACAATTCAGATGCTAGTGCCACGGGTCATCACAGCTGATCAACATTTCATCACCTCAATTCAGAATATGCATAATCCTCTAGAATAAATCCAAATGGCTGATATGTTATTTTGTCTAAATATTTGTCTCAATCTGTTAGAATTCAATTCCCTCATTCCCATGTGATTGTATATTGCTATATATAGACATACCTTGATGTACTGTAAATATATAGAGACTAATACACAGACAGTGTTTTGCTCATTTTCTCTGCTTTTCTCAAATTCTCTATATATTTGTGGAACACAAGAGGCAGCCGCCATTGATCGGTATTTAGCTTCATCAGAGCTTCTGGAAATGGCTGTTTGCTTCTTGGATTTTCATGAGATGAGAGATTGACCAAGAAACACACAATAACTAGTGGTGGATATTCTGGTATCAAGGCAAGAAGCCCAGTTCGAATCACAATAAGAAGTGAGGGGTGACAAGTGGAAGAAGAAGGAAAGAACAAACCTTGACCTGGAGAGTTTTTTACATATTTCAACACCTTATATGTTGCTTGAAGGTGAGGGAGCCGAGGGGCTGCCATGAATTGACTGAGTAAGTGAGTAGAATAATTCAAGTCAGGTCAAGTAATTGTTAAATATAGAAGTCTGCCAATAAGTCTTCTATACAAAGTGGGATCTTGTATAAGTGTGCCTTCATCTTTTGAGAGTTTGAGGTTAGAATCCAATGGAGTGGAGCTTGGTTTACAACCAAGCAAACCAGAATCATGCAAGATATCTAGTGCGTATTTACGCTGGCAAACTTGAATACCAGTAGGATTACGAGCTATCTCCAAACCCAGAAAATACTTGAGTGACCCAAGGTCTTTGATCTTAAATTTAGTATCCAAAAATTGTTTAAGGTCTGAAACAACTTGTGAATCATTAGAGGCCACTACTATATCATCGACGTATACAAGGCAATAAAAGAGAGGCCAGATTGTTTGGCGAAGAGACTATAATCAGCTATTGATTGAATGAAACCAAAGCTAATTAAGGAGGATGAGAATTTTCTATACCATTGCCGAGAAGCTTGTTTAAGGCCATATAAACTTCTCTTTAGTTGGCAAACTTTGTCTTTCTCTTTAATGAAGTAACCAGGAGAAATTTTCATGTAGACCTCCTCTTCCAATTCGCCATGTAAGAAGGCGTTGTTAACGTCAAATTGGTGGAGAATCCAGCCTTTGATAGCAGCGAGTGCCAAAATTGTTTTGACATTGACAAGCTTGGCAATGGGGGAAAAAGTTTCATGGTAGTTCAGCCCCTCTTGTTGTGTGTATCCTTTAGCAACCAATCGTGCCTTTTGTCTTTTGATTGTGCCATCTGAGTTGTACTTAATTTTGTAAACCCATTCTGAACCAATAGCTACTTTGCCTAGAGGAAAATCAACGATGTCCCAAATGTTGTTCAATTCTAAAGCTGCAATTTTAGTATCCATAGCTTTACGCCACTCAGAAAATTGTACTGCTTGTTTATAGGAGCTTGGCTCAGATTCTTTAAGGATGGAAGTGGAAAAAATAGCATGTTGAGGAGATAATTGTGCATGAGATAGAACAGATGATAAAGGGTAAGAATGACCATTATGTGAAGTACCTTTTCTTTTGGAGCTAGACAGTGAAGGAGGAGGCCCAGCAGCTTGTTGACAGTAGTAATCCTGCAAATAAACTGGAGGTTTCTTAGGTCGATCAGATTTTCGAGGAGGTGGATGATGAGCTATTGAAGTAATGGTTGGTGAGGAGGAGGGTTGAGGTGATAGAGGGGTTGGTGAGTGAGATGATGATTCATAATCTGGTGGAGATGTAATGTCTAAGTTGAGTGGTGGAATAGGAGTGGAAGAGGGAAGAGTGGAAGTAATGTTTGCCTTAAAAGGAAAGTTTTGTTCATAAAATATTTCATCATGGGAGATGAAGACAGATTTATTGTCTAAGTCCAATAATTTATATCCTTTCACCCCAATGGGATATCCTAGGAGAATGCATTTTCTAGTACGGGAATCAAATTATTTATGATTATGTGTCAATGTAGAGGCATAGCATAGACATCCAAAAATTCTCAAGTGATTGTAGGTTTGTATGGTCTGATAAAGTAGTTGATATGGTGATTGATTTTGAAGGTTGGGGGAGGGGGTTCGGTTTATTAAATAGGTGGCAGTCATAACACATTCATTCCTATAATAAATGGGAATGCCATATTGAAATCTTAATGTTCAAGCCACATTCAATATGTATTGGTGTTTGCGTTCTACAATCCCATTTTGTTGGGAGGTTGCAACGTAACTGCTTTGGTGAATGATAGCTTTTTTCATATTGAAATTAGTCATGGCAAATTCAATACCATTGTCTGAACGAATGGTTTTAATTTTGGTTTGAAATTGAGTTTTTACAAGAGAGCAAAAAAATTGAAGGATTGGTCTGGTTTGTGATTTGTTATTCATTAGATAAAGCCATGTGGATCTTGTGAAGTCATCAATAATAGTAAGAAAGTATTAAGTACCATCATGTGCCATATGAGAACAAGGTCCCCATATGTCACAATGAATTATATCAAATGGGTGTTGTACTCGGTTTTGACTAATTGGAAATGGAAGTCTATGATGTTTAGATAAATGAAAAGTATTGCAAGGAGGAATTTCATTCATAAACTTGTGATTTGATAACTGTTTTTGTAACAAAGAGAGTCGAGAATCAAAGAGATGTCCCATTCTACAATGCCATAAACTATGCTTAGATTGAGTGGAGGAAACAGAGTTAGAAATGGAATGTGAAATGCAAGGTAAAGTAGAAAAGGTGGCAACAAGAGCTGTAGGAGGCAATGCTGTCAACTTGATATGGTATAAGCCATTGTGAGCCTCACCCTTCCCAATCGTGCTTCAAGAGGAAAGGTCTTGCACAAAACATTCATTAGTAAAGAAAATGAAATAGCAATTAATGTCTTGAGTCAGTTTTCTTGCAGAAAGGAGGATAAAATTAAAAGAGGGAATGCAAAGAGCATTCTTGAGGGTAACAAAATTAGTAAGTTAGAATGTGCCTTGATGTGTGACTTCGGCTTGCTTGCCATTTGGCATTTTAACATGGAAAGAAACTTTGGTAGGGTCTAAGGTGTAAAGGGAGGTACAACAGATCATATGATATGTTGCACCAGTGTCTATCCATGGAATTTTTGAGTTTGAAAATTTTGTATTAAAAACTAAGAGACATAATGAAATAAAAGCCATGGCAGAAGAGGATGGTTGAGAATTTGTAGTAGGACTTTGCACTTGTTTAACAGAAGGTGGTGAAGTCTGAGATTGCAGCAAAGCTATAAGATGGTGATATTGTTCTTTAGTTAGAACAGCCTTTGAGTCATCAATGAGCTGCTCTCAGTCAGATAGACTGATTTGGTTAGCAAAAGAGTCATTGCTTTTGTCCCGATTGTAAAGCTTATGGCCTGGAGGATAGCCATGAAGCTTGTGACACCTGTCAATAGTATGCCTAGCAAGATTACAGTGAGTGCAGATGGGTTTTTTTTTAAATTGGGGTTGGCTTTGAAACATTTCTCTAGATAATGGCTAGGAATTTTGCACTGAGTACAAAAAGGCCTATCCCTCTGTTGAAAACCAAAGTGTTTGGAGGGTTCTCGGGTGTTGGAGAAATTTGACTTGGTTGTAAAGGCAAGAGAATCAATGTTGGTGGTGGGGTTGGAAATATGTTCTCGTTTTTCTTCTTGCTGAACAAGGGCATAAACCTCACTCAGACTTGGTGGTGGTTTAATCAAAATGACTTGGGCTTTAATGTTGCTGAAAGAATCATGAAGTCCCATGAGAAACTTCATCATCCAATCACGTTGCTGGTTTGCTAGGATAGTTTTTATGGCACCACAGGTGCAAGAGGGTATGATTTTAAAATTCACAAGTTCATCGAGTAAGCTTTTCAGTTTTGAAAAATATAGGCTAACAAAATCATCTCCTTAAGAAAGGGAGTGAATGGACTATTTCAACTCATAAATCCGAGGTCCATTGTTTTGTGCAAATCGTTGCTCCAACTTAAGCCAAAGGGCATGAGCAGTTTCCACATACACAACACTATTTTTTATTTCTATGGACATAACATTTTGCAACCAAGTTACAACCATGTCATTGCATTCAAGCTATGGTTCTAACAAGGTACTGGAATCAACAGGTTGAAAAAGGGTTCCATCGATGAAGCCTAGCTTCTTTTTTATGCGAAGAGATCTTCGAACTATACAAACCCAAGAATGATAGTTATTGGCAGTGAGGGGATGATTTGTGAGCAAGGTTCTAGGACCATCATTAGGGTTGAGAAAATAGGGGCTGGAAGGATGTTTTGGGTTTTTGTTGATAGTGGCCATTACTGCTCTGATACCATAACAGAATTTGAGAAGAGCAGAGAAAATGAGCAAAACGTTGTTTGTGTAGTAGTCTCTATATATTTACAGTACAACAAGGTATGTCTATATATAGCAATGTACAATCACGTGGGAATAAGGGAATCGAATTCTAACAGATTGAGACAAATATTTAGACAAAATTACATATCAGCCATTTAGATTTATTTTAGAGGATTCTGCATATTCTGAATTGAGGTGAGGAAATGTTGATGAGCTATGATGACCCGTGGCACTAGCATCTGAATTGTGTTGCCTTGTTGGCAAACTTTGTACAGATTTTAACATGAAGCACCAAGAAAAGCCACATAAACCGCTGTCCGTGCCACTTCTAGTCACCTTGTGCCGATCCAGTAAGCCCATGCCAATCCTCCCCATGGTCTCCTCTCCACGTCTCTCTCTCTCTCTCTCTCTCTCTCCAAGTGTCATGCTGACCCCCTTCAACCTCTACCCAGCTCAGTGCCCCATTGTGCCTCTCCATCTCTCTCGGTGAGTATGGTCTCTCTGTCGCAAGATGTTGGTCTGGGGTGGTTGTAATTAGATAAATTTATTTGTAAATTTCAGCCTTCCCAAAGATTCCATGCATGTTATGGTCATTTCCTAAAACACCATTTTCATTAGGCGGGTTGTATATTGGGCTTGATATTGTTTATATATTACACTTATTTTGTGAGGGCTTTGTTTTAAATATAAGAACTTATAAGGAAAAGAAATAAGGATTTAAATTATATTATTTAGTATTAATACTTTTACAAATGAATTTCAGAAGTAAATAGTAAGTATGAAATTTTATTTTTAACCCTTTAAAAATTGATTAAGTCTTTTTTTTTTTTTAAATGACATTTTGCCTTTTTACTTCAATATATTTTGTTATAGTTATGTTAAGAGAATATTAAGCTGAAGATGTATTTTACATGGGCTTAGTTGTAATTGAGTACTTATGTTAGCCATATACTTTATTTTACCGAAATAATTTTGAGTTTAATAGTAAGAGAATTAAGTAGATATCGATTAATTTGAGAATGGATGATATTTATGGTTATGAGAATCTTAGAAATTTTGGAAAGATAGGTTACTTTAGTAGTTCAGGATTAAGTATCAAAATGCGTGTTTAATTAAGGATTTAAGTAAGTTTCATGTCTATTTTATAGGTGTAGATTAACATTTGTCTGACACAATTGTGAGAAATTTCAGAGAAGTTAAAAGGTCGAGGTAAGCAGGGTTCATATACTAGACTTTGCATAAAATAAATGACCGGTGTTGGTTTTATAAAAATGTGCATGATATGTTTTGAAAAGAAATTTGAAGCAATCTTAATTATTTGTTCTACATGAAATCTATATGAAAGATAAAAGTATTTTTGTCATAACTTTTGTAGACATGAGCAAAATTTTTGGTGTTCTGTTTATGAACTATGCAGAAAGAGGGAATATAAAATTTATGAAAATTTGTGCATGTGATGCAAAGATGTTCTAAATCTATTTTTGAATATGTGAAATGAACTGAATATGTTTAGTACCATTTTTTGATATGATGTAGCATCTGAAAACATTGGCATGAATTTCTGATTATATATCTGATTATAATATGGTTCCGATGTTGCTTCTATTATGTTTTCGTTAAGGTCCTACCATGGTTATAATAGTAATATACGGCTTCGCCACAGGTATAATAGTGATTTATAATTGTAACACACAAACCCAGCATCAAGCCCAAGCCAATGACGAGTGCTATAAAATTTTTCTTTTGGGTTAATATGTATGAAAAGCCCATTTAAGTTTTATCGAGTAATTTTAAAGTAGGTTATGGGCCCAAAATTTATTTTAGCAGAAGTTGGATTTTATTGGGCTTAATAACTTGGTTAAAATCTTCTAATGAGCAAGTGAAAATTGACCCAAAAATTTTTTGGGACTAGTTGTATTCTTTAGAATTTGAGACGAGGCCATGGGAATTTTTCGGATACTAGGCCCATTAGTATGTATTTATTTTTCAACCCATAAAAATATAGACAAACCAAATAAATTATTTAGACTCTAGAGTGCTCTAATCGGCGTAACATATTTGCCAAGACCTTTCATTACCCAAGATGTGGGCCCCTAACATTTTGGAAATGGACACAAAATTTAAAACGCACGAGTTAAAGCCCAGAAGCACTTCGTGAAACCCATGCATAACTCCCTGCACGTTTTTTCTTCCTTTTCTTTCGTTAAGGATTCCAACTGTGCGTATATAAATAAATATCACACTCCACAACCCTCTTTCCGCTACGATTACAATTTAGTGTCCTCTTCCCATTATAATTCCTAACCTCTACCAACTCATGCTATAACCACGTAGCATGCATGTCATTTCCTTTCGCTGCCCTAGGGTACTTAGTACTGCATATATATACATAATATATATTTGTTGTTGCACAAGCGGTTCTACTATGAAGCTCCCTTATGTGAAGTCCTGTAGTCTCCATGAAGATCCAGGCCACTGCACAGTGAAACCAGCACCTAGCCTCCACATCTCAGCCACCAACACCACGGAATAAATCACAACAACACCTAGCTCCATAGATGGGTTCCTTCCCGCCTCTATAATGACCACCCCACTGCCAAGCTCTTCCACACCGCTGCCACCCTGCACCAAGAACCACCGAGCACCACCAGCTTATTGGCAAACCGTGAACCCCAGACACGGCTATGGCCTCCATGGTCTCACAGCCGCAACAAACCAGCCCTTCATGTTGCCAACCCCCTTAACCACCCCTGCATGACCCGCACCACTGCAAGCCTCCACCGGACGCCACCATCCAACCACCACGGAAGCCCCAGCTCCTCCACGCACCAACCCTGCAAGCCCCATACTCCTCTGTTTTAACCATCCAAAACAGAGCAATTTCTTGCTCAAGTCCTCCACTGAGTTCCCCTCCGTCGACCGCTCACTCTACCCGTGGCCACTCATCCCATAAAAAATCCACACAGTCGCAAGCACGACTGCCCACCACTGTTGCACTTCCTTAGACAATCCCCACAGCTCGGTCGTACTCCCTCATGCCGTGTTCTCTCTCGCTCATCACTCTCTATCTCCGTTTTCTCTCTCTCATCACTCACACACACTTTCTCTCTCTCACTCAATGCTCCTCTACCGCGCTGACCAACCACGACTATCGCCTAGTCCCTTGCTCCGCCGCACGCTACCTACCATCTCGGTAAGCCTCAACCGTACCACCCTTACTAGTGTTTGCTTGGTGTTCAAATAGGAAAGATTTTCTTTGAACCGTAAAGCTCAACATAAAATTTATGATGGAAGTACAGTTATGCCCTTGTTTTACAAACTAAAGTTTTGAACTTGTATATTTTATGTTGGGCGTAATGTTTACTATTGGGCCTCACTAGGGTTGCAAAAAATTAGTATAATATTTTTTAGTGTGCCTATGTTATACGCCAGTACATCTACAGGAACAGACCAAACTCATTGTGGGCTTTAGGTTGGAGTAATAAAGACTTGGGCTTGGTGGCTTTACATTGAATCCCTTATATGGGCCAATATTATGTTAGTTAAGCCCAGTTACTTATATCATATATAGTTGCTGTTAGTTTGAACTCAAGGCCCTTGGCCTCTATCTAGCTTTACATAGAATCTTTATATGTAGGGAGTTACGGAGTGTAAAAAGATATTCTGGAAAATCTGTCGAAACTTGTATTTCTTTCATTTGGAGGAATTGGGGACCTCAAATACTGCAAAGCATATGAATTCAATAGCATTTATATCATCTCCTTCTCTATTCATAGTTTTCTCTATATTTTATTTTCATTAGGTTTATACAATCTGTGAGGTTCATAACAATTGGTATCAAAGCCAAGTTTCTGTGCTAAAGTTTTGCAATAACTATGATCTCAATTTTAAGTTCTTTCAAGCCTTGCCATGACTTCCTCAACAACCTTTTAACTGATACCGTCTTACCATCTAGAAGTACACCCTTGTATACAGTGCCAAATCCACCAATTTTCAGCTTATTTGAATCTGAAAAGTTATATGTAGCTTGGATCGCGGCATACTCAGCAGGCAGATGGTCCTCACTTTAGGTCTGGCCCGTCAGAATGCCATGGAGGTCACTATCCTCATTGGCGATGCCTATGATCTCTACCAAGGGTCATCAAAGTTGTTATAGTCTGTCAAGCGTGGATCATCAAAGTTGCCCCCAATGGTTGGACTATAATCATTGTAGTTGTCCATCGAAATAACAATAACATTGGGCATAAAGCTGAGTATCTTTTCTATGAACACAATCTTACTAGTAGATTCTCGAAGATTTTTTTCTCCTCCTCTATCAAAGGGCTCAAACACCACTTTAAGTGGCAATACATCAAACAAATATTGAGCAAAAAATTTCTTACCCATTAATCTCTTCATATCGATAACTTCATTTCGATCAACTTCACCCACCATGTCCTCAAGGTGCTTCCCAAATGTCGTAACTTCATCATAACTCTGACCCAAGACTATCCAAGGTGAAGCATTAGGAACAAGGTGCACTCAAGTAAACTTAGCGTCATTCACTATGTTGTCGGCCCAAAAATATTTCCAGTAGTCTGCCAAATCCTCTGCAGACTTAAATGGTGGCATAAATGGTGCTCCATTTCTTTTTCGTAGGTGCTCGAATCCCTTGATTTGTATTTATCATGTGAGTAACAAAGTACAGAGAAAGAGCACTTGGTTGACAGCACTTGGGTTTCCATGTATGTGGCCATCGCTACATTTCCCTCCACTGTTGATGCCTTTTCTACGCATTCCTCCACAAATTCATCTTCATCTTTTGGTCCCTTTTCTTCCTGCACTTTCAATTTTTGTGAATCTTCGATTGAAGTTGTATCTTCTTTTTCTACTCCCTCCCCCGCAGCTTAGTCTTCCTAGACCAAGAAGGATTCTGTGGGCACCATCACTGTCTCTTCCACTCAAGCTGACTGCATTTTTTTGAGTCGAATATAAATAAATCAAGGCTTTTCTTGGGCATGAATTCGTAAACAAGCAACTTTTCATGGCCAGGTATTGCACGTACATCTACAGGATTGGACCTAACCCATTGTGGGCTTTAGGTCAATGGGTAAGGTCAGAGTATTAAAGACTTGGGCTCAGTGGCTTTATATTGAATCCCTTATATGGGCCAACATTATGTTAGTTAAGCCCAGTTACTTAAATCATATATAGTTGTTGTTAGTTTTAACTCAAGGCCCATGGCCTCCATCTAGCTTTACGTAGAATCTTTATATGTAGGGAGTTGGGAAGTGTAAAAGGATATTCTGGAAAATCTGTTGAAACTTATAGTTCTTTCATTCGGAGGAATTGAGGACCTCGAATACCCCAAAGCGTATGAATTCAGTAGCATTTCTATCATTTCCTTCTCTGTTCATAGTTTTCTCTATTTTTTATTGACATTCGATTTATACAATCTGTGAGGTTCATAACAATTGGTATCTAGAACCATCGATTCTTCATGGATATGGTACGATTCAATAAACAACAAATGTTGTTGATGGAAAAGATTCTGGACAAGTTGCAGCATATGAATGAAATACTTGACGGAATGGAGCAAAATTGCAAAAGGATGCAACAATCTCTTGCTTACGAAGAAAATGTAGCAGAGGTGGAAGAAATCGTCCCTCCTTCCTCTAATATTCAAAACTCAACTCTGAAAGAGATCATATGCATACCCATTGAAGTTGTTCCCAAAGAAATCACCACATCCGTTATTAGAAATCCAAGATAGATCTAGGGAAGGGGACACGTCTCGTATGGCATCCTCCATGGTCATGGGGAGTCACCCACTCGCCCAGTAACCCAAACAAATCCCAAACCCTAGCCGCAATGCAGCAGTATGGGGTGGAGTAATTGGTGGCCGTACATCAGCAAACCCACAGAGAAATAACGCCGTTACATGAGGAATTTCCAGATTCATCCATTCTTGCCTTCAATTTCTGCAAGGGTGAGAAACAGAGTAAGTTTGCGGGAATTTTATGTGAGTATGATGTTACCATTATGAACTATCCACAATAGTATGAGGGTTGTCCTTTCCTTCCATCGTCTTTGATCCAACACTTTCTTCGTGTTTGTGAGAGTTGGCCTTCACTTGGAATTCAACAGAATCTTATTCTTCTCCATTGTGCGAGGGGGGTTGGCCACTCTTGGCATTCCTTTTAGCTAGCTTTTTTGTCTTCCAAAAACGACAAGTGGAGAATGCAAGACCCTAGAATTAGTGCATCCAGAGACTCCTAAAGGAGGTGCACATTTCAATTTCTGCCGAGACTCATGAAGACAAAATTTCTTCAAGGTTGTTGAAAACAAAATGGGAGAAAGGCTTTATCACTTAAAACAAAGTGGTAGCAAATAGGTGTCAAGGGAGTAGTTCATTGAGCTTGCACGAAAATTAGGCAAGTTTGACGATGTAAGCCTGAAATTCAAGAAGAGAATTTTATAGTCATCACTCATCGGCGACGAAACCTACATCCCAAAGTCAGTTATCACGTCGACGGAAAACTGTCCAAAACAATGGAAGAAAACAAGGTAAAAGAGGTGCTGCTAGACTTCTTCCATTTAAGTTTATCAGTTTTAAATTTTAACAGGGGACGTTGCCTCGGTAAGTGTGAGATCCCTAATTTCTTGTGTTTTTAATTATTTCACTTGTTATTATTATTGGCTCTTTTATTTCAATTTAATTATTTTACTTTGGCTTAGGTTGCTGTGTATTTTTCTGATGTGCCTTTTAATTTTGCTCTCATGTCTTTTTCGAATGGGCCTTAGATTGGTGGGTTGTGTGGTTGGGTGTATTTTATTTTCTGTTTGTGTGTGTGAAATAAGGCCTAGCCCATGTGAAGTGATGAGGAGCCCAGTACCTTGCTGGAACGACGCCGTTTTGGCTCAACCCTTAGGGCTTCATCGCAATCTCCATCTGCGCCGCACGCTCACTTCTTCTTCTTCCTTCCTCTTTTCATTTTCTCTTCTTCTTCCTACTGCTGAACCAGTGATGCCGCCCCCTCCTCAAATTGAACCATTTCCACGCAGAGCTTCTTCTTCCTCTTCATCTGCCACCGCATCCATTCATCTCACTTCGAGCCTCCATGGCTTTGGCCGTGTCCCTCAGTATTTTCATTTTCACTGTTTGTTGTCTCCTCGCCACTACACCACGCGTCCAAAGCAGTGACCTCTCCACTCTGGCCTGCACCATCGTTCCTATTTTTTCCATTGCCCGTAAGCCATGCGTTGTAGTCTCCACTTTCTCCCTTGCAACCGAGCCTTTATCTCTTCATGGCATCTCGCCATTGCACATGGCCGCTTTGGAGTGCCATGCAGTGGACTCGTGGAGATCCCGCATCACCCAAGCCCACTAGTCGTAGCTGGTGCTGAGATGACCGAGCCCTTCAACTCGAACTATAAATAGTCTGAGCTTTTCCCCTCTGAAATCACACCAAAAATCACATCCCCTCTTCTCAATCACAGTCTAATTGCATTTCTCACCCTTAAATTCCCTTCCTGTTGCTTTAGAACAATTTCCTCCCAAATGTCGACGTGCTCAGCCATAGCAAACCCATCCTCCACTCACTTACACTTAGGTCCAAAGTCCCCTATGCAGAATCCCACATTTGGCCACTACTCTGCCCTCGTGCAGCCACTGTCCGCCACTTCACCACCACTTTTGGTGACACCTCGTGACGCACACCCTTGATGTTACATAGGACTCGTTGACCTTACCCACGATCTTCCAGAAATTTATCCGACCGCATTGTAAGTATTCTTCCGATGTGACCGCTTTGAGATTAAAATAATATTTTTACACTAACACTTTTCTACAGTCTGATTGGTTGAGTTGGGCCTTGGGTCCAGTGGAGTGTTGGGAAATTAAATTGTAATTAAGGTTGATTTGGGCCTTGGGTCAGAAACGGAGGATGGGAAAACGAGTGTAGTTGTGATTGTGAATTGTGAAACTGGAAGATTGAGATTTCTGTAGTTTATGTATATGTCTGTTGAGTGATCTGCCATGTCATCCAATATACTGCTTATCATGCATCTGTGCATTCTATGTTATTACTATTCAAATTGTTTATATAAATGTGTTATGTAATGCCATGTTGTATGAATTAGATTTTGGGTCTATATGTGTTGGTTATAATGTGTGGGTGTGTGCGTATCACGACCTCAAGTCGAGAATGGGCATTATCTTGGTGGAGGTTCTCTGGTCACTCAAAAGCATAATAAACTGATGTGACGTCCCCTAGGTTGTCACCGAGCGACAACAGGCTCAGACGAGACGGTAACGCTCTTATGCCCACTCCGTGGCCCTTTGCTGGCAGGGCTGGAGGATGCTTGGTCATGTACACGCCGGGAGCGGAGCTGGGCATTGTTTGTTACAGAGTCACATGCACAGATGTTACCTATGGTGTGACGATGAGAGCCAGGTTGTGTGGATGGTCCATAGGGTACACCATGGCACATGCTTAATAAAAAAAATGGTTAAATTTGGGCCAATTGGGTTTTTTTGGCGTGAGTAATTAAATGTGTCTTTTTGGGACAAAGGGGTGGAATTGTTCATCTATGTTTTATTGTATGGATGTGGACGTGTTGGTTGAATTAATATGTTTTAATCTCTTGGATATTGTTTGGTTGCTTACTTGGTGAGATTTCATAATCTCACTATGGTGTTTCCACCTACGGTTCTATCTTATGGAACCGTAGACTTTGACTCAGAGGATGAGTATGACCCTGAGGGACCGGCTCCAATGGAGGCATGACTTGCTGATGTTATGGTTGCTTTCGTGATATGGGGTTTGCTTCCCCCATGTTATGTTTTTCTTCTTTTATTTATTTATCTATCGGATGACTGTATAATCCTCTTGGAGGACATTTGTTGTTGTGCTGTATGAAATTTTTCGGGTACTTAGTATGAATGTCTCTTTCATTTTTCTACTGCGATAATTATAACTGCACACTTATTGCTTGTTGCACACACTCTGAGCACTTGGCGATGGGGTTGTGCGGTCTGTATGGTCATCATCCCAGTGTCATGACTTCCACCAAATCACACACGGGAGTTGAGGGCGCCACAAATGGTATCAGAACGGTTAGGCTTTGGGTAAAACCACACGATACCTAGGTGCGGTACTAGAAATTTTCTTGCATTTTAATTTGTTTGCTTGAATGAAATATTGGGTTTAAAAGATGTGTTTTGGCATAAAGATGGTACGATCAAGAATGCTGCATCCTGAGCTTGAGGAAGAATTGCCTCGTGGTGACAAAAACTATGCCATGGCTAGGGCGTTAACACCCCGCTCCCCAATAAAAACATTTTAGAATTTTCGGGGAGCCAGTGTGCTACTAAACTTGAACTTAAAAACCTTTCTTTTTTACAACGTGCCAGATCCGAAAGATTCTGTAAATAGAATGAAATTTAATAAATACTTAAAATCCATTATAGAGTCTGCGGAAGCACTTATTTAAAAAAAATACGAAAGTCTCATGTGCCTATCAAAATAATTTATTTAACCTTAAACTATAAAAATAATCATAACATAATCTGTTTAGGCCTCTGCCTCGCCTCCCAGGGTCAAGTTCTGTCATGCAGTCTCATCCTCATAAATTTCATCACCTGGGGTTGTTTAAAAACATAAAAATATATAAAAAAAAGAGTCAAATACTCAATAAGCAACACATCATTTAGTAAACATAAGAAACATAAGGTTTCTTAAAAAAGTGCATACTCATAAAATACATACGTAAATAACGTGATCATGAACTTATAATTCACTTATCATAGGTCGTTACCCACTGTTGACACCCGTGAGTTAGGGTTAGATTCTGATTCCGCCCGTGGGCGCGAGTTATGGAATCCATACATAAGAAAGACATACTGAGTGCACTACCAGCATGCATGACCTGGCAATGCAATATGCCCATACTATAGGTACCGTCTTCTTATCATAACATAGGTTGTTACATATCTTATCATTCATACTTTATCATAATCATACTTGCATACTCGTCATATAATAGATTTCAAAAGAAATCGCATGCATACTTGTCATATCATGTCATAGATTTCAAATGAAATCGCATTCTTTCATAAATGTCGTGATACATGTTTCCTCTCATAAAATTAGGATTTTTCATAAATATAAACCTTCACATAACATCATGCAAGGCTTTTATAAATTATTTTAATGCATAACTCTCACATAAAATCGTGACTTTCATAAATCTTTTGATGCATAACTCCTTTCATAAAATCATGAATTTTCATAAATAATTTAATGCATAATTCTTCATGTAAAATCATAGATTTTCATAATTTTATCATGTCTTGGGTATGTAAAAAGGGGCTTCCAATGGAGGGCATATAATATTTTTATAAAAGACAAGCAGTTTACTGTACATATGTGTAAGGATATGATTATGCTACTTACCTCGTAGTGTAAATTCAATATTTTCGGGGCACGACTGATTTCTTATAAGATAGGCACATAGCTTACATCAATTTCTATTTAAACACGCACCTTGTAATCAAAACTTGAATTTCTAATTCAACCTATATTTCCATAAATCTTGATCCTTCGTAACTCTAAAATCACATTGACTTCATGATATTGACATCAATTTTGTATATCTAGAGTTTATATGTCCCACTCAAATTTTCCGACGCTTGGTCAATTTTCCTAATATAGTCTAACCTTTAGTGTGTAACTCTTTTAAATCAATATGCATACACACACACACACACACACATACATATATATCCCTTTACGCTCAACACATAAATCTGTCCGTCCATTAATAATAAGTCTATATTACCTATACAGTATACTACGTAAGTAACACGTAATACTCCAACTTATATATTGAAGCCACGGGACTTACTATGTTGATCACACAAGGGAGGGGCGTACTGCGCTTCATCACAAAGAGAAAGAGAGATCACTTACAGAGGAGATCGAGCTTGGCATCCGTCGCTTACAATGGGCTCTACGTGATCCGTCAATGGTTTAAGGTTGAGGGAATGGTGTAAGGTGCCCGACTGATTTTTTTATGCAGGTGGTGTTGTCGGGGTGGCTCTCCCGAGATGTGGAGGTGGCGGGTTCAAGTTCTGGAACTTCTCTGTTTTTGGTGAAGCAAAACAGAGTGTTTTCCGTTGGTGATTTTAAATGGCTGGGCGACGGTTGTTCTTGGTGCAGGGTGGCAAATGTGTGGCCATTGGCTTCTGTTTGGCTTTGCGCAGTGGCTGAGGGAAGAGGCGTGGAAAACATGGCTGTTTGGGAAGGAGATCTACCATGTAGAACTCGGCACATGTGGGACTTTGTTTCGAGGGACGAACCGAAAATGGAGGAGGCTTAGAAGGTGGTAGTGGTTTGCGGGAGGAAGTTGCAGCTTCTTGTATATCGATGGTTTCTATTTGGCTGGGTAGTGGGCTGGCTGTTTCACGTTGGCTCGTGTACGTGGTCTCTCGGTGGTTTGTTGCATCTGGTGGTTTCATGGTGGAGAGAAGAGCTATGGTTGCAGCGTGGTCTTCAAGTTGTTAGGGAGCAAACATGGTATTGTTGCACAGACGTGAGATGGCTCACAGTGCAGTTTGTGGAAGATGGACGTGGGTTGGGCAGTTTCTATATGCACTGCGCATGAGAGAAATACATGTGTATATATAGAGGTGATGATGTTTACCCTAGAGAAAGGAAAGGGAGAGACATTCATGTCATGGAATTTATAGAGGAAAATAGTGAGGAATTTTATTATGAAGAGGAATCTAGAATGCTAATAATGTTTGGAGTCTAACACTCAAAAACTTGGAGTAAAAAAAATAATGGAGCCTTTTTTTTATTTCTTTATTTTTTAGAAGAGCCAAGGTTCACCTGTCCATGAATGACCTCGTCCCAAATTTTATTAATAAATCCTCACTTATGGAAGAGAAAAATCGTGGTTACAGACCGGCACCTCATTTACAAGATAAGCAAGAAAGTTCGTAAACTAGGTGTCAAAAGTACTAGGAGCCTCTAACCAAAAGAAAAAAATATATCAAGACAAGACGTACTAAAATACTACAAAGAAAACCATTCCTGTAAAAGAAACCACAAACAACGTTAACTCAAAAACATAAAATCATAAAATCTTACCAATCCAACCTAAGGACAAACGCCGCATGAAAATGACGCTAACAGCAACACAAAGAAGGCAAACCGAGTATATCCAAATGGATTAATCCTCGAAGCAACCTAGACACATCCTTGAGAAATCTCCATTCAGAGTTAAGACCAGTCACACCACTCCGAGCCAACCAATCAGCAACTTTATTTCCCTCCCTATAAACATGTCTAACTATACACACCTTAGAATCCATAAGGGCTAGAGTATCTTCCCAAAAATCTTCCAAGTACCACACCCCACACCTCTGCCTATTCCACCATGAGATTACCACTTGAGAATCTAATTCAATTTCAGATTACCACTTGAGAATCTAATTCAATTTCCACAAAATTAATCCCCAGATCCTTACAGGCTTTGAGACCCTGCAAAATAGCTAACAATTCAGCTCTATTATTTGAACTGAATCCAATATAAGAATTAAAGGCATGAACCAAATGATCTCGATCATTTCTAATAATACCACCCACCCATGAAGAACCTAGGTTACCAAGACTACTACCGTCTGTATTCAACTTAAACCACCCTTGAGTTGGCTTTTGCCAAGCAACTAGCTTTAAATACTTCCTATCGGGAACCAACGCCGAAATATTCAATATCTGTAAAATCTGTGAGTCATGCCTAGAACATTTACTAACCTTTTTCATATCTAGACTTACTAAACCTATCCAACTTCTAATAGACTGAATACTACCCTCCATGCGTGCAGTACACCTTCTACACCAAAGGTGCCAAGCAATAATAGAAGGTAGAAGCCCCACTATGAGCCCTACTTGAGAGTCTGAGGCCGCACGTCGAAACCAAATTGTTACCGTCTCCCTCCAACTAAGACCAAGAGGAAGACCAAATGTAGCTTCATAATAATGCCATATTTTCGTTGCAAACTCACCTTCGAAAAGTACATGGTTTTGGTCTTCATACTTACCTTCGTCACAACAATCACAACAAGAAATTGTCAGGATCCCAATACATTGAAGACGATCATCAACGCTCAAAGCCATGTTCCATGCTTTTATCCGATATATTCTATCCGATATGTTCTTTTATGGGCTTTAACTCATTTATTGAGTTTAATAAAATTATCCGTAATTTATCCCTAAAAATATAGGATCAGGACATTACAGCATAGGAAGACGAGCTCCTCTCTGTAGTAGATGCAACAGGTCTCATGAAGTCAAGTGCCATCTGGCTGAGACTCAGTGTTTTAGGTGCGGTCAAAGGGGACACCTTGCTCGCAATTGCCCTATCCTGGCTCAAGGAAATCGAGGTGGTCGTCATGATGGTAGGAACAACCAGAGACAAACAGTCCAAGCTAGGGTGTATGCGGTAACCCTTGGCGAGGTTGATGATGAAGCTCCAGACCCAGGATGCAGGAGTTATAACAGGTTTGGATCTAATTCAATCTTTTGGAATTTGTGCATTGTGGTTTGATTTATGGATTCATTTTGTAGTTTTGATCTCAATAGGTAAATTTCAATTGTATGAATTTTATGATTGTACCTTGTTTGATTCAGGAGCATCCCAGTCATTTGTATCTGCCACTTTCGCACGGATGTGCAACCTAGTTACAAAACTCTTACCACAGTCTATGATAGTGGCATTACCCAATGGAAAGATTGTGTGGTGTTCAAAAGTTGCCTTAGGATGTCCTTTGGACTTTAGTGGAAGGACACTTAATGCGGATCTAATAGAATTTAAGCTACTCGGATTCAACATTATTTTGGGTATGGATTGGTTGTATCAACATTTTGCAAGCATCAAATATCGGAGTCGGGTAGTTAGTGTTCAACTCCCTGGAGGGGATTATTTGGAGTTTGTGGGAAGCAAGCTAAAGACGAGAGCTGCAGTCATATCTGCCACTCAAGCGAAGAAGGACCTAGCAAGTGGAACAAATGCCTTTCTAGTTCAAGTGGTGCCTGCACCATTTGTGAAGAAGTCTATAGCGGATATCCCAGTTGTGGAGGAGTTCCCTGATGTGTTCGCGAATGATCTTCCTGGTTTACCTCCTATTCGGGACTTGGAGTTCACTATCGACTTGGAACTTGGAGCAGCTCCAGTGCACAAGGGACCTTACTGTATGGCACTAGCTGAGTTGAAAGAGTTGAAAAATCAGTTGCAAGAGTTGGTAGATAAGGGGTTCATAAAGCCCAGTTCTTCACCTTGGGGAGCACCAGTGTTGTTCGTTAAGAAGAAATGTGGCACCCTCAGAATGTGTATTGATTATCGAGAACTCAACAAGGTGACCATCAAGAATAAGTATCCACTGTCCCGAATTGATGATTTATTTGATCAACTCCAAGGTGCAACTACCTTCTCGAAGATTGATTTGAGGTTAGGGTATTATCAGTTGAGAATAAGAGATAAAGATGTACCCAAGACTGCTTTTAGGTCAAGGTATGTGCATTTCGAGTTGAAAGTGATGCCTTTTGGACAAGCCAATGCCCTGGCAACATTCATGGACATGATGAATAGAGTGTTTTGACTGTATCTGGATTCGTTTGTGGTAGTCTTCGTTGATGACATCTTGGTCTATTCTCGAGAATTGGAGGAGCATGCTTGTCACCTCAGATTGGTTCTGGGAAAGTTGAGAGAGCATCAGCTGTATGTGAAGCTCAGTAAGTGTGAGTTCTGGTTGGAAGAAGTTAAATTTTTTAGACATGTCATATCCTGGGATGGTGTAGCGATAGATACCAGTAAAGTAGAAGCTTTTTTAGCATGGCCACATCCTTCATCGGTGCATGAGATTAAGAGTTTCTTGGGACTCGCTAGGTACAAAGTCACATGCACGGACGTTACCCGTGGTATGAAATAAATGGTTAAATCTGGGCCAATGGGGTTTTTTTGGCATGAGTAATTAAATGTGTCTTTTTGGGAAAAAGGGGGTGGAATTGTTCGTATATGTTTTATTGTATGGATGTGGACGTGTTGGTTGAATTAATATGTTTTAATCTCTTGGATATTGTTGGTTGCTTACTTGTTGAGATTTCATAATCTCACTATAGTGTTTCCACCTACGGTTTTGTCTTATGCAACCATAAACTTTGACACAGAGGATGAGTATGACCATGAGGGATCGGCTAAGGCGGAGGCGTGACTTGCTGATGTTATGGTTGCTTTGGCGATATGGGGTTTGCTTCCCCCATGTTATGTTTTTCTTCTTTTATTTATTTATCTGTCGGATGACTATATAATCCTCTTGGAGGACATTTGCTGTTGTGCTATATGAAATTTTTCTGGTACTTAGTATATATGAATGCCTCTTTCATTTTTCAGCTGCGATATTTATAACTGCACACTTATAGCATGTTGCACACACTCCGAGCACTTGGCAATGGCGTGCGTGATCCGTGTAGTCATCATCCCAGTGTCACGACTTCTACCAAATCACACATAGGGGTCAAAGGTGCCACAATAAGTCTCAAACTGATGAAGATGGCTTTGTGGAGAATGTCGAGTTTGCTAGTGGGAATGTGCACCTCATCACCATCATAGAATCTTGGGCTCTAACATTGGCAGTGTCTTTGATGGCAGAAGCATTAACTAAAGGAGATGTGGCACATGAGGTGTTTGATGAAACATGCGAGGTCACAGTGCAACAACAACAACCCAGCAGGCTCATTTCCCCATATTTTGGTTATTTGTGCATACTGCAAGCCCTTGAAAGCCTCATAATACACATTGTATTATGGGCTGGCTTTGACAGATTAGAAATTGGTCTCTCTACCTTTAAACGTGTTCTACTGCTCGGTTATTCCAATGGTCTTCAAGTCCTTGATGTTGAAGGTGTCTCTAACCTCCATAAACTTGTTTTGAAGCGAGATGACCCTGTTACATTTTTTCAAATGCAGTCCCTCCCTGTAAAATCAGAGGGTCGTGAAGGATTCATACCATTGCATCCTTTACTATTGGTTGTTGCATGTGATGAATCAAAGAGCTCTGGTTTGATGCAAAGTGCAAGAGATGGGTTGGTCAGGGATGGCTTTAACGAACTAGAAATAGGAGCCATCTCTCCTAATGTTGTTCGGTTTTACTCACTAAGGTCTCACATTTACGTTCTTGTCCTGAGATTCAGATCGACTATGTACATGGTTAGATGCAGTCCTCAATTAGTGGCTGTGGGCCTTGCAACACAGATATACAGTTCGACGCACTCACGCTTGAGAATAAATTCAGTGCCCTTACCTATCCTGTCCCTCAATGGGGAAGCCAACGAATGGGGGGAGTTAACATTAGCTATGGACCTATGGCTATAGACCCCAGGTGGTTGGCTTATGCCTTCAACAACTCACTGTTGTCAAACGCAGGCCGCCTCAGTCCACAAAGTCTTACTCCTCAAGGGGTTAGCCCATCAACATCACCTGGAAGTGGAAGTCGAGTGGCTCGTTATGCCATGGAATCTAGTAAGCAATTAGCTGCTGGATTAATCAATTTGGGTGATGGGTCTAATTCTCCTGTATCATCAAACTCGAGTTGGAAAGTTGGTCGGATTGCATCACATATGGCAGAAACAGATAATGCTGGAATGGTTATTGTCAAAGATTTTGGTTCCAGAGTTGTTGTATCACAGTTTAGGGCCCATATTAGTCCAATTTATGCTGTGTGTTTTGACCCTACTGGGACACTTTTAGTTGCTGCTTCAATACATGGGAAAAATATAAACATTTTTCGGATAATGCCGTCTTCCTTACATAATCGATCATTCACTCTACCACCTGATTCGGGCTCTTCTTATATGCACCTTTACAAGCTCCAACGTGGCATGTTATCAGCTGTGATATAAGACATATGTTTTACTCATTACAATCACGATCTGTTACCTGCTCATATGAAATGCAATGCTTTGGAGAACCTATTGGTTTATACCCCTTGTGGGCACACAATTCAATATGAACTATTGCCATCAATGGGAGGAGAATCAAATGAGGCTGCTTCTATTAGTCCAGGTTCTTCATTACATATACAAGATGTTCTTCCAAACATAATTCCACAAAAGCTATACACATTGGAGCAATTCTTATGGGCTGGAAAACTTTGGTACTCTAATATCATGAAGACTCACATTCGCACCTTGTGGGCAAGGTGCTTTGTAGGGAGAGTTTGTTATATGCTAATACATCAATAGGACCACACCAAACCCATTGTGGGCTTTAGGTTGGAGTAATAAAGACTTGGGCTCATTGGCTTTATATTGAATCCCTTATATGGGCCAACATTATGTTAGTTAAGCGCAGTTACTTATACCATATATAGTTGTTGTTAGTTTGAACTCAAGGCTCATGGCCTCTATCTAGCTTTACGTAGAATCTTTTATATGTAGGGAGTTGGGGGTGTAAAAGGATATTCTGGAAAATCTATTGAAACTTGTAGTTCTGGGAACCTCGAATACCCCAAAGCATATGAATGAGTAGCATTTCTATCATCTCTTTCTCTATTTGTAGTTTTCTCTATTTTTTATTGTCATTCAGTTTATACAATCTGTGAGGTTCATAACAACCTATTCTCACTTTATATTAGTACAAAAATCATATTTTACAATTAATGTATTAGTAGGAGGAATTAAATGGATATCATTGAAAATTGGGAAGTAATGATATTTGAGCGTTAAGAGAATCTTAAACATTTCGGAAAAATATGTCATTTTAGCATTGTAAGTTTTTAGGATCAAAATACGCGTATGAAATTTACAGAGTTTATGTGATCTTAGGGTTGATCATAAATTTTAAGAGAAATAATTATGTAGAGATCAAAGTATTAGAGTTGCGATACTTTAGAGTTTGAGGATTTCAGGTTTTAGGAAGATATAGATTTTTCTTAATATCTCATGTTTTTATTACAAAGTACTCGATAAATTGGAGATTTACGTAAGCTACGGGTATTTTATAGGTGACGATTCATACTCATTTGGTTTGTCGTGAGAAAATTCTAAAAAAAGTTAAAAGTCCAGGTAAGCAAAGTTCCTATGCAAGACTTTGTATAAAAGAAAATGATCTGAGATTGGTTTATGAAAATGTGCATGATATGTTTTTGAAAAGAAATATGAAAATAACATTAGTTATTTGTTTTGCATTACTCATGAGATTCATGTGAAAAAGAAGAGTATTTTTGTCATTACTGGTGTAGACATGAGCTAATGTTGTGCATTCTGTTTTCTGAACTGAGAAAAAGGAGCAAATATGAAAATTTGATAATTTTTGCATGTGACGTGAAATTGTTTTGAATCAGTTTTTTTTTTAAGACGTGAAATGATCTGAATTTGTTCAATACTTGTTTTGATGTGTTGTGGCATCTGAAAACATTGACATGATTTTCTGAAGCTGTATTATGATTAAAGTCTCATTATGATGTTTCAGTTCTGTTCCGATAAGGCCCAATCATGGGTGATAATAGTGACAAACGGTCCAGTCATGAGTGATAATTGTGGCATACAGCCTAGTCATGGGTGATAATAGTGACATACGGCCCAGTTGTGGGTGATATAGTGGCATACGACCTTTCCAAGGGTTATAATGGTGGTTTATAACCCTACCATAAGATTAAACATGGTATACGGCCCCATGACGGGTGATAATAGTGTTTACGACCCTTCTACGGGTTATAATTGTGGTTTATAACCCTATTAAGGGGGTTAAACATGGTATATATTCCAATGTGATACTCTGATGATGAAAATAAGGTCTCAGATTTTGATATGCCAAAGGATAAAATGAATAAGAATGTTTTTTGAAGATGAGGTCTCATTCTGAAAGTAAATGTTTCTGATTCTACATTCTAAAAGTAAATATTTTGTTCTGCATTTTGAATTCTGAAAATTCTCATGTTTACATACTAGTATATGTACTATGCTTACTGAGTTGTTGATAACTCACCTCTTATCTCGACAATATTTTTCAGATAATTTTGATGCTTCAGCTGGAAGTCAAGAGTAGAAAGTGTTAGCATGGTTTAATGATTGTAGAGGAATAAGTGCCAAAGGGGTACAAGTATTTTATTGGAAAGTCTTACTTATTACCTTTATGATTTTATATTATTTTGGTACTTTGAGTCATGGATATTTTCGAGAATTTGGGGAGTTTTAATTTATTTCATTAAAGTATTTATTTGGTGTTCGAGTGAAGGAACATATATATTTGGTTTGAAGAAATAAATTTCTATTTTATGGGAAAGTTGGAGTATATAATATGTTATGAGAGATGAACATGGTAACAGCCCTTACCACGATTATAATAGTGGTATACGGCCCTGTCATGGGTATAATAGTGGTATACGGCCCTGCCATAGGTATAATGGTGATTTATAACCCTACCATAGAGGTTAAACATGGTATACGGCACTGCCACAGATATAATAGTGGTATACAGTCCTACCATGGGTATAATAGTGGCATATGGCCCCGCCACGGATATAATGGTGGTTTATAACCCAACCACGAGGGTTAAACATGGTATCTGTCCCAATGTGATGCTCTGATATGATATTAAGATAATGTCTCAGTTTATGATATGCCAAATGATTTTTGAATAAAAATGTTTTTGAAGGTTTCGCTTTGATATTTTGATAACATGTTCCAATTCTACATTCTGAAACTAAATATTTTGTTCTACATTATGAATTCTGTAAATACTATTTTTTACATACTAGTATATATTCTCTGCTTACTGAATTGTTGATAATTTACTCATTATCTCCACAATATTTTTTAGATAATTTGAATATTTCAGCTAAGGATCAAGAGTATGAAGCATGGGTGAAATAATTTAAGCATAGTAAATTAAGCATAGAGAGTTTCTATAAGTATTGGCGAATTTTCTTAAGTAATTTTGTTGTGTTCTGATGACTTTATATTTTGTTGGTTTGAAACAAAAAAAACTTATATGCATTGAGAATTTGGAGTCTATATATGTACTGTGAGATATGATTTTAATTGAGAGGAAGTAACTCTCCAACCCCTCTGAGACCGGGGTGTTACAGTTAGTATCAGAGACAGGTTAGAGATTTTGCATAGTTTAAAAAGAAGTTTGATGAAATTTAAGGTCTGGGATTCTGCAAACTTTATGGATTGAGTTTTTGGAAGTGTGAGGTTTAGAGGTTATGCATACTTTAAGAATGATTTTGATGATATTGGAGGTTTTAGAATTTCTAGTAATTAAGAAATGATTTTCGTGACATTTGGAGTTTTAGATACGGTAGGTTTATTCTTTGTGGTGCCCTCGACTCCCATGTTTGACTTGGTGGACGTTGTGATACCAGGATGATGGCCACATGGATCATGCACCCCATCACCAAGTGCTGCTGTGTGCGAAATGCAATAAGTGTGCGACAATAATAAACATAGCGGAAGGGAATAAATGGTAGTCAAGCTAAGTACTAGCAATTTAAAAACAAAAGCAATTATCCTCCAGGAGGTTATACAGTCATCTGACGAAAAATATAAATAAAGCGATAATAAGTCCCACGACAAATATGGGAGAAATATAGAAAGCTCTGTAATCACCCCTCTGGCTCAAACTCTCCCACTGCATCAAAGTCTATGGTCTCATGAAACGGAACCGTAGGTAGGAGTACCACAATGAGATTTCACAATCTCAGTAAGTAATCAACACACAACAAACAAGAGATGAAGTCATGCATCTATACAACCAACATAGTATGACAACCATACAAGCATAAAACCATAAAATCCATTTTTCCACCCTTTCCCAAAATAACACATTTAAACAAAACACTTACGCTAAAAATCCCTTTGGCCCAAACACAACCATTTATTATGCATGCACCATGGTGTCCCCTATGGACCATGCGCACACCCTGGCTCCTTTCGTTAGGGTGTGCGCATGGTCCATAGGGGACACCATGGTGCATGCATAATAAATGATTGGGGCCGTGATACGTACACCCTGGCTCCTGCCAGTAGAGGGGCTATGGAGTCCTACCAAGAGCGTTATCGTCTTGGCCAAGCCAACTGCCGCTCAACGACAGCTCAGGGACATCACTCAGTTTTATACGCTACCAAGTGACTAAAGGAGCTCCACCGAGATAGTATCCCATCTCGGCTTGGAGCCGTGATCCGCACACACCTACAAAATATTATCAAGACACAAAAACCCAGTTTTCAAATCACGCAACATGACAGAACACAGCATAATTAAATAATCAAGACAAATATTAATAAAGGTAAATATGCAGATGCATGCAGACAGTATATTGGATGACATGGCATAACATGCATCAAACAATATACATCATCACAACAGTCACAAAGTGCACAGTTTAACGAACCCAACTACACGCGTAATCTCATCGTTCATTTGGCCCATGGCCCACTTCCAACCACTACTACGATTTTCATTCCCAAAACTTCGTCGGGCCTAAGGCCCATCTCAACACAACCAGACTGCAAACAATGTTAGTGATAAATTCACATCTTGAATTCAAGGGTCACGTTGGAGAGTTACTTACAACACGGACGAGAAATCTGGATGATCGAGTGTGCGTCGGTCTACGGAGTCCAGCGACTGAACCAGTGCACGCAAAGGGACACCAAAAGTGGTGGAGTTGTTGGCTAGTGTTAGAGGTCGTGGTCGGCGTAAGTGTGCATGTTTGAAATTTCCTTGGTTGACTACAAATAGACCAACGCAAATGGTTTCAAAGGGTATAAATATCTAGGGCCATGTGAAATGATTAGACTCAAAGGGTATAAATGTTTCAGGTCTAGTATATATGTTGAAATGGTTCTAGAGGGTATAAATGTCTTGTGCCATGTGAAATGATTGGAATTAAGAGGGTATAAATGTCTTGGATCCAATGTGTATCTTGAAATGGTTCAAGAGGTTATAAATGTCTTGAGCCATGTGAAATGATTGGACTCGAAGGGTAGAGATGGCTAAGGTCCAGTGTGTATCTTGAAATGGTTTGAGAGTGTATAAATGTCTCTGATCATGTAAAATGATTGGACTAAGAGGGTATAAATGTCTCGAGTCTAGTGTATGATTCTTAAAATCGTTCCAAAGGATATAAATGTCTTGGACCATGTGGAATGATCGAACTGAAAGGATATAAATGTCTCGGGTTCGTTGAGTGCCTCTTGACTGGTGGAGGCTAGACATGTGTGGATAGTTGGTCAAGGGAGATAGTCACATGGTCTACTGGCCTGTCCTACTTGTGAATTTGTGTTGCATTAACTATAATTCCTTGCTTATGTAAATTGTATGCATAACTTTGCCCATCCATCTACATGTATTTGACGGTTAGACTTATTTCACTTATTGAGACTTTGCGAAATCTCATTGTGGTGATTCCACCTGGGGTTCCACTCCTTGAAACTGTAGATTTTGAAACAGATGACGTATATGATCTGGGGCAAGAGCATGGAGGTTCGCCCCTGTCGGAGGAGTGAAGATTGAGATTATTTTCCCTATTTATTTAAGTGTTATTTTGGCTTTGGACTAATTATGGATGACTGTAATATTCTTTTATCTATCGTTTGAAGACTTGTGGCTTTTGGATATTTGGATTGTGATGAATTTAAAATTTCTTTGGTACTATTAGTTAAATTTTTAAAACTACCTTTTTATTTTCTATTATTTAAATATGTGAGCATACGCTTGTCACAATAAGCGAGGGGTGTGTGATCCAAGTACTCTAGATCCCGGCGTCATGACTACTGCCAAAACACAAGCATGGGCCTGGCCGGGGCGCAACATGAATAGGACATGACACTTTCAAGGCTGGATCATTAGCCGAAGGTGATCAAGGATTTTGCAAATTACATGCGAGCATTGGATTATATACACACAGGTAATTTTACATTGTGATAGATTTAGTTTCCATTATTCTAATGGAAATATTAATATCAGTAAGTCATGTTAATTTCTTGACTGAAGCATGGGTTTTCAGTACTCTTTTAAAACTTAAAATAACAAGATTTTCCAACAGAAATGGATCATATGTATGCATGATAATGATATTATTTGGAGCTAGCTAATTAACTGGATGGTGGAAGCACTGAGTTAGATTTTAATATTTATATTTGTCGTAACACCTTGCACTTTGTGACATGCATATATGCACTGAGAAAAATGTTGACTTCTAGATTAAAAAAAAAAAAAAAGAACCAGTAATCACCAATGCTGATTTTCAATAAAAGTGCTATAAACTCTTTCGTAATTAATGCACCATTTGGTAGAAAACGAAGCAATGCAATCATTCAAATAAAAAAGAGGAAAAACAAAACAATATAGGCAAATATTAACAGAGTAAATTAAGTACTGGAGTTGCACACCTCTGGATATTTAGGAAATGTTCTAAATGGATGTCTATTTCATGAACAAAGAGGTCTGATCTGTCGAGTCTCTATAGGCAACCTCCAATATCAGAATAGGCATAAATGCATAAACATACGCTCCCTTTCGGCACAGTATTTACAACTGAGTATCAAATTTGAAGTCAAGGTTATGATCACTTCAGGCAAAGACAGTGAGTGTAGTACTTCCACGTATTGCAATTTTCAGATGGCACTTGCACCTGTGTTTTGAACCATCTACAAGCATCAAACAATTAATAACAATTAGCATTCATTGTACAGGTAACCATGGGGATCACATACACAAATTAAGGATCCTCAACTTCTTGTCTGAATTCAGGGTTTCAAAAGAAACTAGACCCATAAAATAACACACTGACCCCTTAGAAACTTATTTTAAAAAATCAAAATTACACATGATTCAATTTCTGGCTACCACTAATATTACAAACCATACAATAACAAATATGAATATGAATATAGATCTAAAATTACAGTCCCAACAATAAAACAATAAAAACATAAGCATACTAAGAAATACCAATACTACAACTTAACAAAAATAAATTTTAATTTTTAAATAAATTCTAAAAAGGTCAAAATGGATTGATTTCATGTGAACCCTTTATTGATCCATTTAGAAATCGTGTCAGAATGGGTCAACTCGTTTTAACCCGAACCCATTAACATCAAACCCAAGTCTACTAGTTTCGTGTCGTGTTCGTATTAGGTTCATGCTAATCGTGTCATGACATATTGCCACCTCTAATCCAAACACAGCCTTAGCCTCTTAGATCATTAAGAAGAAATAATTTTTGATTTTTTTTAAAACCTAGCTAGAAGGTTAACCCCAAAAGTTTTTAGTAATAACAAAATATCGCTTTTAAAATTTTTTCAATTTTCTCAATCCTTTCTTGACGCATATACTTCATTTTTTAGCTTGAATTATGTTTATGTTTTTTGGAATATTACAATAAACAGAGTATTTATTATGCAAAAAAGCAAAAATCTTATTAGCAAGATTACTAATCCGGCCTTCCTCCAAAGTTGGATTCCCGACCCCAGTAGCAACAATTAATCTAAAAGACTACTACTATACAAGGTGTTGCATGAGCAACAAAACATACCTCTTCTTGTTCATTTGCTCCATGATCAGTTCATTATCATGCAGTTCGGTGCAAAGGAGATCTGATAAACGTAACCAGTTAATCATAGGAGTAATAATAATTCCCCCTTTTTCCCAAAGAAACAAACCAGAAAAGAAGAGCAAATATTACCATCAATATCTAGTCGAGCAAGACTATCTTCATCTTTTCCCTTAATGCTAAGGGTGTGATGACTAAAAATTATTGGATCTGTTTTGGGCAAAACCAACCAGACTTGGAGCAATAAATAGCAAGGACTGGATGCCTTCAATATCCACATGATTCAAAGGGGATCGGATGGCCTTCGATTGAGATTTGTATGAAATTGAACGCGAAGGACGTGAGCAATCTTTTTCCCTTCTCGTCCTTGATCTTTCTTGCAACGTTTTGCCAGCTTGGGACATTGAAAGACGTAAAGTTCCTGCAGTAAGAGAGGCAGCCCTTTTTTTGGAAAGGACCGTAGCTTTTCGCACTTAGTGAGACAAAGTTTCAGAAGTGAGGGAGGTAGGCCATCCTTTGGAAAGAACTCTAACTTTCTGCACTCAGAGATATACAGTTCTTTAAGAGAGGCGAGTTTTGAAAAGCCCTTGGAAGATAGATGTTGCAGATTCGGAAAGTCTGAGATGGTGAGGATTTTTAGAGAGGCAGGAAACATCATCTTTGAAAAGGACACCGGCTCAAGTTTTCTAATTTCAAGTTTATTAAGAGAGATAAGATTGTCCAACCCCCACCCAAAAGAGGCATCAGTACTGTTTCTGACATGAGATATCGTAAGTGATGCTAGGTTGGTGAGAAGATTCGGTCTCGGAAAAGGAACTACTGAACAATGGTGCATTGTCAATTTTTCAAGGGAGGTGAGGTTGTGTATGGCTTCGGGTAGGGCCGACACCTCCACACAGTCAGATATATGAAGTGCTCTCAGGTTGGCAGGGAGCAAATCCCGGTCCAAGGACAAATGAAGACTCGGACAATTCCTAATATCAATATCACGTAGAGTGCTGAGAGCGTTGATGCCAGTGGGTAGGGACTGAAGGTTTTCACAATCTGAGATTTCAATGCATTCAAGAAACGAGTTATAATGAAACCTGTTCGCAATTGACTCCAGCTGTGGACACCCAAACAAATTGAGGTGTTTGAGTGATCTAGGTAACTCTCTGTATGATGTCAAGGATTTGAGAGAGGGACAGTATTGGATTCTCAAGTACTCAAGTTGAGATGTGGTGCTGCTGCAACTGCTGGTATCACTATCCACCAGCAAAATGATCTCCATATTCTGGCAGTAACTTACCTCTAGTCGCTCTAGAGTTGGTGGTAGCTGGCCTCTTGCAATATGCTTTAGCGAATGACATTTTACAATTCGAATCAGCTGAAGACAATTGTTGTTATACATCATTGCCTTTGGTAAGGATTTCAGGACCATGCAATTCTTGATCACGATTTCTGAGAGCATGGATGGCGTACCCGGTTGGAGGCGTGCTTCTACTTCTTCCGACACCAAAGAAACTAGTTTGGGACAGTTATCAATGTGCAGAAGACGAAGAAATTGGAGATGTGGCGATGGTTCCTCAACGACAGACCACAAACATTTTAACTCCTCACATGCAAAAATAGTTAGATCTTCTGCATTGGTGAGCCCCTGCATTGAAAACCCTTCTATTTGAGATGTGAATCTTAAACTTTTAGAAAGAAACTTGAGTTCTGATGAGCTGAAGCCATCCATACTTCTGCACACCACTCCTTTTGATCCCTCGACTTCTAGTTCACAGAGATCCGGAAAGTTTGAAACTAGGATCGGTAACTTCCCACAACCATCTATCTGAACCTTCTTTAGCAAAGGAAGGTGTTTCGGTATATATCCCGATAGCTTGGGACAACTTCTAAGTGAAAGCTCACATAAATTTGGGAATTCTTCACAAGAACTCCAGCCCTTCCACTCTTTCATATTTTCGAAATGCAAAGTCTCCAACGATCTAAAAGGCGAGAAACCAGTCCCCCGAAACTCAGGACCAACATTCATCACTTTAGCCATGCCGCGGATGGTAAGGACTTTTAGTGCTGGTAATTGCCCGATTGGTGGCAATGACTCGCACTCTTTACAATTCTCAATTGTCAAGACCACCATATCATGAAAGGAAGGACTTTTTAACCAACTCGGAAATTCTGTACCACCATAGCAGCTAATAGTAAGCACTTTCAAACCGTTGTGAGGCTGTAGCATGTTGAGTACATTTAACTCATTTGTTCCATCCCTCATGCTTTCACTCCATTCCAACGACAAAACACTAATTTTGGTCTTATTTATTAAATCAGCGTCCCTTGCATGTTGGAGTTCAGTCACTTTCTCCAAGTTTGAAATGCGGAGTGTCCCTTGAAGATGTGACAAAGATGCTAGATCTTTTATTCCGAAGCAACCACCGTCTCCAATAACCACATTAGACAGTGTTTGGAGAAATTTTAATTGACCTATTTGCCTAGGCATTCCTTCCAATTTAGTTGCTCCTAGAATATTGAGGTGGCGAAGGTTGACCAGGTTCCCAAACATCGAAGGCAATTTATCTAAATGAAAACAATCCTCTAACAACAATGTTTGTAAGTTGTAGAGATCAGTTATTGATTCGGGCATGCTTCTGATCGAAGTTTTGGAAAGGTCGAGGTACCTTAGAAGCTTTAACTTACCAATTGAATCAGATAGCCCAGTTATGACGTACCCCCTTAGAGAGAGAACCCTTAGCCTTTGTAATCTTGGGTACAATTGAAGAGGAACACGAAAATCCAGATAACAAGTGACTGGAGTAAGAGGTAAGAAGGTACGTAAATGAGTGAGTCTAGAAAATACCTCAAACATGTCAAAACTATCGTATTCGCCACCCAAGTAAGACATGTGGCGGATCTTTTCAAAATTATCCTGATCTTGCTCATTTCCCTCAGCTCTCTCCTGCATTCTAAAGCATGTATCTCCTGCTGCCAATTTAGCAAGATAATTGACGATCTCATGCATTAGAAATCTTGATTTGTCCTTGCTAGACTGTTGAAAAAGTGACCATGAAACCAGATTGTCAAAATACTCCATACCCAAATCTTCCATTTCGATGTTCTCTTCTTGTTGAATCAAACCTTCTGCCATCCATAATAGAACCACCTGAGTCTTCTCAAATTCATAGTCTTTTGGGAATATAGAACAGTATGCGAAGCACCTCTTTAAATGTAAGGGGAGATGGTGATAAATCGACATAAGACTTGAAGCAATTCCACTTTCCTCCAATGTATCCCATAGGTTTCTGTTTAAAACTAAATCCCACTTACTTTCTTCCTTATTGTGTAAGAGGCTTCCGACAGCTTTTACCGCTAGAGGCAAGCAGTAAAAGTTTCTTACAATTTTCTCACTAATATCTTTAAGCTCCGGATGTGCACTAAAATCTCTTGAATGCAATGCATGTTGGGCAAATAGAGACAAACAAGCATCATTTGACAATGATCCTAACCTGTAAGGTTTAACTTTAAAGGCGGTCATCCGTGACGAGACTTCTTGATCACGAGTTGTGATGATAATGCTGCTTCTTGGAGCCATTGCTTCGAAAGGAGCACACAGGAGAGTCCACTGAAAAGAGTCACGATTCCAAACATCATCCAGAACAATTAGAAACCTCTTCCTACGTATTGCCTCTCTGAGTTTGAGTTGCAGCCGATTCAGATCCATGTTGTTACAGTTGATTTCAGGTTGCGCCTGGAGTAATATTGTTTTTGTAATCGCCTCAACATCAAAATCTTTAGAAACATAGACCCATGCTTTCAGATTAAAAAAGTTTTTCACTTTTTTATCATTGTATATATACTTGGCGAGTGTTGTCTTGCCTATACCCACCATACCAATTATAGAAATCACGTTTACTTCAGTTGAAGCAGCATCACTGAGCAATAATTTAAGTACAGCCTCTGCGTCCTCCTCCCTGCCATACATGTGATCTGTGTTCCGCACCAAAGAAGTTGAAGGCGTTTTCTTTGTTCTTGTGTTTACCGTCCCAACAACATTTTTATCTAAGTTCAGTTTATCTTTTCGTGCCATAAGTTCATCTAATCGAGGAGTGATGTCCTCTTTCATTTTTCTCATCACACTCCTCAAATCAACACCAGTACTTGGAGACAAACCGGTAACACAAGCAGTGACAAGATTCCGTACCTTACTCGTGCCTGCAGCCCGATTTTCGTCAATCAACATGCGCTGCGAATTAGCTTCCGTGGACAGCTCATCCAGAATATCTTCCACGTCGTATGCCAATTGTGTGAAATCAGTAAGCCATGCTTTCACTAGTTCTTTAGTGTAATGTTCCTCAGGTGCATCTTTAAACGCCATCTGAACTTGTGAAAATTTTTCCTTCCAATCCTCCAACCATTCTTGAACTCCCTCTTGGCAGGCAAAGTTCGGCAATTTGAGCTTCGTTAACCGGTCAAATAGTACTTGAAGGCATGCACCAAGGGATGCACCAAGAATGACCTCTACGAAAACCATTGTTCTCTTCGGAAAAAGGAATGAATCAAGAAAATGAACAAAGAATAGCCAAACAGTAAGAAGAAGCTAAAATAAGAGTCTCACAACCAACTTGGTTTTGGGTACTGCAAATTTGCAAGAGTGCCAAAGTACTGTTTCTAGAAATGCGCACACGAGAGGTACCGTAAATATAACGCCCCGTACCCGAAAGGGTAGGAGAATTACCACCTGTCATTCTATAATCATGTCCCCAATACACGTATAATCTCCAAAAGTTCCAATAAAAATATAAATTCCTCTTTTTCAACTTAATAGGTACACAAATTTTCTCCATAAGGTCATCAGCTTAATAACTCAAATAACATAAATTAACGTTTCCCCAATTTCCAAATAACTTCTACATAATAAACTGGTAATTTCTATAAGTCTCACTAAACCAAATAACATAATGAAATCCAAATAATGAAACGAAACTCTTCTATTAGCAATGGTACCCTTAGGTACTCAACTCTCCTATCCTCGGTTAGCTTTGCTCACTTTTCTATTTCTCATCCCCCACCAAACCATCAACATCATTTGAAAAGTATTGTGAAGATAAGGGGATGAGTTATTAATAACTTAGTAAGCAAATCACATGTACTAGTATGTAAATATGAGCCTTTTCAAAATGTAGTAACAAATCATTTTAATTTTCAATATGCATATCTCAAAAAATGTTTTATCAGATTATCAGAGTGACATTTCACACTATTCATACTCAAAAATCAACTGTTCATATTCAAAGACCCTTTGACATAATATGACTGAACATCTTCATCTTATCATATCATGTTCTTGTATCACCATGTCATATCATATACCATATTTAACCCTCGTTGTAGAGTTGTGTTATCCCTGATGGCCAAACTAGGCAGTATCAGAATATGAAACTTTCTATTATTCATTCTCGAAGTTTCGAATGTGCACACAGAAAAGAACACCAAAAAAACCAATTTGTTTTCAAAGTGAGTGCACTCATATCATATCAGAAGTATTGGTACCAACTATATAACAGAATCAAAAGTATTATATTAGAACCAAAACTAAAATTAGAATAGAAATAGAAAGTCATGCCAAAGGTTTTTCATATGCATATCATATCAAATAAAGTGCTGAATATATTCATATCATTTTCATATGATTAAAAATAGATCCAAATTAAATATTTTCGTATAACATGTACAAAAATTCTAAGATTTCATACTCTCTCTCTTTTGCACATTTGAGAAACATGTCAAATATTGCTCATGTCTACACTATTCATATAAAAAAATATTAATTATTTTCTTTTATACAGATTTCATAAGTGAATGCAGAACACATAACTAAAGAAACGAAGAAAATAGTAATAATAATTTAACGCCTCAAAATGAAAGTAAATGAAGAAAAAATAAATAAAGTAATAACAAAAAATACTATAAATAATTAGATTTTAAAAATCCACATTCGTTACACAAAATGAATTACGTACAAAAACGACCGGAAGTACAATATGAAATATAAAATCATTCAAATCCAATATTCCAATAGGACCTAAATTTCACTCACAGACAAAAGTAACTTTAATTTCGACCGAAGATGAGAAAATTCTCAGATTGTGTGAGATTTGGTTTTAATATTTCTTTTATTTGTTGTGAAATTTCTCAGATTGTGTGAGATTTGTTTTTTATATTTCTTTTATTTTTATAGACGTTCAACGACCAGTTAAAAGGATATATACAATTCCTACCTCTTTATAAATTCTCTTCTAAAGAGGCCGTGGGAGTCCATGATTCCATTTTATAGAATTAATCTAGAAATTAATAAAAGGGCTAATTTGAATTATAAGGAATTATAGTCTGATCTCAATTAATAAATCATGTACCATACCAAATAAATTAAGAATTGGATTAATGTACATGCAGTACATGACTTCTTTAGCCGGAATAAGAGAATATGAGTACTCAATATTCCACATAGTACCAAATCTATCCTAAATTTGTGTCTTAATTACAGTACTATTTTCACCTTTAAATATTTTATTTCAAACGTCAACGAACCCGTGCGAAACCAAGAAGAAAATTCTGTTCTGAGACAGCGTGCAAAAAATAATATTTCGAAATGATCGTCAAAAAGATCAAGAGGAGCCTGGGAATAGATTATTAATAATAATATTTTATAAGATTAGATCAGTCGTTGCATAAAAACGATGCAGTTTGTATTTATTTTATTAGCGTAATCGGCCTGGCTGGATTAATCGGCCGGTCGGGTTAAGTTGCCCTAGTTTCAAGGAAAATTGCGCATCTCCAGTAAGTGTATCTTTCCAACTCAAAGCAAACAATTTAGGGCATTAATAAATGAGTAGTGGTAGATATACTTATCGGTTACGTAAGCATCGCATGTTTTTTTTTAAAAAGAGTAAAGTTCACTATTAAAATAATTTTTTTTCTATTTGAATCTTATATTTATTCACTTTTTTCAGAAGGAGTGCGCGACACTTACATATATATTTTATGATTGTAAATATCATTTCTCGTAATAAATACACACAGGAATCACAGTTTGGTTGGTTAATTTATACATATATAGTTTGGTACATTTCTTAATTGGAAAATGCTTCTCCTCTTGAGATTAGAAGCTGCTAGCTACCGAGAGAAGCTATCAATTCTCTGCTTTTCTACTTAATGATTAAGAAAATATTTTTTAATATGTTTATAATTTTTTTTTTCAAAATATTTAAAAGGGTTTAAAAAATGTATTAAAAAATAAAAGTGCAATTTGCACTATCTGTATAATTTAAAGTTCACCTTTATCGATGCCCTAGCATTGTCCATCTTAATTTCGTATATATATCGGAACGATTTAATTTGGGTGCAGGTTTTAAACAACTTTGTATGGTTGCAATTTGGATTTATTATTCCTTGGAGTTGGTTCCACGTGTGGTGTACACCACCGGCCATCCCCGGCCTTGAAGACTGAAGTTGCTTCGAAATTTCCATTTTATTATCAGCGTGAGTGGGATGCATTTGGTAAACGCGTGATAGCATGAATTGCATGCTCTGTCGGCTAAAAGTGGATGGCTTTATCCCAATGGAATAGTGGGTAACATGCACTACTTGTAATTTGGGCCTCACTTCAATATCAATAGCTTTATGCTTTCTCGTGCCTTCTCAATTTGCGTTTCTTCTTACTTTATGTTTTTTGATCATTCCGAAATATTATTCTTGGCAGAGCATATTTTACTTCTTGATTTCGGATAGGTTCTTTGAAATTTGATATAAAATATTTAAGAAAATTAGTTTTAGCTTAAGATCATCACACATCAAGATGGGAGCTTAATTAATTTATTCCAACAACAAGAGTTGACACAGGTGTTGGATGGCTAATTTTGTGTATTGAATTAATGGAATTGGATTTGGAAAATTTCTTGCCACTTCATGAAGATTTATAAAAGATAGGGAAATTATTTATTATTCTACTGCTGATAACTATAAATAAGCTAAGCCATATGCTCTTGTATAAAGTTCACAAGTCACATCTCTCTCGATCTTGATCAGTACTAAATTAACCAAAGAATTTCCAACGATTCGTGCTGTGTAGTAGACTATAGTACTATGGCTACAAATGAGGTGACATAGCTTTGTGTAAATTTGAAACCATACACATCATCCGGATCAGCAACTCTCTCCTTCTGATCGATCACCCTATTTCGATTCCTCAAACCTCTTGCGCTTAATTTGTAGTAACCTGCATGCAATACATTAATTAATTGATACATAATAATGTTTTTTCCTCAATTTCTTTCTTCCAATGTTCATTTCATGTTATCATTTATCTTGTGTCTTGAGCTTGTGGTGCAGTTCTCAGCTTATATATGTTAGCATTTATGCTATCACAGGCACTGGAGGAGTTATTTTCACACTAGCTAATTCAAATGCATCAAGCTGTGCGTACATAAATTATTAATTATCAAGAAAATGATAGTGAGGTTCTAGCCTTTTGGGTGCCAATTCATGTACACACCTCAACAACAGTATGTTCATGTGTGCCATCACCAGTACGTACGTACGTACGTACCTACAAAAAAAGGGCAATTTGCCGGCATTTTTAATAATGACGTTTATGTAAATGCCGGTATAAATAGTGATTTGCCGACGTATTGTGTATGCGCCGCTAATTGCTAATTAGCGGCGCCTACACCTATACGCCGGTATTTAAATATACATTACCGGCGTTTGTGAAAATGCCGCGAGCTTGGAGTTGATTTGGCCGCGTTTAGATTACCGGCGGTTATAGATATGCCGGAACAATAATATTTTATCGACGTTTTATTTTCACGCCAGTAATTAAATATATATTTACTGGCATTTGCAAAAACGTTGGTAAAATATAGAAGATTTAGCGGCATATATATTAACGGCGCTTAAAGATATGCCGGAAAAATATATATTTATCTACGTTTCATTTTTACGCCAGTAATTTAATATATATTTACTGGCATTTGCATAAACGTTGGTAAAATATAGAAGATTTAGCGGCATATATATTAGCGGCGCTTAAAGATATGCCGAAAAAATATATATTTATCTACGTTTTATTCTTACGCCAGTAATTTAATATATATTTCTCGGCGTTTACATAAACGACATTAAAGTAGAGAGGATTTAGTGGCATTTATATTAGAGACGCTTATAGATATGCCAGAAAAGAGTTATTTATTGACGTTTCATTTTCACGCCGGTAATTAAATATATATTTGACGGCATTTACATAGACGTTAGTAAAGTATAGAGGACTTAGCGGCGTTAATATTACTAGCGTTTATACGAAGGCTGGAAAATGGACATTTATTGACGTTTTATACCTGTAATTAAATATACATTTTATCGGCGTCTGCATAAATGCCAATAATAAAATCTCATTTTTTCCATTTTTTTATTAAATTTAAAAACTACAGCCTATTCTCACTTAATCCAAAATAATAAAATAATTGTACCCCAAAGCCTATTAAAGGTGAGCTAGCTTTTGAAAGAGAGAGAAACAAAAAAAAAAAAAATTGAGCTAGCTGGAGCAAGCAATTTAAAATAAAATAAAAAAGTATACATGGCCAATCAATATGGAAACGTGACCTATATATTATGAGATTTTGGTATTGGATTTGGAAATTAGAAGTTGGTTGAGATTGGATTTGGTATTTGGTTCAGGAAACGTGGGGTGGGTGTATTTATAGAATAGGACTCAATATTTATGGAATGAGAATAATAGATTTTTTAATTAAATTTAGTATTTTTATAAATTAAAAAATAAAATTTGTGGCTGATAAACCCAAGCTAGGGTTTTGTAACGGACACAAGAAACCCAAGCCCGCAAGAACATAAGCTGGATCCGTCCCACGCCGAAGCACGTCTCCCTGCATGCACATCACTGATGCACGTTTCTTCCCCCCATTTTTTACTAGGGTTTTCAACAACGCCACACACTTAATTTCACTAAACTTCTATTTGCACCTAAATCATCTTCCCCAAGCTAGGGTTGCCGCCGCATGCAGTAGCCATCCTTCTTCCTCATTAACCCCACGTATATTCACCACCCCGGCCAGTCCCAACCAGTATTGCATGCACGCACGGCCATTAACAGCCGCTGCCACCAGCCTCCATCTGGTAGCCCCACCGTAGTGCCCCCTGCTCAGCCACCGTAGCCACTGCAGAAGCTCCACGCACGGAACCGCAACGTCAAGCTTGCGGTTGTTGAGAAACACCAACCCGAAAGTCAGTCCCTTTGCGTCCAACCGTCAGCCCTTGGCGGCCTGGCCGTGACTACCAAACCTCACTGCCCACCCTGCCCCTCACCCACTCGTGGTGCCACCACCGTAACCCAGCCGCAAATCCACAGTGCAAGGCTCACGTCGAAGGCTCTGTTTTCACCATACCGAAACAGAGCATCCTGAAGATCATTGCTCCCGATTCCGTTAGGCGCCGCCAGCCTCGGCACGGTGAAGTCCAGCTCTCCGGCGTGTTCACCTCAGCCGCATAGCTCCGCCTGAGTGCCCCCTGCACGCCTCCATCGCTCTCGGTAAGCCACATCCGATCCTTCCATGCCAGTACCGTTCATGACCTCTCTCTGTCTCTCTTTCTCTCACATTATCTCTCTCTCGCTCATCTCTCTCTCTCTCTCTCTCTCTCAGTCCTCTTCCACCTCGCCGACCATCCACGACCGCCGCTCGTTGCCTCTCTCGGTGAGTCCTCTGGTGCCTGGCCACACAACCAAACGGACGTACGTAGGCCGATTGTAAGTGTTTGAAATAAAATGAGGGTGTTTTTTTTTTTTTTCTTAGGCATTTACGTAAATTGCTTAGTATTAAATTACACATATGCCCTTTGAGTGTATTTATAAGTTTGCACGTTTTTATTTTTTACCGAGGCTGTCAACAGGTTTCAGAGAACTTGTAAAATATTTTAAACAGACCTAATATTATTTTATAATACGAAAATTATATTTTTCAAAAATATTTTAGAATTAATGTATTAATTAGAGTGATTAGCGATATTGATGAAATGTGAAAGAGTGATGGTATTTTAATTAGGGCTGCAAACGGGCCGGTCCGGTCCGGTCCGACGATGGACCGAAAATTTTCGGTCCATTATTTTTCCGGACCGGACCGGACCGAACACCCAAAGGCGGTCCGGTCCGATCCAGTCGGTCCGTCCTCTTTTTTTCTTTTTAAATAATTAATAAAAAAATTTATTTAAAATACTAAATTAAATTAAGTGACTTATTAATGTGGATTATGTAACAAACTCAATAAAAAAATATTTTATATGGTCAATGATAATAAATTAGATGAAAATTATATTATTAATTTATATAATTACTATATAATTAACTAATTGATATTATATATTTATTAATTCATAGAATATTAACAAGTGTTAATAGTATATTTAAAATTTTATATTGTTAATAGTGATAGGTTAAATGAAGATATATATAAAATATTGTTAATTTATAGAATATTAACAAGTATTAATAATATATTTAAAAATTTATATTGTTAATTGTACAATTATTATATATAAAATATATATAAAAAATATATTTTTTTTTTAATTTTTCATTCGGTACGGTCCGGTCCGGTCCGAAAAAACTGTGGACCGTGGACCGGACCGAATGATTTCGGTCCTCTAAAATATGGACCGGACCGGACCGGTCTAAGTCTCGGTCCGGTCCGGTCCGGACCGAAACGGTCGGTCCGTTCGGTCCAACCGGACCGTTAATCACCCCTAATTTTAATCTACCTTCATTCCAACATGTACATGCTTAAAATTACCTATAGGCTTTAGCTATATATCCACCAATTATTTGTTGATTTGTGATGCGCACACTTTCTCTAAGATGCAGTGATTCGTTTGTATTAAATCCATTTTGATACAAACAATATATATTTTCTTAACATAGGCCAAATCTGAAAAAAATAAGGAATGTCGTGGAAAGCAAAAGGTGGTTCACAGTACAGGCTCCAAAAGCTATACTCGATATGCTAGTGAGTGGGTATGTAATTTTATGTCTTTAGTATTCTTTTGCTTTTGTTTTCTCATGTATTTTTTGATCTACTTTCTTATATATGTTTAAACTTTTCAAGTAATTTACAGGAAAAAAAAACCGGCGCCTTGCCAAGTCGAGCACAATTATTTGTAAATACTCACAAACGTAAGAACGGCACACATTTGAACAATGAAACAAAAAAAATAGTGGTATGTCTGATTTATGCATTTACTATTTCTTTTCTATCTTATAAAGGTGCCTGAATAAGCATATTCGTGTATTCTCTTTATGTTTTCTATAGACTGAAATGGAGGAGCTCCTTACCCAAGACCCCACCTCTAGACTAGGGGGCACTGGAGGGACCATGACTTGGGCTACTGATGATATTTACTCTAAGGTCATGGGCCCAGAATGTCATGGCCGAGTGCGCGGTTTAGGTTTTGGGCAAACCACAAAAAAGGGGTGCAGCACGTATTCAACATCTACATTAACATCCAATGATAGTAGCCAAATTGCCAATATGCAATCGGTGATGGAGATGATGCAGAACGAGTTAACTGTGTTCAAAAACATATTTTATTTTGTACGATATAAATGAGTTCGTGCTATGAATTTCCTATTGAATGTATGCATATTATTTTGTAGGTACCATTCATAATGAGAATGGAGAAAATAGGAACTGCGATGCAGAGAACCACAATGAAAATGAAGAAGAAGTGGAAGAGGATGATGATGATACTGATGATGATGACGAGGGAGATGACATGGCTGATGATGATGGATATGATTGATTTCTAAAAGTTTTCAATTGTCATTTATTGAATTTTTGCATTTGAATTATTTACTGATTTAAACTATGCTATTGATTATTATTTAGATCTTCCCAACTACAATTGTATTTTTTTCAATGCAGCAACTATTAATTTTTGTTTACATCTTCGTATCCATATTTGTACTTAATTAATATGATTTGATTTTAAACTTATTTCGTACAAATAAGGTAAGGTCGGTCTTGACGAATGAATCTTTTAAAAAATAAACAATTACCTTATTTTTCCCATTTGTTTACAATTTTTCCTTAACCATTAATATTTTCCACACGTTTCTCTCAAATTTAAAGTTATTCCCACTTAATCAAAAACAATAAAATAATTGTGTAGCCTAAAGCCCTATTAAAAGTGAGCTATCTAGTCAGAATAATAAACAATTGTTGATTGAAGGCTGGCGTACGTGAAGGGAAAAAAAAAAAACAAGGAGCATAAATCTCGCTACACTCACACACAAAAAATGTAAAAATCAACTTTATGTAAAATAAGAATAATCCTGTAAAAATGAAGATGATCAATCCCTTTCAAATTTACATTTAAAGTTAAAAATAAGTGCATAATTGATGGTAATGATGATTACAAATGTAATTATGTAGTACGTATAAGTTACAAAATTATTGTATAAATTATACTACAATATGAAAAGTTGATAGATATACGAAATTAAGTTTTGCGTGTGTGTATATGTGTGTCGTATTAGAGTATTGGTATTTAAATGCTTTTACATCACACATAATCTACATAGTAGAATTTGATTTGTAAAACTCAAGTTTTAAAATTTATTTTCATAATCAAATTATGCCATATAAATAGTTATGTGTATAAATCTTTCAAATAGAATTTTCTTATTGCTGCATCAATAAGAGTAAAGTATTAAGTTAATAGTTAAATTATAGTTCTAAAATGAATAGTATTTAACTTATATGCTTTTAACAAATATGGTTCACATTAATTGCTTGAAATTGAAAATTCTTGTGTATATGCTGTAGTTAATGGAAAATGATACTATGCCGCATGAGTTTGCTATCCTAATTTGAACGCTAATATATATATATATATGTATATATATTTTTAAAAAAACTCTTAATAGTTAAAAAAGTAACCATTAGTGAATTGATGTATTTAAAAAAAAATATATTTAAAAATGCTTAAAAAAAAGAAAAAATTAAAAAAGTGCAAAAGCACAACACACCTAGCGATACAAGTTGGGCGGCATAGTAACACTGTACATAGTTAGAACATGGTTGTGGAACTACTAATTAATTATAGTATATGCAATTAAGTACCATGATCTAACTATTAATTATAATTACTCTAAGACATAAACTAGTATAAATATCGGTATAAGTTATTTTTAAGTATGTCATGAAAGAACATTTAGCAATTACTCTATTATATACACTGGTACATATTCTAGTATTAAGTATATGTAAAATTGATTAATAATTTGCGATACTAAAATTTATTACGACATAATTACTAACGCTTCTACAAGCTGTATAGTTGAACATAAGCTATATACTTCAATATAAGTATATGCTATATATATATATATGATTACTATATAAATTAATTCTATAGAGTTAATACCTACTTTAGATTTGAGAACCGATACTGCATCGGTTACACCCCTAAACCCGTACTTTTAATTTTACCAATTTCGGTCCTGTTCAGTTCGACTTTTATAGTTTTCGTATAGTATTAGTGGATTATATAGTAATTAGTATAACTATACCATAGTGATATAGTATATATAGTGATATAGTATTAATATAAGTACTAGCTAGCTAATACTACAATGATTCATATAGTTATTTATATTTAGTATTAGTATAAATAACAATATATATAATAATATATAGTAATATCATATAGTGATAGAGTATTTGATTATGAATGTTAGTGATAATATGCTAGCTAGTGATAATATGTTACTCTCCAACTTATTTATATATAAGATTATATATATTGTTAATGATAATACGCTTGGCTACATATACGTTTGTGAAATATGATGGTTACATATATATTCTTTTTATATGAATGTATAGGATCAAATTTATAGAAATGTATTTATCAAAAAGAATATATATTATAATTTATTATGGTATAAGATTTATTTATCCTTATTATATTTATAGTTTATATCAATAACATATGATCAAATGTTCAACTTTAAGATTAAAAAATTATATCAAATATTATATTAAGATTTATAAGATTATTTTTATGTTATATTAAATATTATATTAATGTTATGTTATTAGATTATTATTATTCATGAATACTAGGATTTTAAAATTTAATGTTATATTAATTAAACTTAGTATATAATATAAAATTATTTTATATAAATTATATATAAAAATTATGTATAATATAAATAATCATATAAAAGATATTTTATATATATATATATTGTAAATTAAAATATATATATAAACCGGTCCGGTGTTAGAAAATGGAAAAGCGAAATCGGACCCGTTTCGACCGGTTTTAAGAAAAATGAAACCAATACTGGACTGAACCGATTTTGAATTGGACTGAATCCATCGGTTCGGTCTGGTTCACTAGTTTACTGATTTCTTTTTTCTTACCTAGACCCAATAAAAAGTTAAAAAGAAAAGAAAATTTTAAAAACTCATTATTCTATTTTATGTATTTTTTTCAATCATTTTCTCATGTTTTGCAAAGTTTTTATCACGAGTGTTTTTTATTGGTGTTGATCAAATATAATTTTTGTGATCTATCAAATATAAAGAGATTATATGAAAATAATTTCAAAAATTGACTTGGTTTTATGTGATTTATTAGATATATTTTACAATCTAACGAATCACATTAATTTATAAAATTACTCTTATATAATTTATTTATGATTAGAGCATTTTTATTTTTTATTATAACTTTTTCATATTTAACAGATAAATATTCGAAATATATATATTAAAAAAAATAGCAAAATATTTTAATTTTAAAAGTTGGCGGCAATTAGACCCTAGCGCTAATTAATTTTCCTTGGCTAATTTTCACCTTGGCGCCGAATACTGGCTCCAAACACAATTTCAATATTCATTTGATTTTTAAATGCATTTCAAAGGGTGGGGGCGTGCGGCAATAGTGGAAATGGGAAGGCTATTGGGTTCAAGCACTACGAGCATAACTACAGCGGTGCAGAACAGCCAAGAACAGAGCCGTCTAATGTTCTTCTAAAACCCAAGAAGCTTCGTCAATGGAGTACTTGCTCTCCGTAAGCTTCTCTTCGCCTCTCCTCTCTGTAATCCACGAATCCAACTTCAGGTAAAAAAGTTAATACTCTTTATTACCGAAGCAGTCTTTCAAAATTTCCTCTCTCAAACCCCTGTTTGGTTGCTGAGAAAATGTCAGGAAAGAAAACTTTCGAGTCTTCAAGGAAAAAATAAAAGCAAGGACAAACTTTTCAATGTCTTCGAGAGGTAAAAGGGCTGCTTGCCTGAAAAAGAATTCAGCCAAGTTACAGCTACATTGCTATGCTGGGTTGGGGTTTTTTTTTTTTTTCCCTTGAAACCGATGTAAAACAAACATACTTGGAATTTTTCCTTTTTATTTTCTTCACATTTTCTCGGGCACCGAACCGGTGTAAAGAATGAGAACCGACTCATTCGGATGGTGTGGCTTTTTAATAAGTGGCCTGTCCTCTACATTGGATTGGTGTCTGGTCTGGTACTGTGAGTAATTCTCCAAGTTTCTATGGAGCAAAAGTCCAGAACTTTTTATGGTAGAGTTTCTGGAAAACTTGTTTCGGTTACTTCTATGGCATACAAAATTTGTGCAAGTCTTATATTGGCATACAAAATTCCTGCTCTATACATTGGCTTCCTATTTTCCTAAATGTAATAACAGATTACTTGTATTAGTGCTAACTGATAACAGACAACTCACGTCCGAGATCATGCATGGGACAAAGCCTGAAATCCCGCATGGAGCAACGTCTAACATAGGAAACCAAGATTCTGTCCCAAGAGAAGCTCAATCAACTCTGCCTTTAAGAACAGCATATGGACTATTAGGAAGTCGACCGTTAGCTAAATAATTCCCTATTAGGAAGTCAACTTGTATTCTTTATACTTTCCTTCTCTAAGCTTTGTACGCATGCTTTTGGGTATATAAAACCCTGCTGTTCACATCTCACACATAAGGAAAAATATTCACTTTATTTGATCTGTTCTTTACTTTCTTTACTAACTACAAGTACAAACTCTTGTTATTTATTTAAAAATTGTAAGTTACATGAAAATTGAAAGCCAGTAACGGAAGTACCATTTGCAACTGTATGGCTTATAGGGTACCCTTTCTGTGGTATCTAAAACATATTAATTCAAAGAGCCAACTCTGTGATCTCACGATACCCAGTGTTCTTCATGAGTTTGAGGTGTATCCTCTGATCAGATGGTGCTGTACTGCTGTCCTTATCAAACTGGATTTATTTTTTTTTCTTATTTATTTAGTTTGTTAAGATAAATTTTCCTTTCCCATCACTCACCAAATATTTCCTATCCTATACAGCTTTTATACATTCTGTGCAGTTTCAAATATGTCTGATCAATTTATCTCACTTGCCTGACAAGGAAGTTCATTCAGTGGCTGGTGGAAATTAGTCCAGAATACTAAATCAATTGTTCCTCCTAGGTTTATTTCATTACAACTGGCTGCTTTAACTTCTTGGTCTTTATTCCAAGTGATTTATGGTTTTTTGATTTATGGACTCTGCTTCTATACAGATTGTACTGGAGTTGCAAGTTTATGGGTTGTCAGATTCTGTGAAGTCCATGGATGGAAAAAAAGTCGAGGTTAGACAGCATTCTGCTTTGTCAATTTCATCTTCCACCCTTCACTGAATGGCTGTGTGGGCAATACGAACTCTAATCTGAGTCATAGATTCATTGTTTTCTAATATTAACATGAGTTTTCTGCGAGTACATTTCTATGAGAGGTTCCTCATTTTGCTCGGAGTATTTGTCGAATGTTCTGTTTCTAATATTAATTTATTTCTTCACTAGGGTGAGATTGCTTTAGCATTTGGAGATCTGTTAAGGAAGTTATGGGCTCCTGGCGCAGCTCCAGTGGCTCCAAGATTGTTTAAGTCAAAGCTAGCTCGATTTGCTCCTCAATTCAGTGGCTATAATCAACATGATTCCCAAGTGAGTGAAGTTAATATGTCAAAAACAGGTGTTGGTTTTCCCTTTTGTATCTTCTGGGTTGTGGCCTGTGGGTTTATCATAAATTTATCTTCGGATAAAATGACAATTCTTGTTTTTGTCATAGGAGCTTCTTGCTTTTTTGTTGGATGGGCTCCATGAAGATCTCAATCGTGTAAAATGCAAGCCTTATATTGAAGCCAAAGATGAAGATGGGACTAATGCCAGAGAATCATTTGGATCGTAATAACTCCCTCAATAGCATGAGCAAGACGGGACTAATTAGATGGGCCAAGTGGTGGGTGGTACAATCTTTTAATTCTACATAAGTTGTATACAACAGCAAAGTAGTCATTAGGCTTTTATAAGTTGTATTACATTTCGGAAATTAGATAGTTATATTGTATATAGGAAATTTATAGTTTATGTATTGCTTGGAGAATCATCTGTTTAGGCCTTACTTTTTTTTATAGTTTATTTTTTCCTAACAAAAGGAACAGGCCGATAATACTTTTTATTAGTTTAGAAATAGTTTTTTTTTTTTCACAAAGAGCTGAAATAAATAAAATTATTTATGTTTGTGGGTGCCTATTTTTGTGCATTTTTAAATTTTGTAGATGATATATTGTAAATTTAAATTGCTCAATTACCAATATTTACAAGTGTCGATAATGCAATATCTAAAATGTTGAGATTGTAATTTATCAGCATTTGAAAAAGTCGGTAAAATAATGTTTAATTATTGGCATTTGTAAGTGTTGAGAATCCAGTCTCCAAATGTTGGGACTAAAGAAATTTATTGGCACGTGTAGACGTCAATAAAATAAAACTACATTTATTCATGATTATCGAAAAATAAATAATCGACTAATTACTTTTTTGACATTTGTAAGCGTCAATAAAATATTCTAGAACGGTACGGGAGTATAAATATTTGCCGACGCTTGTAGACGTCGATAAAATAAACTACCTCGGTTGGTGGGTGCTTATTTTGATGTTAACAAAATAACTACCTAATTATTGGCATTTGTAAATGCGGATAATATTTTTCAAAATGTCAATATGAAAATAATTTACAGTCGTTTATAGACGTCAGTAAAATAATAAATGATTATTGGCATTTGTAAATGTCGGTAGCATTATCTACAAAATGCAAGTATAAAAAATATTTACTAACGTTTATATACGTCAGTAAATTAAAAAATAATTACTAACATTTGTAAGTGTCGGTAACTAAACGTCGGCTGAAACAAATATTAACGACACTTGTACACGCCGGTGAAAAAAAAAAGTTGGAAAGGAACTAGTTAATTGCCGGCATTTAAAAAGGTCAGCAACATCATAAACAAAACGTCAGTATCCAAAAATGGGATGGTGGCGTTTACATAAATGTCGGCAAATAATATTCCCGACCCTTAGGTGCCGGCGCTTGGGTTGTGCCAGTAAACAAACGCCGGTAAAAATATTACCGGCGTTTATTGTCCAATTGCTGGCGTTTATGTGACGCCGGCAAATTGCCCTTTTTTTGTAGTAGTTCTTATCCGAAAAAGGCTAAAACATTTCATTGTTCTTAACACTCCACCTCATGTGTGATTTAGGTTTCTCTTTAATATAGAGTCCATGCACACACCACGGAGAATATTTAATTAAATAGAGTGAATGATTTATAAGAGAATTGTGCGCTCTCCTCCTGATCCCAGATGAGCTTAGCTCCGAAGTTTGGCATTCATGAGGACACCGTCCCACTGGGATCAGGCATTCATTCCTAAGTCTTTAATGCTATGTGAAATCATCATATATACGTCTTAAAAGCATAAGCCAATGAAAAAGATAGATTTAATTATTTATATTACATTTTTAACAACCTCATTATAAACGGTCAAGATTAGGACATTTGCTCTGATTACATGTAAAATTATGTTCTTTTAAATTAAAATGTTTGCAAGAGAAGATTTTAAATTTTAAAAAAAATGGAGGCCGGATTGATATTATATCATCTTCATTAATCAAACCAGAGCTACATTTTGTTCTACGGAGGCTCAAACGAAGACTGGTTGAGCAGATTTACTGAGACAGCAAATAGAGTGGCTCAACATCAAGTCCTTCAACAATATCCGCTCAACATTTCCATAAATGTTCTTGCGGTTCGATCCGACAACAAAAGAGAGGTTTGAGCACAATTACCGAAAAGTTACGCAAATGGGAGGCGAGTAGATGCTAACGACATATTTAGACGTTTGATAAATAATCAGAGCGGATGGGTAGTGCTGAGCCAAGGAAATGTCGTATTGCTCTCTGATGATGGGGAAAGAATGCTGCAAGTCTTGGAGAATTTTGATCAACAGGAGTACTGGATGCGAGTTTCATGAATTCCCATCGACGTCGTAATTAGTTTCGTTGACGGGTGCTATATATGAATGGTCAGCATGCATGCAGCACTTACGTACCAAATAAAGATGTGGATCGATATACTCGTGTCTTAGTTTAATAATGTGTCTCTTGTCATGCAGCCACTAGGAAGTTTGTACGTATGATATGTCACATGGACGGGTGCACATGCAATATATCTGTGATGTCGAGCACTCTAGAATTTCTTTCAAACACGCCCAACTCATAATTTTGTATATTTCTTGTTTCTCCCTTTTTCACCATTCCGGATCACTCGGAGCTTGGCTTTGCTCCAAGTTCAAGAGGTCATGCCAGCAAAACCTTAATTTATGGTCTTGTAGAGCATATTATAGAACAGTGAATTATATTTGGCGGGTAAGTAGGGCCCAAGCTTACATGCTACAGCTAGGCCTGTGCACATGGGCCGACGATCCGATTGACCCGATTTAATCAATTTGATCCGTCTGACATATTACGGTTCATTAGAAGTCCGGTTCCCCAACCCGCCTAGTGCCAGTTTGTTCTTCGGGTTTTAATTCGACTGACCTCTGTAAATTTGTTCTTTTTTTCTCAGAACCTCCAAGTCCCATGGATGAAAGCCCTTGCCTTCTAAGTCGAACTCCCTGCTCACTGTCTTCGTCTGATTGGCGGGCTTGCAGGTGTAAGGGATTCGGTTCATCGCCCAGTACCTCTTCATCGTCCATCTCGTCCTCATGCGCGACGACTTCATCCGCCAAGACCAGCTCTTCGTCTACCCCTCCACCGGTGGCAGAAATTACCTAAAGCTCTCCAACTTCCATGAAAATTCTAGCCCCTTAAGTTGGGAGCTCTCCTCCTGGGTACGTTGGTATGTCGAAGGTAACATATTGGAAGAGATCATGGGTTTTGTTTGTGAGGATCATTTCTCGGCAATCAAGTCCATTTCATTGGACAAGAATTCACTCTCCAGTAGCGTTTGTGCAATCAAATCTATGAGTTCTTATCATAAAAAATGGCTTTCTTTCTCCAATGCTAAGCTTCTCTTTGCTATCTTCGTCGATGGATTCTCTAATGATAGGTACTGCCAAAATTCGTAGTCACTCTCCCTTTCTCTGTGTCTCTTTGCTCTTTAGGTTCTATGTATTGTTTGTTTTTTTTTTGTTTTTTTGAAAAGTATGTAGTGTTTGTTTAGTTGCTCTAAAAAGACGCCGGGAAGTGCATAGCTTGCCGCTCACCGGCCGATCTGGTGGAGTACGAGAAAGTCCTGAAGCTGTTCTTCGTTCCCGTCTGGCGGTGGCATGGGAAAGAGCCCCTCATGCACTGCAACAATTGCAACCTTTTCTTCCCTCCCTCCTACTCCCTACCGCCATCTCCAGCCGATTCGGCCGTCCCTGACGTCTTGAGGTGCAAGTTCTGTAACTGGCCGGTGGAGCCCTAGTTCAGTTTTTGCCCCTTTTGTGGATCTGCTCTGTGAGCGTCCTTATTATTTTGTTCGTTTGCTACCAATGGCTTACTATGAAATGGCTTACCAATGGCTTTTGTTCATTTCCCTGCTCTGTATGCATTTAGGAAGTGTTCAAAATTAATAAAATTGGGTTATGTTTAATAATAATAATAATAAAAAGACGCCAGAAAGTGATTTTCATTTTTTCAAAATGATCTATGTCGTTGTTTATACATTTTCAAATTTCTTTCAAATTCTTGTTTCATGGCTGAGGCAGAGCTAGAGAAGGACTTCCAATCACTAATATATATATATATATATAAACCGATAAAGTTGCCCAATTCGAATGATTCGGGTCGGGTTGGGTTATTTTCTATGCTCATGACCGCGGGCCAATCGGGTCTGGCCAAAGATTTCCTTGGACGGGCCAATGTGCAGGCCTAGCAGCAGCCTCTAATTCTGCTACTTTTGTGATGGTGTTGTATTTTGTTGGTATTGGCATATTTTAAGAGCACTTGTACTGAATTATGAAATAAAACGGGGTATGTTAACTATTCCTTCAGGATTCACTTTGATAGAGCATTCTCCTGTTTTCATTGCAAATAAAACAGGATGTGTATCAGAAATGTGGAATATTTGGAAAATGATTTGTACAAGCTTAAGTTGTGCACCACTCGAGTAAGCCTTTTGATAAAAAAAAGTGACACCCACTTGAAAATTTTCACTTTTTTCAAAAGGTTTATACATTACGTGTTTTTATTTAACATCACTATTTCACATTTGGACATCAACAAAACGAACCAAATTGTTGTTACTTTTTGCAGGAAGAAAGTACCTTCGCTTGTTTTAGTTATAAGAAATACTATTTTTAAGTTCATAAGTCTGCTAACAGGATCTTTGTCCAGGTGATCGACCTTACAAGCCAATTTAAGAAGAGTGATTATCTGTTGCGTAAAGAATCTCTGGTTTTGGCCGTGCTTTTGTGGTGACATATTGAGGAGACAAGAGGGGGAATTATTTAGGATATTGACTTTTGTATTTGTCATTTTAATTAAATGTATATTCCAATGTGTACCCTTTGTGTATTGTAAGGGTTTGAAAGGATTTAAAAAATTACCCATTAAAAATATAGTGGAGCGGATGGTAAAAAAGGCTTGAAGGGTGTAAATTACAATAAAAATAATTTTCAGTATTTTCTATGTGCAAATTAATGATAATATCAAACATGTCTATTGTCTTTGCAAGAAGATACAATTGTCAGCCCTCGTTTATGGAAAAGAGCTCTATTCAAAAGTAGTGTAGACTTGGGAGGCACTTGAGATGAAAGAAGGTTCGTTTCCCTTGCAAATTTTCCAGTCAACTTGCTCTGAAGAGACTTGGAATATCAAGTAGCATTTTCCTCCCGTCATCTTCATTTTCTAGAATGGAATGGAATAGTCAAAGGGAAAGTTAAACCAAAATATAACAACTCTTCCATCCATGTGGACATTAGATAGAAGTTAAGAATAGTATACTTTGGGAGAAGTTTTTTGACAAGTACTTTTGAACAGAAATAAGAAGTGGAAATTAGAGAGAAGTCTTTGAAGTGTTCTAAATTTGGTTTATTATTCTTATAAATGCAACATGGAGATTGTGGTATAATGTCTCAAACACTATGGAAGACCACTTTGGTGCACTTAGATTAACACCTTATGATACATGTTCTATCACTAAGAAAGTTGAACTATTTGTGTCTCACGTATTGGCTAATCTAACATTATCATACAATATGCTATCCTATACAATACCTTTGAGTTCTTGAAATCTCAACTACTACTTTCCAGTGAAAAAGTAGTGAATAGTAGTAAAAATGTAGTAAATAATTTGTAACCAGTAGTGAGGTGTTTATAAATACTAGTGAAATAGTCTGAGGCCTGACATTACTTCAATTACCAAACACAGTCTTAATGGTAATAACTTCACCATTGAATTCTTTTTAGTAACCATAGAGGATCTAGTCTTTTATTTCTCTTGAACAATGCTCAACATCCTCATTTGGCTTTGAATTCCTTAGGAAGGGAAAAACATCTCAGTTGCCGCATTCTTCTCACAATTTATGACTAGTTGGCTGCATTGGAGCAAAACCTTAAGAACCTCTTTCATGGATGGCCTGGTTGAAGGCTGTGTGCTAGTACAATAGAGTCCAAGTCTGAAAACATGACACATTTCATTCAAGTGACAGGGTTCCGTGATCTCCTCATCCAAGGCATCACCTATCGGTTTTCCATCTTGAATGTGTCGTAATGCCCATTCGGCTAGGGATGTGTGTTCATCACCATCATTGGCTTTCCTTCCAGTTGTCAGTTCCAGAAGGATAACTCCGAAGCTGTAAACATCGATCTTCTCATTAATTCTTGTCGTGCGAGCATACTCTGCATTTCAATTCAACAATACAAGCTAAACCAAACTTCTGGTGATAGAAAAAGAGGAAAACATAATCAATAAAAGGAAACTTGGAAATCTATATTGCCACACACCTGGAGCTATGTAGCCAAAAGAGCCAGCCACGACTGACATTGTAGTCGGTTCTCCCTCTTTGACCAACATCTTTGCTAGACCAAAATCAGCTATTTGTGCATTGAAATTGAGATCTAAAAGGATGTTGCTTGACTTCACATCTCGATGAACAATGGGTAGTGAGCAGTCATGGTGCATATAGGAGAGCCCCTGGGCAGCTCCAATTGCTATATGCAACCTCTTAGGCCAATCCAAGACAACATGACTGACTGAACTTGAAAATGTTGTTGCTCTACTTTTCCTATGCAGCCAGCGATCCAGGCTACGGTTATCGAGATACTTGTAGACAAGAAATTTTGAATTATCATTGGAGATACAGCAGAGCAACTTCACTATGTTGGCATGTCGAATTGAACTAAGTATTTTGACTTCTGCCAGAAATTCTTTTTCAAGCTTTTCTTCTAGCTTTTTGTTATTCCAAATCTTCTTCACAGCAACAATATCACCTGAATGATGAACAACAACACGATATACTTGACCTGATCCACCAGAACCAATCAAGTTATTTTCTGTCAATCCTGACAAAATGTCTGATTCTATGAAATTCAGCTTCTGGAACGAAACAAGCTTCCATGTCAAATGCAATCCAGGCTTTCTTTTTTTGTAATTTCTTATCACAAAGAATGAAATGAATAAACCTAGAAGAACTGCTACCACCAAACCTATGATCCAAGCAATTAATTTGTAAGAATTTTTGCTTGACTTTTGGCGGCGCAAACTGCAGTTCTTGAGGTTAAGGGATTGAGATGGTCTACTAGCACAAAGATCAGGATTGTTCAAGAAGCTGTAGGCATATGCATCATTCTCAAATTCACTTGGGATGCTTCCAGTCAGATGATTTGAAGATAGATTGAGTGAAGTGAGCTTCAAGAGGCCAAGTTTTGAAGGAATTAGGCCAGACAACTGGTTTTCTGACAAGTCCAATTCAGTAAGGCCTGGTAAGGAACCAAGTTCCTCTGGAATTTGTCCAGAGATTGAATTTCGGCTGAGGTTTAGAGTATTCAACGATTTCCATGAATTAATATCTGATGGAAGGGAGCCCGAAAGTTGGTTTCGATCAAGCAAAAGAGTTGTCAAATGAGAAAGATCTTGAGGAATCGTGCCGTTGAAGTGGTTATTACTAGCCATAAGAACCAACAAATTCCTCCAGTAAGACACTCCCTGTGGAATTTTGCCCGAAAACATGTTGTTATTCATCTCCAATCGTGAAAGATTACATGCCAATCTCTCAGGAAGCTCGCCTATAAAAGAATTATCACTTAGCATCAACATTTTCAGATTCGATGATGTCCAAAGGCCAATTGGAATATTCCCAGAAAACCCATTTTTGTATATCTTAACTAGTTCCAAACTGTTGCAATTTCCAAGCGACTTGGGCAACTCTCCAGCGAGCTGGTTTTCAAAAGCTACCACTCCCACCAACTTCCCATTGTCACACAAGTGTTCTGGCAACTGGCCTGTAAGCTTGTTGGTTGAAACCTGAAACTCTTCTAGCATAGAATACCTCCCAAATTCGGGAGGCAAAGTACCTGAAAAATTATTGTTAAATAATTTGAGATTTATCAGCTTTGGAAGACGACCAATGCTATCTGGGATTTTTCCAGATAGTTGATTGAAAAACAAAGCCAGACCAGTCAAAGTTTTTAGCTTTCCAAAGTTATCGGGAATTGTTCCTGTCAAATTATTTTCTGAGAGATCGATGACATCGAGGTTTAAAGCCTCGACCACTTGAGGAATCTCCCCGGACAATTTGTTTTTGTGAAGGAGAACAACCGTTAGATTCTTTGGCATAAACAAACTATCAGGGATCTTCCCGGTCAAGTTATTTTGTGACAAATCCAAATGCTCCAGAGCTGCCATTTCTCCAATCGAGTTTGGGATTTCCCCAATCAAATTCGTCTTGGCCATCCATAAAAACTTCAGCTTCTTCAACTTTCCGAACTCTAAAGGCAATGTTGGCACTATCTTATAATTATAGGCCAATCCTAGTTCCTCGAGATTGGACAGGTTTCCAATTTCTGGCGGGAAAGAACCAGTAAACGGACAAGAGATAAGCATGAGTTTTCTCAGTTCTGTCAACCGCCCAATAGATGCTGAGATGTTACCGTCAAAGTTGTTGCCTTCGAGGCTGAGCTCTCGAAGCCGAGACATGCAGTGAATGTCATCGGGGATTGCACCATAAAAGTAGTTCTGTGAGAGGTCAAGAATTTCCAGCTTGGAACAGTTGTAGAGAGCTTTCGGGAACTCCGTTGAGTGGAAACTGTTATTATAAACATCAAATGTTGTGAGGTTCTTGAGATTGCAAATGAAGGGTGAGACTGTTCCGTTGATGTTATAATCTCGGAAGGATAATCCGATGATAGAGCCGTTGGAACAAGTGATCTCAGGCCAGGAACAATGGGAGGAGGAGTTTGTTGGAATCCAATGTCTGAGAGATTCCGGGTTTCCCCAGAGATTTTTTAGGTTTAGTAGGATTCCTTGTTCTTGAGCACTGAGCTGGGAGTTTGCATGGCTGAGAAGGTGGAAAAAGGTACTGATGTAGAAAGAGAAATGGATAAATGTTAGAGTTGTTTCCTTCATTTCATGAGGTTGAGTTCCTTTGTTTCTGGCTCTGGTATGAACTCAGATCTCAACAATGACCTAACAAATATATGAAAATTCGAGAAAGATAAGAAAAAACACACCCAATGGTAACATCTGCTAATTTTCAAACTTCAAATCAAGGAAAATTCAAAGATCGTAACATTTGCTAATTTTCCATGGAAAGGGAATTCGTTGACCAATAATTACAAGTTCAGTCCAACATCGTTGCTGACATGATACAGTTATGTGGGCTTGGAACTTTCCATCCCAATTAAGTAAATAAGAACCAAAATAAGGGATTCTTAAAGAAAAAAATCATTTTTAAAACAAGATTAGTAGATTTACTCATATGTTTACAACCAAGACGATAGTTTCCTACGAACTATCCATCTCCCTCTTTTTTTCTTTTTCTTTTTTGTCATTATTGACTTTGCAACCCATAAGAGAGTGTTTAACATGATTGGTACATGCTTTAAAGGTTGTAAAATTTTTGTACAAATCCTTCAAAAAAGAAGTTGTAGAGAGGTCAATAATTTTTACACCATAAAAGTAGTTCTGTGAGAGGTCAAGAATTTCCTGCTTGAAACAGTTGTAGAGAGCTCTTGGGAACTCCATTGAGTGGAAACTGTTATTATAAACATCAAATGTTGTGAGGTTCTTGAGATTCCAAATGAAGGGTGAGACTGTTCCATTGATGTTATAATCTCAAAAGAATAATTAGATGATAGAACCGTTGGAGCAAGTGATCTCATGCCAGTAACAATGAGAGGAGGAGTTTGTTGGAATCCAATGTCTAAGAGATTCTGGATTTCCCCAGAGTTTCTCAGGTTTAGTAGGATTTCTTGTTCTTGAGCACTGAGCTGAGAGTTTGCATGGCTCAGAAAGAAGGAAAAGGTACTGATGTAGAAAGAGAAATGGATAAAAATTAGAGTTGTTTTTATCATTACAGGAGGTTGAGTTTCTTTGGCTCTGGCTCTTATCTGAACTCTGATCTCAACAATGAGCTAACCAACATATGAAATTAGGGCTATAAATCCGGATACAGATCTGGATACCAGCCTTAACTAGATTCGTATCCAGGTTTTGAAAACCTAGCTGCCATCCGCCCAGGTAAACTCATGTGTATAACTGGATTTAAATCCGGATATCCAGATTTATTATTATTAGTTTTTTATTTTTCTTTTTTAAGAGAAAAAATCCTTTTAACACTTTTGGAATGTCCTTTTTTTTTTATAGGGCTTTATGTTTATTATTTTTTTATATAATGAATATTTTTGTAGAAATTTTTTAAAGTTGCTCCGTTTGGATGTTGAGCTGAGTTGAGATGAGTTGAGTTTTTTATAAATAGAAGTGAGTTGAAATGATGGAGTGAGTTTTGTGGAGCCTAACTAAGATGAGTTTAGATGTGTTTGGATGTTAAGATGAGTTTAGATGTATTTATGAGAAGTTGAAAAATGTTGTGGGTCCCCACGTGGTAAAGAGATGTTGAGTTGAAAAAAGTTATGGATCTCACATGTAAAGAGGTTTTGAGTTGAGTGATGTTTAGTAACTTAGGAGTTGTGTGTTTGGATGTTGGAATAGGTTCAAAACAAAACCCAACTGAAATTTCAAAGAATACCTCACTATCAAAATGCAACTAAAGCTATTAAATTCACACAAAAACTTTACCTTGTGAATTTTGCAGCGGCAGCTGGGGGCTGAAGGCCTGGTTTTGCAGGGGTCGATTGGCATGAGTTGACTCAGATGACACCGTTGGTTAATGATTAACAAGACTACTTGAATGAGCCCTTAGAGAGAGGGTGAGAGAGAGAAATGGAGAGAGGGTGAGAGAGAGAAATGGAGAGAGGGAGGGTTGAGTTTTGAGCAGGTGTCTTGGCATGGGAGAAAGCTTTATATAGAAAATTCAAAATTAGGAGGGAGCCGGACTTAATTTTTAACATTTTTGTTTATTTTCTCTCAACACAGGTAAAGTTTTTGTTAGAATTTAATAGCTTCAAAATAAAGAAAAAAATAACCAGGTTATGGATTGATCGGATTAATAACCGGATCCATAATCAAATTCGGGCAACTATTCGGATTTCTGGGTTTTGGATAAAAAAAAATCCGATCTGGATGCAAACTCCTAGATAAAAACTTGAGAAAGATGAGAAAGAAACACAATAAATGGTGGGAGGTTCAAATGTCAATTTAGGTTAAGTTTGGATAGTGAGTTGAGATGAAAGTTAAAAATTGAATAAAATATTGTTAGAATATTATTTTTTAATATTATTATTATTTTAAGATTTAAAAAAGTTGAATTGATTATTTTATTTTATGTGAGAATTTATAAAAATTATAATAATAAAATGAAATGAGATGAAATAGATTAAAAATTGAGATGGGTTGAGATGGTTTGTGAATAGTAGAATAAAAGTTGAATTATTTATTATATTTGGTATGAAAATTTAAGAAAGTTATTTTGGGATTTGAAAAAATTGAATTATTTATTATATTTTATGTAAAAATTTAAAAAAATTATAATGATAAGATGAAATGAATTGAGATGAATTAAGATGAATTTTGAATCCAAACATCTCCTAAAAACTTGAAACTTAGCCAATGTGAATAAGGGAAGAAAGAGGAGGAAAAAGTACCCCAACCCCACTCGTGGAAGATACGGTAGTAGACTTGACTCGCTTTGGATGAGTGGAGTTTGTCGGTTTTTTCCGCACTTTCCCGTGAACTTCACGGCTACGATATCCAGTTCACCAACACCTTCATTCATTGGTTAGCCTCATCATTTTTTCCACTTCTGGTTTGTTTGTTTTCACACTAATCAGGTCTGGTTTATTTTGATATTCATCAATTTATCTCATCTCATTTAATTATTACAATATTAAATTTTTATATAAAATAAATAATTAATTAATTTTTTAAAATTTTAAAATAAAAATAATATTAAAAAAATATATTCTAATAATATTTTATTCAATTTTTAACTTTTATTTTAACTACCCTCATCTTATCTACTAAACAAATCAGACTAATCAAGACCAATGCTTTCCACGAACCACAACCCTCGTGAAATGGGTTGGAATTTGAAAAATCAAGATATGATTATTACACAAAAGATACAAATACAACTTGATGCTATCATGGCATTTTGAAACTCTAGGATGAGCATACTACTGCTTAACCACCTAATTTAGGCCAGCCCTGTTGTGGACATCGGTAGCCAAATGGAAAAATTGAAAAATTAGTTTTTTATTATATAAATATAATTATTTAAAAAAAACATTTAATTAAAATCATTTTGTAAAAAAATCAACTTTCCACGTTACAATCTCTTGTTGGTCAATGTGATTTCTGTCAATACCAAAGGATGGAAAAATTTACGAGGGTCCCATCTCCAATAAACGAATATCACATTAAGAGGGACGTTATGATAACACAAGCATCTAGATCAAAGTAGGCCATAGCACGAAGGTGTCTAGTCAGCGGCGCAATTAGAAATTCTATTTTGGGGCCCATATTGATCTATGCAATGACGACAATGCTTGCGTTTATGCTTACGTGTATGTATGTATATATATATACACACTTTATTGTTTATAATTATAAGAAAATACATTATAGACCTAATTTAATTTCATATTCCTTCAATTTAAAAGAAATATTTTTTGGATCCATTTTTTTCATACTTTCAAGAAGATCCAAGAATTTTTATATGGGATTAGAAGAAGATTTTCATATTTTTAAAATATTTTAAGAAGTTTTTAAATCTTTTAGGATCAATATTATTTTTTATCAAATTTTATTTGAATTTAAATAATAATGATTATGTTTTTCTTTGGGAGGTTAGCACAAGTATTGGATTATGCATTCACATATTTGTATAAGAAAAAATCTATTCATCATCCATACATACCACACACCATACTTTTTTTTTTTTTAATTTTACCAAATGTATAATATATAGATGATGAGTGGAAGAATTCAATAAGTTTAAGAATAATAATAATAATAATAATAAAAGACGGTGTGTGGTGTGTTGGGATAATGAGTAGCAAAACTCTTTACAAATTTAAAGATGTACTGTTTACTTTTCAAATCTTATTTTACTACTTTTTTCTCTCTCCACCCATCTCTCTCTCGACACCAACGAAAACAAACCATCTCTTAAAACATTTCTTTCTCCTTGCTCCCTCTCTCTACACCGGTGGAAAGAAATTCAAAAAAAAAATTTAGGAAAAAAATAAACTATAATAAAATAATAATATTTAATTATTATTTGACTCAAAGACGGATAATCGAATGTAGAAATTTTTCATAATATACAAAATCAATTTTTAAAATATATGATTTTATATATACATATAGAAAAATCAATATTAGTGCACGCCATGTCCACCTCTGATGGAACGTCAAACTTCAAACAAAGGAAAATTAAAAGAACGTCACATCTGCAAATTTTGCAAGGAAAGAGAATTCGTTGATCTATAATTGCAATTTTAGTCCAGCATCTTTGCTGAGATGATACGTTCTGTGGGGTTGGAATTTTCCATCCGTGCCAAGATTAGTAGATTCAATCATGTGTTTAGTTTCCTACGATCGAACTATCTATCTCCCACTACAAGAAAATTGGGCTTTCTTAGCGCTCAAATTCGCCGGAAATGAGCTTCATAATCGCTGCTGTAGCTCAGATGCGGCGATCTATCAATCGCCGCACGATCGCCACAATCCTAAAGCCATTTCCGTTCAATATCGGCGAATTTTAAAAATCGCCGCAACTAACACTATTTCCGGCGATTAATTATTGCCACAAATGATATAAAACTGCGCCGGGAAAAAGGTTCCCGGTTCCAACACAATCGCCGCGAAAGATTAATAGCGACGAAAGATGCCGTCACTATTACCCAATTAGTCGCCGCAAAACTAGTTATTATTAGTAGCGATATCATTCTGTCGCCGCAATCGTGCATTTTTGCGGCGAATTGTTTTGGCCGAAAATGTTTACCTGTTCGCTGCAAAAGTCAAGTCTCATTTGCGGCGAACCTTGTTTTCGTCGATATTAGTCTAATTGCAACGGAGCTGAATTCGCCGCAATAGAAAAAATATCGCCGCAAAAGGATAATTGGAACGATTTGAAAATGTCGCCGCGATAGATATCCTACCGTATGTCTCGCTATTGCGGTGCATAAGAGTCGCCGCAATAAGAAGCTCTTGCATCGATTAATTGATTCGCCGCTGTTTAGGTCATTCATACGCTCTTTCTCGGCACTGAAATTTCGCCGCAAATGCTCTCTTTTATTTATTTATTTTTTTCCGCTCTTCGCCTAGATACGTTTGTTCCATTTCATTTTCACACTTCCAGTTTATGTAATTAACACTATTTTTCTTATTATTTCAGGTAAGTCAAACAATATTACTTAAAACATCAATTTTAATTAATATTGTTTGACCAACCTGAAATAATAAGAAAAATAGTGTTGTTAACCACATAAACTGCACTTAATGTTGACTTCTAAAATAATATTGTCATATTAAACCCATGCCTTATGATAATAAATAGTTAGAAACAGGAAACATAAAGGAAAATATTGAACTTTCATTATATATGCCTTCAGAACATGTAGGAACCTAATTTCCAAATCTTTGAGCACTATTTCCATCTAAGATAATAAATTAATGACATTCAATTCATCCATTCAGGTGGGGAATTCACATTAATGTAATTATGGGCTATACACTGGGGTGGACCATTCGGAACCCAAAACTTACGCCTTAGCTACTAAATATTGAGAATACATTGTTCAAATATAGGAACTGTGCTACTTCTTTATCTTTATAAATTATATCTAGTCGCTGTAAAGTAGCAAAATGGGACCTGGGCATGAAGGGTGGGCAGAATCATGGCTTACAAGATTGCATCAATGCCCTTATACTTGGCAGCCACAAGCTGAAATATTTCCATCTCAACAAACACCAACCTGACAAGTGGAAATAAAATGCATCAATACACACCATTATAACAGTTATATATAAAGGATTAGTTATAAATAACAAAACATTCTATTTGTTTAAACCAACATAATGCAATCTACGAAAGCGTGTCACTAAGCAAATGAACAACAGATTATCCCAACACTTCCAATATCCAACACCCATAGAAACATGTTCGGTCTTATATAAAAAAGTACAACCATTCACTAATGATCCCATGTCAAACCATCCACCAGTCCCACTATCCCTCCACTTCTTTTGCCACTTTTATCAAAGCCAAATATATTGGTTGATGAGGCAAAAAAAGGCAACAATGCTTCAGATTTATACACAATCTGATATTAAGAATTTACCTGCTTTCATGGACATAATAATCAATTGAATTTCCAGCATACAACTTAGCAAGCCTAGCAAGAATAAAAAACAATGACTCCCCTCAAATACTACCAACGAGTTCAACTCAATCATGATACATGACCACCATAGTATGAGAAATTCCAGCTTTACTCCTACCATGTCATACGATTGGGTGAAGAGAAACCACCTAAACTTATTGACCTGATGGGTCCTAAACAAATGCTAGGATGTATAAAAATTATTTCATCAAGATCAAAACCATATTATACAAAAATAAACTCCTAACACATATATAAAATCCTTAAGAACATTATATGTGAATATCAAGACGATTGAATCTTGTTTCCATAACAAAAGATTTCACATTCACCAAATATATATCTGTTTTGACACTTTATGAGGAAAATACACAAACTTCAATTAAGAAATTATCTGCTTTTATGTGCATAAACTTCAGCATAATTCTTGTCATTATAGTTTTGAGCAAGCCACAATTAGTAATCATGTCCAGCGAATAAGAAAAAAACAGTTAGGCTAGGGGAACCATAAACAAACTGAAAAGGCCGTATAGATATGAATTTTAAACTGATGAATGTATCAAATAGCACAGTTGCAACGACAGGTTAATAAATTACCCACTATGTTTGTACAAAAGTTCATTGGTACTCATCTCAGGCTTCACTCTGGATGCTGATATCTAATGGTGCCTTCATTGCATCACTTACTTATAGGATAAAGTTTTGTTTTACAACTCTAATCATTTGGTCTGGTGCTGCACTACGGATTCTAGTGTGTTCCTATGAGAGATACACACAGTACATCTATACATGATTAAGATAATGAGTGCACACTCTATGATGCATTTTATGTGAGGAAGACAATATATATAGATTAGTGAAACAATAGTCCACCAAATTAATTTGAAAATTATTTAATTTTTTCTTTTCCTGTCAACTGCTGATCATTTTCATGCATGTGTTCCAAATGAAGAAATTTTGAGAACATAGAGAGCGATGTTAAAACTTAAATTAACAAGTAATTATCTAGTTAATGTTTTACCTTAGATTATGAGCTAAAATCCAGACAATAGCCAGTACAATAATGGTTGAACACAGACCACAAAGATGAGAAGTTGAGGACGATGATCTATAACCATACACATGAAATATTACACATCTAGAGATCTCGGTCTGCATTGATGATCAAGGTGAGCATAGAGCATATGTTGATATGCATTTGATGAAAACAAGTGGAGCAATAGTTAAATACTCTGTTGAAGTGAAACCATATATGGGGTCCCTATCAGAATTACAAACATAGTTATTGATTCTCCTGCACTGTCCAAATTGGGTCCACATCTTAGCATCACTCTAATTATAAAATTGGTATCTATACGTTGGACCAACTTGTTTAGATAAAGATTTAGACATCACATCAGGTGGCTATGATTCTCTGATCAATTACATGATTACTTATTCTAATGAATCAGTCCGGTTTGATATTATCTTCTTCCATCTTTTCCTCTCTCTCTCTCTCTCTCTTTTTTTTATTGTCTGAAGCATATGTATGTTTCGGCACACCTACACATGCGCGGATTAATTATGATCTTGAAACTTGGAGCTGGCAATTAATGATGAGGAAACTCAGAATAGATATATAAATCAGTACTAGTGCAATCGAATATATAGATAGTGTACTTCATATTAATAGACATAAACTTACATACCATAACTTGTATTGCAGCAAAAATGGCGATGGTCTTGTATCTCCCTAGGAAAGCCTCTCACAAACTTCAATAACTGTAAGTTAAAACAGTAAAATTTCCAAATTAACATACATACAAATTTTAAAAGATCAGGACCGCATGCAACTGATCATGCTGGCCTGGTTAAATATTATCTTTTTCATCTGAGTATGAATTGCTCTTCAAACTGATTAGAGTTCTCTTAATTCGTTTAGTACTTTCTTTATATTTAATTAACAATAGAGATTAAGATGATGCAGAAATAATTACTTCATATATATATATATTGATCACAACTTGTTTCCTGTTTTTGTTTTAACTTTTAGTTTCTTATTTTAGATGTTTCATTTATCTATAATCATTTCACATTTTTTTATAGAAGGATGCCATAGATACCATTATGGTACTTTCTTCCTTCCACAGTAATATTATTGTTTAAAAGATTGATTTTTTCCTTTAGAACAAATGAAGCAATATTAAAAATTACCAATTTTAATATTAACTAATCCGCACATCTCATCTGAATACAGCATCCCCTTCTCGGTTGATGACCTCTCGACTTCATAAGTAGAGAAGGATTTCTCAGATGTCAAACCATCAGATGAACTTCTTGAGAACCCAGCCTTCCAAGAAGTTTGGCCCAGTAAGGCTAAGGAAGCCCAAGCATACTTCTCTTGTGTTTCATCATAGTATGTGCACATTTAGTTTCTCTGGTCATTGCAGTGGGGGTTGTAAATCCTTTATCCTTTTCTTTCATTGTCTCTCTTTTATTTTATCCTATTTTGGTGCCCCCATGTGAAATTATTTTTTCATTCATTTATTTTGGCATTGAAATTGTAAATTTGTTTTATATAGTTGAAAGGGGAGGTGATGATGTATCTCAGTTTTTTTGGTTGTGCGCATTATGTTGTAGATGGTTTTGTTTCTCTGCCATTGGGCAGATTTTTTTTTTTTTTTTAATTTTTTATAGGGTGTTTAGGAGACTACTTTGGTGGCTGAGATATCTCTCTCCACCCAGATTTTCATTGTATGACAGGAACAAAATTTAATGAACAGAAATGCAAAGAATATGTGATTTATTTGGTAAGAAACCGAACAAGCATCAATATAATGGCAAATTAACCTTCCTAAGCCTTCAGCATTACATGTAGCAGCATCTATCATCAGAATGCAGCATATAATATAGGGTCTAAAACCTCTTCCATTGTACACAGATCAAGCCAAGAGGAAACATCTTATATATATATATGAAGTTTAAATTATGATACCAAGAAAAAACTGAATTGATAGCCAGAATTGATCTTCTAGTGTGATCTGCTACACTCATTTCTAACGGTCACGTTAGTTCTTATTTAGTAAATAAGAAGGGGGAGTGAATTTAATGAGATATCATCATTTGATGAATGAAATGAAATGTAACATCACAGCACTTCAAAGTGTGTCATTAGATCATAAAATATGCATGAAGAAAAACTTGCATATGTCTTACTAAATCAATTAGCCTGTGTATAATTGAAAAAATAAGCATCCTAGTAAATCTGATTATTTTAAAACACTAGGTAGACCTCTTTTTAAACTATCAGATTTCAAGCTATGGTAGGTTCCAAGTATCCTTTTCTCATAAAACATCCAAGTAAATCAAGCCAAATCTGAACCACACCCATCAATATTGAACAACCCATTCTAGCTAAACAATCATCCATGGATGCTCTGAGAAGAATGTGCCCAATCATAATAGATGTTGAATTAGCTTGTCATGTAACAACACAACAACATCTGCAAATGGCACTCCAACCTAAGAGGATTTAAATTCATATAACAGTGCCCAAGTATTCAAATAACTCACCTGCTAACTAACCATAAGGAGAACAGCAAGCTCAGCAATTTGGTTGCCAATTTCAGTGGACGATGCCAAGTATATATCCAAGCAACAATTTCCTACCATAATTACAACAAGGCATGAAATTATTTTAATAATCGGTGAGCACTTGACCTACTAGAAGAAATAAGTATACTCTCCATTCTACTACTTAATATAGGCAAGAAAAAAATATATTCTCAAACCTTAGATACCCTGCTCCTAACGGAATGAATAAGCATTAACCCTAACCATAGAAGAATTGAAGATTGCCAACAAAGTATGTGCCTTCTTAATAGATTGAGAAAAACTATATTGAAGATATAGATTGTGTAAAAAATAAACGATGACAAAGAAATAAGAACTGTTCTTTCTGAAATTGCAAAAACAGCGTGTCGAGAATACCCATTATGACAATCTGAGCGGAACCGCTATGTGGAATCAAATGGTTGAAGTTATGTCCAGTTTAAGGCCTATTTGGTTTTAAAAAAAGTTAAGGTTCTTGTTCATAATGGAAAAAACTATCAATGAATCTCATAAAGACTAACCATTACCTCAACATTGAACATTACTACATAAATATTTCTCACTCAGTTAATGAACACTTAACTGAATATAAGTGTTTAAGGTTACATGTTCAAAATTTAAACTTCTTATTTATTTGATAGTCCTAGCCATTTTTCTACCGTAAATTTAAGGTGAAAAACAAAAGAATCACCTAAGAATTTTGTGGGAACTATCAACACACTGGGTTAGGAAGACTTTGATAGAACAGTGATAATTTCCTGACTCTTCGTAGGTATTTTGTATTCTGCTTGTAGAAAATACTCTCTACATGTACATTAATCATGAAATGAAGGGACCGAGTATGATGGATGTACCTGACTTGTGCACAGCAGTAAAAATCTTTTCCTCAAACCTGATGGCTATTTTCCTGAGTTCCTGTTAACCTTCTTGACTAGAAATGGGTAGATGCCTCTTCAATGTATCCATTCTACCAACATAAGACTTCCTTATGTGGAGCATGGTATCTACAAAAGAGAACACATAAGGTTGTAAACACACCTGAACATGCATCCATATAATCAATGGAAAACACTGGAAAAAAAAATGCTACATCTCTTTCACTATTCACTAAACCTGCAAAGAATTGTCTTTCACCGTGCTGCAATTCTTCCATGGCCACAACATACCGGTCCTTACCCAACACCCTCTAGCTAATTGGAACAACCCATTGAACATCTAACCAAACGTCCACACAGTAAATACCCAAAAAATTCCCTCAACTACCCAATGAGGGAATTAATGCAAAAGTAGACAACCTTCCTCTTCACTATGTAGATCTAAATATGTGGACTTCTGAAAAAATATATATATATATATATATATATATGGTTATATATATATATATTGGCCACCCACTATCCCCCACCACCAAAAAGTTTCCAAAATACACAAAAAGCCCTTCCCATGGGTTTTGAAGGTAGCTCACTGAGTCTCTCCACAAGAGTGGAGAGACTCAGTGTTAGACGGGAAATTTTGGAAGAATGCCCTCAACATCTTATCTGTTTCATTTTGCCTCTCACGAAGTGCGCGCACTTCATCCCTCATTTCGTCAAGTTGCGTCTTGTAGTTCAAGGCATCTTTCTTGTAGTTCTCGGCATCTTTCTTGTAGGTGTCGACATCTTTCTTGTGTTGTTCAATTAAGGCTTGGTACTCTTTTTCTCATTCACGGTCACGTTGTCTTGTCGACTCCGGGATGACCATCTCCCCTAACCCCCGGGCATATGCTGGTCTATGCCCAAGTACCTCCCTAAACACACTCGATGCTGCGTCATCGGTGCGTCGTTCAGGCTCTAGATCATCCAGTTTGTCAACCATCTTTTTCTGCATTTTTTAACAATTTCCTTATAAAATTGTTAAGTCCTTTAATGCCTCATTAATTTTTCACTTTCAAATATAACCTAATTGAACCTTTATGCTTTTGTGTAGGAAATATTCTAACATAAAAGATCGTACTCACATAGTTGTCTTCGGTGGCTGAGGTGACAAATTTACCATTCTTCTTCGACCAATGAGTCTTTTTATAAAACTCCACCAAAGTCGCATTCGTCGCCCGCTACAAGTGTGGAATTTGTATAGTTAGCTATGATCAATCGGAAACATGAGTAAAAGGAAATCAGGCCTTTGTGACCATATAGATTACGACATAAATCAATTGACAGATTATACCTTCTCCTTCAGTATCCTAACAAAGGATTTGCGGCCTACTGTGTGGTTATTAGTTTGCTTCTTTCTATTTTCCTAATTTTGTCTTGAGATTTTCTATCATTAAAACCCAATGTTAGCCAACACAAAATGCATAATAAGATAGCAAAATCTTGACTTATTGTTGATATATATTTTTTATGTTGCATATACAATATATACCTTGAAGTCTTCGCTTCCCCACCTCGCACACAGCTTATTCCAGACTATCGGGTCGACCATGCTACCCCCAGAAGCCAATGCTTCTTCGTGAGTTTTGTATGATAAATATTTGCGTTGTAGTTCGTGATGGAATGCATTGAACAGCTTACGTAGCTGTTTTGTGACCGTCAATCTATGATTTGCCAACTCCCAATCCAACACGAAGTCACCCTACAAGAATGAACATAATGTTAACTGAAGCCCGCATTTTATTCTACCCCCACTTCCGTACCCCCAAATTGAAATAACAACTGTCTTACCCAAACACGTTCAATCAACTCGTCCTTTTGAGCCTGCGGCACGTCGGTCCATCTACCATAACTCATGTCACAATGTTGTTTAACTATTTGCATTATCCGTGTCGTGAACATGGATGCGTTCTCACAACACAGTGCCGACTCGCCGTCATTAATCTTCAGAGGCACTTTTCCATACTTTCTCAACTTCTCGAACTCAATGCACTTAGTAGGCCCATGCCTACATTTGGGCTGTTCCTGGGTAGCTGTAGGCACTATGGGGGCGAGTATATCTGTATTTCAAGAAAGTCAAAAAATTGACTATTTTTTCAGGTCTTCATTAATATTTGGTGTTTACAAATATATGGTTCAAACAACAATAATTATTGAAATGACACGCAAAAGACGACCATACCGATATCTTCTCTGTTTGGTTCAGGTTCTCTCACGGGTGAGGATTCTCTATTGGCATGGGGTGGGGGCTGAGGAATGGGACATGGAGGCTCCCATGGATGACTAGGAGGCTGCGTCGAGTCATCTGAGCCAGAGTGATCTGCATCTGAACTTGAACTATGGTAGGAATTGATACTAACTCCTCGGGGTCGATTGGCTCTGGTTAGTATGGGACAAATCGTTTGGCCCGAATACCTCGTCCAACACCTTTTCCTTGGATGCTCTCTCCCCTTGCATCACCTACAAGTGTATCACATTCCATTAGCGTAGAATGTGTTGCCACAAATTAAGGATGCAATGAACTAGTATGCATGAAATAGAAAATAAACCTACTATTGGGCAAAGTACGTTGAGTCGAAATATCTACCTTGAACATTAAAACTCCTCATTTCCACCAGAATGAATATGGGAATGGTCAAACTTTTTGAATACCCGATTCTGGCCATAGAATGAAGGGAAAAATAGTCATGATAATTATTAAAATCAGGTAGGAAAGGACATCACATGTAATAATACATAAGTGGTTAAGCGATTAAGGATGCATAAGAAATAGACCGAACATATACAACAATCTCTACATTGATCGTGATGCTCGATGTGAGTGAATCCGCAATACTCAGGGATGGGCTCTCGTCGTTCACGTGTCACTTTGGCCTTTATTGAATGTGACACCGTGCCTTTTTACCCCCACCTGAGATGCAGTAGCATGATAATTATTAGTTACAGTTACGACATGTGATCCGAAAGAATAATTTATAAGGGTATAGGATAAGCAATCAAACTAAATTTTAACAAAACATTAGAAGGCCATTTGGCAAATGTTTCCATCCACTACTTTAGTCTATACTTAGAAATGCATAGACAACTGTCGGACTCGAAGTGACAATCATTACATCAAAAGATCATTAGTTGAGTGCGCATTCGGGATCTAGAGCAATTGGAAAAAAATATATGGTTCAAAAAAGTGATACATTAGTTGACCCAAAAGTACATTAATAAATTCATCTTGTGATTCCGAACTTTAAAGGGACATACATGTAATTCTTCGTACTTGAGTTGTTGGACACAACCCATTACAAAAATGCCATCATATAAGTTCAACAAAAACTCAATATTCAGCTTGTTATCTATTCTGAACCACAGTCGTCGTCTGTGTCTAACTCCTCCTCATCAGAATATTCCCCATTGGCATAAGCATCTCCTGAACTAGAAGCAACCATGCCATCATCAATAAAGTTGGATGAATTGATGTCTTCGATAGCCGGAACAGTGACATATTGTGCATCAATGTGGGTAGGTTCTATATCATTCCTATTAAGTGGAGTTGACACTGGACATGCATCACACTCCAATGGTGCATATGTAGATGATGGATCATCTTCTTGATAGGCATCATCATCACCAAATTCTTCGTCAATATCTTCTAACACCCTCGGCAATGGTGAAATGTCATACACATTCCTATTCGTGAACTTCTGCACCACAAACCATCTCTCTTGGGCCCTTACATCCCTGATGTAAAAACACTAGGACGCCTGACATGCCAATACAAATGGTTCATCCTTATACCAAGTCCTGTCCATGTTGATACTGGTCATAGGGTTATCAACTCGTACCCCACGTCTTTGATCCCCCACGTCAAACCAGTCACACATGAACAAGTACACCCGACACCGCCCCATGTAGTGTGGCTCCACGATGTCATTAATAACACCGTAGAAGTCAACATTATTAGTACTTTCATCACCAGTTACCATCACCCCTGAATTTTGTGTACGTCGTCGAAGTTCACGTTGTTTCGTATGGAACCTTTTGCCATTTATAATGCAAGCAGCATAGGATGCAACATAACGTTCAGGACCACAAGCTCACGCATACAGATCAGCAGTCACATCAAATGGGTTGGTGATACGCTGCTATTGAACCTACAACAATATTGCAGCGAAGGTAATCACTTATAGTTTCTTCAACTTAATCGGGAAGATTCAGGTTCAACTAACTAGGGAGGGAGCAAGCTAGCTTACACGTTGCTTGAACCAAAATGGAAACTCAGTTTGATGCTTTCGATCGGTATGGTTTGGACTATGCACATTACACTTCTCGTAGTGCTCCCTGCATTTGGAGAACACAAAATTGTCCAAGCAATACACGTAAGTTACGTGTTGGGCATACAACAAATAAATGGGTTGTCCCCAAAAAGCCATAAGAAAATAAAATCACTTTATACATAATGGATGCTTACTTTAGGTAGGATGCAATCTCATTGCAATTGTTGAGGACGTACCAGGTGGCTTCCGTAAGGAGTTTATTTGATAATTGCAAGTTTATAGCCATACCAATGGGTCGAACTTTTTGGTTGAAAATCTTGAATCCATCTATATTCTCCGCTTCTCCACCATCAACATTGCGATCCATTCGAGTAAACTTCGTCTCGATATCTTGGAGATACATTGAGCAAAAAGTCAAGCATTCGATGTGAATGTAGGCTTCGGCTATTGAGCCTTCTGGGCGGGCTTTATTCTTAACATACCTCTTGAACTTTCCGAGATACCTCTCAAATGGATACATCTACCTGTATTGTACTGGACCCCCAAGTATGGCCTCACGGGGTAAGTGGACAGCTAGGTGGACCATGACATCGAAAAAAGAAGGGGGAAATATCATCTCCAATTTGCATAGGATTGTGACAATATCAGTTTGGAGCTGGGATAGACGGTTAACATCTAGGGTTCGGGCACACAAATCCTTGAAGAAAGTGCTCAATTCAATCAAGGCCAAGGCAATATCACTTCGTAAGTACCCCCCAACAGCAATAGGGAGTAGTCTTTGCATGAAAACATGACAGTCGTGACTTTTCAATCCCGAGATTTTGTAATCACGTATAGAAACACAACGTAAGATATTGGAAGCGAAACCATCTAGGAATTTCACATCAGCCAACCATTCACAAAATTTATTCATTTCATCACCGTGTAATGTGTACAATGCATGTGGCATTGTAACACGTTCATCTTCATACTTCAAGTGTAATTCTTTTCTGTAACCCAAAATCTCCAAGTCACGTCGAGAATTGTTGTTATCCTTAGTTTTACTAGGAACATTCATTAAAGTCCACAAGATGTTATCAAAAATATTCTTCTCAATATGCATGACATCTAGATTATGTCGAAGACGCAGGGTTGCCCAATACGGTAGTTTGAAGAATATGCTATACTTTGTCCAATTCAACTCTTCAGCAGTGCGTTTTCTCTTTCGACATGATTTACCAAATTGCACATCCCCAAGCATCTATAGTTGAGCTAAAACATCAGCTCCTTCTAAAACACTTGGTGGCATGCGATGATCTTCTTTACCATTGAACAAATGTTTTCTCCTTCTCCACATGTGATCTGGCGGCAAGAAGCGACGATGTCCCATATAACAATGTTTCCTACCATACTTCAACCAATTGGAGTCTGTGCCCTCATTACAGGATGGACATGCCAATTTTCCTTTTGTCGACCAGCCAGAAAGATTCTCGTACGCGGGGAAGTCATTAATTGTCCACATTAAAGCAGCATGCAACATGAATGTTTCCTTTGTGGAGGCATCAAACGTAGGTACCCCATGTTCCCAAAATTCAATTAATTCATTTAGCAACGGTTGCAAGTAAACATCGATGTCATTACCTGCAGATTTTGGCCCAGGAATAATGAGGGATGTCATGAAGAACTGATCTTTCATGCACAACCAGGGCGGCAAGTTATACGGGACTAGGATTACTTGCCAAATGCTATACGGTTTAGCCATATTGTTGAAGGGATTGAAACCATCACTTGCCATCCCAAGCCTTACATTGCGAGCATCCTGAGCTAACCAACTATGTCCTTCATCAAATCTCTTCCAGGACTCTGAGTCTACAGGATGTCTCATAGTAGCCTGATCAGTCAGCCGTTGTTCTTTATGCCATCTCATATCACCTGCTATCTTTGCAGACATGAAGAGACGTTGCAATCTTGGCTTCAAAGGAAAATGCCGTAACACTTTTTGAGGGATAAGACATGCCTTTTGAGTATTAGGCACCCACTTTGAAGCCTTACAGGTAGGACATTCATTAAGATCAGCATTTTCCTTCCAAAACAGGATGCAGTCATTGGGACATGCATGAATTTTGTGGTAGTTGAAACCCAAACTCCGCTCCATTGACCTTGACTCCTCATATGACTGTGGAAGTTCAGCATCGGGGAAAGGCAGCCCGCAACAAGTTAAGTAGCATATCAAACGAATTTATTGACCATCCACCCAATGTCTTAATGTGTAACAACTTCACAATGAATGATAGTTTTGAGAACTTTGTACAACCAGGAAGAAGTGGACGTCGGGCATCCTCTAGTAGCTGGTCGAAAGATGAACTTAAGGAGGGATCATATGGTATTGATCCACCAGTTGGCAATGGATCTGTATGATCTTGGGGCACATCAACGAATGTGCCTGACCGGATGTCATCTAACATATGGACCATGTCATCAATGTACTCGTCGGCACCATCTCTTTCACTATCTTCGTCGTCATCATTGAAACTTCATGTTTCCTCCTCCCCATGAAATATCCAATGGGTATAATTTGGATTGATCCCTTTAATGTACAAGTGACTCTCCACTTCAAATATAGGCAAGAAGAACATATTACGGCATTCACGGCATGGACACCGAATGCGATCAATTCCTCGGGAATGGTTTCTAGCTAGGGTCAGGAAAGTGTTAACCCCCTCGGTGTATGCAGGTGAACGAAGCCTATCGGGCAAGTTCATCCAGTTTTTGTCCAACTAAAAAGGTGAAAAACAGCATATTAGAAAGAAGGATAACTTTTAGCTATATGGAGGATGGGTAACGAATTTGATAAAGTGCATTAATGAGGAAAAGTGTACAACGGAGTCAAAGTTATTAGCATGTGAAAAACAAGAGAAAATGGAATAAACGATACTAACCGGATTTGTCATGAAGATCGTTGTGGAGTGGTGGTGGTGAAAAGTTGATTGTGTTTATTCTGGGAGTAGTGAAGTGCTGTAGAAAATATATGTCATAATGTTAAACATAGTCATATATGTGAACATTGTTGGTATAGGGCAGAAAGAAGGTGGATATAAAGATGCTAACTAGATGGTACAGATACAGAAGAGTTGGACATATTTTGAAGGTTAGGGCCGCGTGTAGATGGTATGCTTGAATATTATCGTTACTTGTAAGGAAAAGCGGTACCCCAAGTTATGCTTGTTACAATGATGTGTTGTTTAATGACTTGTCTGCTATGGGTAACCATGCAACTTATAGCACTTGTCTGCTATGTGTCCAGTCATATGGCTGTGAGTGCAAATGGGGGCCTTGGCATTGCCTGCTTTGAAGCAAAGTTCCAGAGTATGACCTTGAATTTTGCAGTGGGTGCAAAATGGCCTTTTAATCTACTGTGTAGGCTTGGAAAAAGGTTTGTAATATGGCTGTTTGACTGCAAAGGCCATGGAATCTGGTAAAGGACGGCTGTTGAGCATAGAATGCTGCATTTCTTGTTGTTGTATCATGGAAAAAATTTTGTTTATGGAAGGTAATGGGTCAAGTAGCATAATCTGGTCACGGGTGGTATTGTGTGAGTCATTAAGACCCATGAGAAATTGGATGACACAATCCCTTTGGTATCTATCAAAAAGGATAGTGAGTTTGCCACAAGTACAGTCAGGTAAAGGGTCACAGATGAGGAGTTCATCCCAAATTGTTTTAAGCTTTCCAAAATAAATGCTTACTGAATCAGAATCTTGTTGTAAACCTGTGAGAGCTTTCTTGAGTTGAAAGATTCGATGCCCATTTTGTTGGGTGAATCTTTCTTTGAGCTCACACCAGATCTGTTTTGCATCATCTATTAAGGCAATGCTGGACTTGAGGGTTAAATTGATGGAATTATGAATCCAGCAGATTACAAGATCACTGCATCTCTCCCAAGAAAAATAAAGAGGGTCTGTAGACTTTTTAGGCTTGGTTAAGCTTCCATTAATGAAGCCTATTTTGTATTTGGCACGAAGAGCTCGACACATAGCTCTTGACCAGGTAATGTAATTCTCAGTGTTGAGAAGGTCAGGGACCAGTGGGAGAGAAGGGTTGTCTCCATGGTCAAGATGATATGGATTGGTGACGTTATTGAAATCCAGAAAGAAGGACTTGGAATTTTCAGTAGTCATTGCAGAATATGTTTACGCAATGGCTCTTGATACCATGTGAGAATTGAAGTGACAGAAGGAATAAAAATGGCAGAGAAGCAAAATAACAGAGAATAAGGAAAGAGCAGTGCTCATGAAATTGTAATATTTCGTACTCTCTTTATAGACTGCTGCATGTAGCTTTATACTAAAAGAAGAAACAAATCCTAACAAATTAAAGGAATAAAACAATTACAGAAATTTGTACAACAATGTAACAACCTCTGAATTTACATAAAAGTACATGATATATCAACAAAATGAGGGTCCATATGGTAAATAAACCAAGGAACTATGGCGTGTGTTTTGCACATTTGAGGAAGTTTGAGCTTGCACATCAGAATCATTAATTTGTTCATGTGCAGCATCTTCTGCATGATCTGGAACTTGAGTGATCTGCTGTGTATGCTGCTCTAATACCCTGCTCCATCTCCATTTCAGAAACGTCCCCTTCCTCTGTCGCCTCCTCCGGCACGGGCATCGATTCCGCGTTGCGAGGTAGCCCCTCATCCCGGTCGAGTATATCCCTTAACCCATTTCAGTCACCCCTGCTTCCCCTTAAAGAAACGGACTCCCGAACGCTGCCCCTCCTTCTCTTCCTTCGCCTCCTCAGGCACGGGGATCAATTCCACGCGGCGAGGTAGCCAGTCATCCCCCTCGAGCATATCCCTTAACCCATTTAGGTCGCAGCACCTTAACTGATGCCCCTCCTTTTCTTTCGTCGCCTCCTTCGGCAAGGGGATCGAGTCTGTGCTACAAAAGTGAACCTCAACCTCAGCCTCTCCCAAAAAAAAGCCCATTTCCGTCGTAGCCCCCATGAAAGAAAAACCCTAACTCCACTCTCCACTTCGTAGCATTTTCCCCCGCCCTTGGCTAACCTCAACTTCGAATCTTCCATCCCAACTCAGTCGGGTTGTTTGTGTTGTTCTTCGAAGCTTCCATCCCAAGTCCACATCGTAGAAGGCTTCCCTGTTTTGTCTCTTCCACATCATCTCCTCCACCTCGCCTGAAACAGTGTCTCGACGGATGAAAAATCTGGTCACAACCCAAGGCCTCAGGTGAGAATCAACTTACTTTCCTTTGTTGGGTTTATTTTTGGTTTATTCTGAATAATCCATGAGAATTAATTTGATTTTGTCTTAATGGGATTTTGTAAAGATAATTTGGGTAAAAATGACTTCTTTTTCGATGGGAATTAAGATAGTTTTGTTTACTGCAATTCTTGAATTTTCTGTTGTGCAGTGGTATTTTCTAGGTCATACGTTGAGGAATTATTCTTGTGGGATGGATTTGTATGGCTTGGGTTGATAAGTTATTCTTTTATTGGCATATAATCTATATTTTGTGTATATATGCATTTTGTTTTTGCACATATTCTATATTTTGTGTATATATGCAATTGTTTTGGCACATATTCTATATTTTGTTTATACTATAGTTGAGTTGTGTTTGCATTTGTATAGCTTTGTAAGTTCCAAATTATTGATAGCCCATATTTGTTCAAACTATTTCTACAATGAACCTCGTATTGTTGCCCAAGAAATGAGATGCTTGTACCTTAATGTCTTTTGAACTCTGGTTATATAGTTTGTAGATCTTATAACAGATCTAGATGACATTGTTGGGTATATTTTTCTGCAATTTTGAATAATCCATAGGAAAGAAAAAAAGTTAGTTTTAGCCTTTCTTGTTGCTTTGGGCTTAGCCATTCTTCTATTACAATTGGGTTAAGTCCTACAACAAGGTTGCTTTATACATGTTGTATTGCTGTCTCCTTGAGTGGGGGAACTGAGTGTTGTGAATTTATTGATAAAGTGGAATTGAGTGTTTAATTGTCATTTGTAATAGAAATTTTTTCATTATGATGATTGAGTGCCGTTGTTCATGAAAGGTTGGAAGAGTCGGTATTTGATCCACGAAACTTCAATAATGAAGTTTGGTTATGAAGCCGAGTGTGGCTCTGATTAAACACTGACGGGTAATGCATTCAGATAGGTTGTTCTCAAATAGCTAGCAAATATTCGACATTTGGTAGTCTAGAAATAGAGGCTATTAATATTGACACAATGTCTGAAGCACGTAGTAGCACTAGCAACATCTCACGCTCAAGAAACTCGTGCCAAAATGAATACCCAATATGCTTTTGTGGTATTAAAGCATGTCGACGAACCGCGCCGATTTTTCAGCTGTCAAACTTTTGAGGTATGTTATTAACTTCTTTACTAAGAAGTTACTTTTTAATCTTTATCTATTTTACTTTGTGAAATCAAGTCTATTTTACTTGGATTTTTTTTCAAAAGCAATATGATGCTTATTCATATTGAAATATGGTTGGAAAATCATATGAGTAATCTTTGTTTGCTAACATGTGTTGGTTGGTTTTGCAGGTTGGGCATGCTTGCAAGTTTTTTTGTTGGTATGACCCAGAAATACCACCATATGGCGAGAAGAGAATCAACTGTTTAAAAACCGAAATTCAAAAGATACAACTAGCGATGGATATCCAAACAACTCAACATCGACTAGAATAGAGATTGAGATGCGCAAGAGAAAGTTTGAGAGGGTCAGTGTAGCTTTATCAATTTCAATATCGTGGGTACTTTGCTTAGGCATACTTTTTGGGAAATTTTGAAAAAAAAAAAGATGTCAGTTGCTTGGTATATGTAATATACGATTGGTTGGTTCGTTACTATTTGTATATGTAAAAAGTGATGAAGGATGTATAAACTTGTTGGAGCAGATGTTATTTATTTTGACTGGTTAAATGACTTATAAATTTGGTTGGTTAACATATAAAATTTTGGAACAAGATGCAATTGTATAGGCTAAGGTTGTTTTGAATTATAGGAGACGTATGCAAAATAAAGGTGCAAGATGCAATTGCACCCCTACTACAGTATTACTAACTGTGGGAATTACTTTATTCCAAGTACCTTACTGCAGTATTACCAACTCAAATTTCTATGAAGCAGTTGATATGTTAACACTGAAAGTCCCTCCCAAAATATATAAAATATGCCATTGGTTCTTCTAAAAATATACAAAATATTTCCATTGGTCCCTCCCAAAATATACAAAATATACTGGGACCAAAAATATACAAAATATTTCCATTTGTCCCTCCCAAAATATTTCCAGAAGCATGGCGTCTCCCAATCACCATATTTGCATAATGTATTATTAATTTCTCGGATCATTATCCTGGTCCGAGAAATTCAATCCTCTCCATTGCACCTAAATGAACAAAAAATACTACTATCAAGGGACAAAAAAATCCTCACAACTAAATATGATATTTCACGAAAAAGACTACCTGCATTATAGGAGCACTCGGTCTGATATTCTAAGCTTTCGTAGTGTATATTTGATTAGTTGTGTCCTAAGGGGGCATAAAAAAATGTTAAAAGTGGCAACACACTTTTAAAAAAATAATATCAAAATAATATAATTCGTAGTGTGAATTACTTGTGAGGAAAGAGCAATCTCTCCGATGCCAGAATAATCTATGCTAGTCGAAGGTGTAGCAAAGAAATCTGGCGCATATGTCCAAACTTGACTTTGTTGATCCTGGATTTGAGGAGCCTCATGTTGTGTGCCGCTGACAGTGCAGTCATCTGGAGCATGACTGCTCTGATGTTCATTGGAATGAATTTAATAATTTATCGTTATAAGAAATATAATATTTTATATACAACATTAAAAGAAAAAGAACCTCAGCTGAGTCGATATGTAATCGTCTTCTCGTACTAGATTTCTTAAGTCTCTTCTCAATGGGATGCACTTTTATCTTAGACAGTGGTCTTTCCTCACTCCGAACTATCAACGGACTCAGAACTCTACCTGACATGCCTCCCATGGAAGTAACTGGATCAACTGTCGTGTCCCCCATGGAAGTAATTGGATCAGCAATACCAGGGTACTGTACCTTCAACTGTTCTATCTGGCTAAACAATTTCACACAACTGCTCTCGGACTTTGATGCATTAGAACATAGTTCATTGAAGCAATTCTGGATCCTATCATACCTTCGAGCATCATCGATGCTACTAGTGTCATAACTACTTTTCACAAAAGTGCATTTTTGCTTTACATCCTTTCTCCACAGATCTAAAATGAATTTTGATGGTATTGTATGCTTGCCTAGCTGAGTCAAGATACGAAGAGCGTGCCTACATAATATGCCACTAAACTCAAACAACTTACAACTACATTTGACATCAAGGGGATCTTCATCAACTTTGACAATGAAGTTCACACGTTTTAACAAGTCATCACCAACTTGAACCTCATCAGCAACTACGAATGTAGTTCTACCACCCTCACATCCCAATAATGAGGTAGTCAAATATAGGAAGCCTCACAATTCCTCTTGTGCTTCTTTGAATTTAGCAACTGTATATACTTTTTGAAATTGCTTCTCAAGAGGATAGCGACTGATGCAAGGCATTTCAGTGTTAAATGAATTAAAGTTTGCAATCGCTTTATTCTCTACCTTCCTCCTAAGAGCTTAATCGTACTGGTCAACAAATTGCTTCAAAGTTTTTCTAGAATTAACGTAATCATCGAAAAATGCATTCATGCCTTCACTCAGGTGTGTAGTTGACATTCCTGCTCAAAATGTGTCTCTAACATAGGCCGGCACCCAAAAATGCCGATCACTATATAATGATAGCAACTATGCATTCTCATGTAGATCATACGTATCGAGCATACCGCGTCAATGTTTCTTGAATTCATGTTCATTAAAAGAGTCGTAAACGCATCTATGTAGAGTACTATTAATTTCCTTATATCGATAATGTGATCCAAACTTCTCAAGAAGTTTTTTCATTATATGCCACAGGCAGAAACGATGCCTAGATGTTGGAAACACCCTTGAAATTGTACTTTTCATGACCTTATCTTGGTCTGTGATGATTGCATTTGGCGGTTGGTCATTCATACAATTCAACCATGACTCAAACAATCATTCGAATGTATTTGCGTCTTCATTGGATATCAATCCGCACCCGAAGAGGATTGATTGCCTATGGTGATTCACACCCACAAATAGTGCAAAAGACATCTTATACGCATTAGTCAAATATGTTGTGTCAAAAGTAATCACATCCCCAAATGATTCATATGCAGCTTTACTTCGGGCGTCTGACCAAAACACATTCTTTAACTGCATCTCATGGTCAATGTCTATCTTATAATAAAAATCTGGATTTCTTTTTTGCATATTTTGGAAATAATTACATAGAGCTGCAGCACCTCCAACCCTGAGGCGAAGTTGTCGTGTTTTGTCAATGTAGTTTCGACACTCCTTCTCTCTAAATGTTACATTCTCATAATCCCTTGCCTCAACAACTACAGCCTTGAAATTTTTGGACAACTTTATTCCTAACTCATCATTTATTTCAAGCCTCTTAGCCACACGAGCATCAACCTTCTTAAAGCATCTAAAATGTCTAGACTTTCCTGGACTACAAACATGTGTGTGCTCCAAGATCACTTTAGATGAGTTATATCCACCTTCATTATTCAATATCGCGTTAATCTTAGCCATACACCCCATCTTCTCTGTCTGTCATGGTTTCATAACATTGTCAGCCTTATTGCGTGAACTGCCTCATCGCACACATGCCAAACATAACCATCTGATATTCACATCGTCATTCTGTCTAGAATTCCTTTTATACACTCCAAGCCCTTTTAGCTGACCATACTTCAAATAGTAAGACCTCACTTCTTCTACAGATGAAAATTTCATTCCAACCGTAAGTTCTTCAATACTTTCATCACATTCAATCTCCTTATCAATTCTAACCTCATCACACTCATTATCTAAATGAAGCATGTCGCCAACCATTGCCTCCATCCAACGTTCAAATTATCTACAAAGATCCAACACGTTTGAATACAAGGGAAAGGAAATTCTCTACTTAAATAGAAGCAATAGATAAATGAGCATAATTTTTAATAAGACAAACAACTCTCTCTATGTTAATATGCCACACAATATTTAGGACTGTTAATATGCAGAATTCTCAATGTTACTATGGGTTAACATAGAACTGTTAACAGCTCCATTTGGAAGAAAACAACCAAAAATAAGATAGACACAACTACTGTCTTTAGATCTATGCATATGTGAAATTTACAATGGAAATAAAAAAACACTCACAACACAACTCAAGTCAACTTAACCATCTCAAAATATCCCATGAGCTAATTATATAAAAAAAATTAGCTAATAGGAATATCAAGATTAAGCTAACAGAAACTCATCGAAAAAATTAGCATCACAACTGAAGCCAATTATAGTTTATGATATAGCAAACAGAGATAAAATTTCATTATGAATTTTACAAAATTAAACAAGCTAACAAATATTGGACCTGTTACAATCAAGATTCAGCTAATAGCTCATCAGAAAAATCCAGCAAACAGAGATAAAATTTCATTATCACTTTTGCAAAATTAAACAAGCTATCAAATATTGGACCTGTTACAATCACAATTCAGCTAATAGCTCATCAGAAAAGTCCAACATCATGCCATCTAAACAACAACAAAACAAATCCAGAATAAGCCATCTAACCAACAAAATAAATCCAGAACAAATCCAACATGATGCCATCTAAACAACAACAAACCAAATTCAGAAAAACCCAACATGATGCCATCTAAACAACAAAATAAATTCAAAAAAAACCCAACATGAAGCGGGGGCGGAAATGAGGGGTTGTGATGGAAATGAGGGTTTCCTTTGCCCACGTGGACTCGATGCAGGTGCCAGAGGAGGCGACGAATGAGGCTTTTCTGGAAAAGGAGGGGCAGCAGGGTGCTTTGGTTTATACTGTGTGAATTTATTCAACGGGGGCTGCGACTGAAATGGGTTAAGGGATATGCTCGAGGGTGATGATTGGCTACCTCGCCGCGCGGAATCGATCCCCGTGCCTGAGGAGGCGACGGAAGAGATGGATGGGCAACGTTTGGGAGTCTGTTTCCTTGAGGTGCAGCGGGGGCCACCAAAATGGGTTAAGGGATATGCTCAACGGGGATGAGGGGCTACCTCGCCGCACAAAATCAATGCCCTTGCCGGAGGAGGCGACGGAGGAAGGGGACGTTTCTGAAATGAAGATGGAGCAGGGAGGGTTCTAAGATAGCAGGGAAGTTGTTCTGTTTTACATTATATATATTTTTTATTATTATTATTAAAAGGGATGCCACGTGGGCATCCATGTCAAGCGGGATGGGGGCAGCGGGACCAGCAGTGGGGGCTGTAGAATTATCCAAAAAAAAAATGGTGAATCGTAGAGCACTTGTATTGAATTAGTTAAATGTCAGTCAAAGTCATATTTTGTTCCCTCTAATGTAACTTCATCCCTACTATAACTTCATCTCTAAAATTACGATCCATTTTCCTATTATTAATTTTATTTTTATAAAATAATATTAATCATCTTTCTTTTAATATTTTTTTAAAATACAAAGAAATTATTTTTTGCATCTATCTAAAATCATGCAAAAATTATAATAATACGAAAAAATATGAATAAAACTTTTATTAATTATTTATAAAGTATAAAATAATGTAATAATCTTATCTTATAACAAATTAATTAAGGAAGTATTAATAATAAAAAATAATAATATTTTATTATTATAGAGAGTGTGATGACTAATCCAATATAAACTTCAAATTTTGAGTGATTGACTAAAAGTAAAAAAGTTTAATATTAGTCAAATTTTGAAGATTGAAATGACTAATCAAATACCAATGCTCTAAACCGGTTTGGTAACGGGTTTAGTTCAATCCGGTAGAGGTTTCACTTTTCTCAAAACTGATCAAAATCGGTCTGGTTCCCACTTTCTCTTTCTAACACTGGATCGAACCGGACCGGACCAGTTTATATATATATATATTAATTTTTTATATTGTATAAAATATTTTTTATATGATTTTTTATATTATATATTTAATTTTAATATATAATATATATAATTATATATAAAATAATTTTTTATTATATGATAAATTACTAATTAATATAATACTAAATTTTAAAATCATATATCATTATAGTCTATTGTATTACTACATGTACTAATATTATATCACTACATATTATAATATATTATAATATATCACTATAATCTATATTACAATTATAATATATATTATTATATATTATATTATATGTACCATATATTATACTGAAAAAACTGAACCGGATCGGAACCGGTAAAACATGAAGTACCAATTTAAGAGTGTAACCGATACAGTATCGGTTCTTCAAATCTCAAAACCGATATATACCACTAGTTCGGTTCTAAAATATGTAAAAAACCGGAGCATTACATCCCTACTCATGGTCTTCTTTCTGACAGGGCCGACTTAATAGGTTCGGGGGCCTAAGGCTAAAATTAATTTGATTGAGGCTTTTTTTTTTTTAAGTAAAATTAAATATATTATTTTTTTTATAGAATAAATATTTTAACTTTTATATAATATTTTTATTTAAAAATAATTCCTATCGTTTTGCAAAGTAAAATTACTGATTAAGATTTTATACCACATTTTCAACTAATAACCGACTTAATTTTTATTATAAAACTTTCGATTTAGAGAGGATTTTATCAAATCTAGTTTTATAAGACGTGCTTTAGACTCTTGGAGCCCTTGGGAACATGATTGTTCTCAGTTATTCTTAGATGTTCTCAAATTTTAATTTTTCTCTCTCATTTCTCAAAATCCAATAAAACACCTTAACTCAAACTATTTCACTACTATTTACAAATTATTTTATTATTATTCATAAATATCATGATATATTCTTAGTATCCAAATTAGCCATAAAAGTAATTATAATCATTATTATCAATAAAGTTATATAAATAACTTACACATTTAAGAAAAGTGGGCCCTTGCCTCTACAAAGTTTTATATAAAAAACTATTATGAACACTTGAAAATTAGATTTTACTATTTATAATTTTTACATTATATATTAAATTAATAATGACAAAAAAAATCTATTCTTAGAATGAGAGTACCTGAAATAATTATTATGTGTGATACTTTCAAAACTAATAATGACATAATATTTATTTGATACTTTTGATATTCTCATTGAGTTAATTAATTTTTTTAAGTAGATATTTTTTCTATTTAAACAATTCTACTTAATGCTTTTGGCAATTGCCTAACTTGCCTAATAGAAGAGCCAGCCCTGCTTTCTGATAAAAATAAAAATAAAAACCATCCAGGAAGCTGCAGGACCACCGAGAATTTGTATCACAGTTGAACAATTTTTTTTTTTTACAGTATTTGTTTTATGTATTTAAAAATATAAAAACAAATAAAAAACACAATACCAAAAAATAAACAATCATAAATCTTAAAAAAATAATAAAAAAACAAAACAGCATGATCGGTATTACACTTTCTCGGTCTATCATTTTCCAAACATATAATATGGTTTTGTCCAACTTGGCTTAAGTCGATTAGAAACAGTAACCAGTAATCAATATATATTCAGTTATGTGACATATTTTAAATAATTTTAAAAATCTTTAATTTACCTACGTTAATTTAAATACGTATAATATGAGAAGTTTGATTGAAAAAAGAAAAAAAATTAATACGAATAGCAGCATTACTCAAACAACAGAAGCATTGCAAGAGCACTCTGTCACTCACAAAGAACATGAATTCCTCGATCCCCAATCTAAATTTTCCAGAAAGTTTTAAGTATTGTTGTGTACATTAATGATCATCCTTTGGTAGAAGACGAAGCAATGCAATCAGTAAATGAACATTAAAATAAAAGTCTCTAGATATTTTGGAAATGCTCTGAAAGGATGTCCTTCTCATGATCAAAGAGTAATATCTCAACAGGGCAACCTCCAGAATCAGAAAATAGGTACAAATGCATAAAGATAAGCTCCACTTTCAGCCAAAGAATTGAGTATCAAATTTGATGTCGGAAAAGGTTATATGATTACTTCAGGTAAAGACTCTGTACTTCCAGATAGCGATTGCATCTCTGTTTTGAACCATCTACAATCATCAAACAAGGAACAAATTAGTATTCATTAGACAGGTAACTATATATGGGGAAAGACATCCTAGTAGAAACAAATTAGTTTCCATGACATGAGAGAATCAATACTAGACATAAATTGTAATATTCTAAGTTAAAACAGCCTTCTTCGTATTTACCAGTCCGGTGAAAAGGAGATCTGCTATATGTAACCAGTTAATCATAGGAGTGAAATTAATTGCCCTTTTTCTAAAAGAAATAAACAAGAAAAAAGAGCAAAATATTACCATCAGTATGCTGTTGAGGAGGAATATCGATCTTCATCCGACAAGACTACATATGCTCCCAAGCTTGTGCAAAACTAACCAGACATGGAGCAATAAATAGCAGTGATCGGATCTCTTCAATATCCACATGATAATTCAAAGGATATCAGAACACACACAGATTTGTATGAAATTTAATGCAAGGGATGTGGGCTATCTTCCGCCACTCTCGTCCTCCATCTTTCTTATAGCGTTCTTCCAACAGAGGACATTTAAAGATAAAAAGTTGCAACAGTGAGCGAGGCAGGCCATTGTTTGGAAAGGACTTGAGCTTTTCGCACTTGTAGATATAAAGTTTCACGAGCTTTTTTAAAGGTAGGCCTTCTTTTGGAAAGGAGGTGAACTTCCCACAATTAGAGATAAACAGTTCTTCAAGAGACTCCAGCTTTCTGAAGTCCATGTAAGACAGGTGTTGTAACTCCGGGGATTCTGAGATGCTGAGACTTTTTAGAGAGGTAGGTAGCCTCATCTCTGGAAAGGACTGATGCTGATATCCTCCAATTTCAAGTTTAATAAGAGAGGTAAGGTTCTCCAAACCGCATTCGAGTATGTCATCAGTGAACTGGATATGAGATATCTCAAGTGATGTTAGGTTAGTGAGAACATTTTTTTCCAGAAAGCATACAACAACTGGACAATGTTGTATTGTCAATTGTTGAAGCAAGGTGAGGTTGTGTATGCCATCCGGTAGGGCCAGAATTTTCTCACATTCCGATATCTGAAGCACTCTCAGGTTGGCAGGGAGCAAGGATTCTTGGTCCCTGGAGAACTCAAGACTCTGACACCTTCGAATATAAATGTGAGCTAGACTGCTGAGAGAGTGTACACCTTTTGGTAAGGATTTAAGCTTTTCACAAAATGAGACGTCAATGCGTTCAAGAAATGAGTTTTGCTGTAAGCTCGTCGCTATTGACTCCAGCTTTGGACAACTTCCCATACGGAGGCTTTTAAGTGTTGCAGGTAATTCTCCACTTGATGTCAAAAGTTCCAAGGATGGACAGTCATAAATTTCCAGGTACTCAAGAAGAGATATAGTGTTGCCACGACTGTTGGCATCATTATCCTCCAGAAAAATCTTCATATTCTTGCATTTACTTACCTCTATCCGCTCTAGAGTTGGAGGTAGCTGGCCTCTTGCAATATGCTCAAGCGAATCACAGTTTACAATTCGAATCAACTTAAGACAAGTGTTGTTGTACATCATTGCCTTCGGTAAGGATTCCAGGGCTATGCAGTTCTTGATCTCGATTTGTTTGAGCATGAGTGGTCCACCCTGTTGGAGTCGTTCTTCTACTTCCTCTGACACCAAAGAAACTAGTTTGGCACATCTATCAATGCGCAGATGACGAAGAAATGGAAGATATGGCAGTGACCTCATATCAGTTGACCACAAATATGTCCACTCCTCACACATAAAAATAGTTAGATCTTGTACCTTTGTCAGCCCAGCTTGCATATCAAACCCTTCTGTTTGAGATTTGAATCTTGAGTTTTCAGAAAGAGACTTGATTTCTAATGAGTTGTATTCAACCATACTTCTGCCCACCACTCCTTTTGATCCCTCAATTTCCACTTCACACAGATCTGGAAAGTTTGAATCTGAGATGTTTAATTCCTTACAATCATATATCTGAACTTTTTTAAGTAAAGGGAGGTGGTTTGGTATATATCCCTTTAGCCTGGGACAACTTATAAGGGAAAGCTCACCTAATTTTGGAAATTCTAATTCAGAGGAATTCCAATTCTTCCACTCTCTCATATTTTCGAAACTCAAAATCTCTAAGGATCTAAAAGTTTTTGAGACATCATGATCCCCACAAAACTCAAGATGACCAACATCCTTCACATTGTTCATGCCTCCAATGGAAAGGACTTTGAGTGATGGTAGTTGCCCGACTGGTGGCAATGATGTGCACATTTCACAATTTTCAATCGTCAAGAACACCAAATCAAATGATGGACAACTTAACCAAGTCGGAAAATTTGCACCACCATAGTACCTAATAGTGAGTTCTTTCAAGTTCTTATGTGGCTTTAGCTTCTCAAGTACCTCTAACTCACTTGCTCTGTCTTCCGACTCATCAATATCTTCACTCCACTCCAACGTCAAATCTGCGATTTTGGGATTACTGTTTAAATTAGCACACTCTGCCTCATTGGATTTAGTCATGTTCTCCAATCTTGAAATGCACAGTGTCCCTTGAAGATGTCGCAAAAACCCTAGCTCTTTTATCCCAGAGCAACTATCTTTTCCAACAACCATATTAGATAGTGTTCGGAGACGGGTTAATTTACCTATTTGCATATGCATTCCTTCCAAATGAATTGCTCCTTGAATATTGAGGTGGCGAAGGTTGACCAAGTTCCCTAACATTGAAGGTAAATTCTTTAAGTGAAGACATTTCTCTAACAACAAGGTTTGTAAGTTGTAGAGAGTTGTTATTGATTCAGGTATGCTTCTGATCAAAGTTTCAGAAAGGTCAAGGTATCGAAGATGCTTCAAATTTCTGATTGAATCTGGCAACTCGGTTATACGGTAAGCCCTAAAAGAGAGAACCCTTAGGTTTCGCAATTTTTGAAGCAATTGAACAGGAACATCACAAGACATAAAACAATTTCCTGAAGATGGCAACATAAGATGCAAGAAGGTACGTAAACGTCTGAGGTTAGACACAAACTCAAACTTTTCAATTCCATCATATTCGCCAGCCAACCAAGACGAATGGCGGGCCCTTTTAGCAAGACTCCCTTTATCTCTATGATTGTCAACTATATCTTCCATTCTAAAGCATGTATCTCCCGCTACCGATTTAGCCAGATCATTGATAAGCTCATGCATTTGTAATCTTGATTTATCATTGTCTGACTCCTGAAAAAGTGACCTTGACAAAAGATCACGAACATACTTCATTCCCAAATCTTCCATTTCTTCGGTGTTTGGTTGTGGTTGAATCAAACCTTCTGCCATCCATAATAAAACCAGCTGCTTGTCCTCAAATTCATAATTCTTTGGAAAAATTGAACAATACGCAAAGCACCTCTTTAAATATATGGGGAGATGGTGGTAGCTCAACATAAGAGCTGGAACAATTATACTATTCTCCTTGTCTCGATCTATATCCCATATCTCACTTTTCAAAACTGTTTTCCACTCATTGGGGTGTTGGTTAACGCGTAAGAGGCTTCCGACTGCTTTTACTGCTAGAGGCAAGCGTTTACACTTTCCTACAATTTCCTCACTAATATCTTTAAGCTCGGAATGGGCACTGAAGTCAGTTGCACCCAATGCATGTTGGGCAAATGAAGACAAACAAGCCTCTGTTGACAATAATCCCAGCCTGTAAGCTGTGACTGTACCGGCTCCCACAAGTAATGAGACTTTCTGATTCCGAGTTGTGATAATAACGCTACTTCCTGGAGCACCTGCTTTAAAAGGAGCACATAGGAGAGTCCACTTTTCGTAGTCCTCATCCCAAACATTATCCAGAATGATTATAAACTTCTTCCCATGTAGTCTCTCCTTTAGTTTGACTTGCAACCAGTTTAGATCCTTGTCTTTACTTTTTTCAGAGGCAACAGAGTCTAATATTCTTTTTGTAATCGTCTCAACATCATAATGTTGAGAAACAAAAACCCATACTTTTAGATCAAAAAACTTTTGCACTTCTTCTTTATTGAACACAATCTGGGCAAGTGTTGTCTTTCCTATACCCCCCATACCAACTATAGGAATCACATTGACTGTAGTTAAAATAGCATCGTCTCTATGTTTTTGGCTGAACAACAATTGAAGTACGGCCTCTGCATCCTTCTCCCTACCAAAGACGGGATCTTTGAACAAATAAGTAGTTGGCAACTGATCCTCCCTTCCTATGTTTGACACCCCACCAACATTTTCTCTCAACTCCAGTTTATCTTTTTGTTTCATAAGTTCATTAAATCGAGGAGTGATTTTCATTCTCTTTGCTCTCATCATACGCTCGAAGTCAACAACACTTTGAGGCAAATTACTAGTAAAACAAGCAGGGACGGGATTTCGTACCGTACTAGTGCTAGCACGTCTTCCTCCACCAATCAACTTGCGTTGTAAATGAGCAGCTTCCGTGGCGAGCTCATCCAAAATATCCTCCACGTCGTATGCCAAGTCTTCGACATCCTCAAGCCATTTTTTCACTTCTCTTTTAGTGTATTGCTTGTCATGTGCATCTCCAAGCACCTTTTGAATTTCTAACAATTTTTTCTCCCACTTGTCCAACCGTTTTCGAAGTCCCCCTCGGGTAGCAAAGTCCAGGAACTCGCGAGACGCCAACCGTTCAAACAGTACCGGCAGGGATGCAGCAAGAAAGACCTCTGTCAGTACCATTGTTCTCTTCGGAAAAAGGAATGAAACAAGAAAATGAGCAGATATTACTTGGCTATGACAAGAATCCCCAAATTGTTTAGAGCAACGAGCTGGGGGTTGCTTTCAAGCACCTGCTTGCTTCTTTCCCTGTGCATCTGCTGCTTTTCTCTTTTTCTTTATTTATTTATTTATTTTTTGTCCTTTGTAATGATTATGCTTCCCCCTTGCCCTCAGGATTAGAAGTGGGTTGTTTTTCCTTTCATTTTTTTTTTGTTTTTTTTAATCCATTTGTTTGTTTCTGAGGCCACGTTTAGATCGTGACTCGTCTTTTCAATGGCTTTATTACAATTTTTTTAAATTTTTATTTTAAATATAATAAATAATTTAATTTTTAAAATTTTAAAATATTAATAATATTAAAAAAATATTATAACAATATTTATTTTAACTTTTATTTAAAACTATCTCATTTTATCTTTAACTTGTTATGTTGTCAAAATGTGTCATTGACATTTAACATTAATCATATAAGATTGTTATCTAAAGACAAACTAAATTATTAAAGCCACTCATCTAAACCTCTCACTTGAGCTAAAGTGAAAGATAAAAATTGTCATATAAGATTTTTTGAAGTAAATGATAAAAAATAAGTAAACAAATATAAACTTTTTTTTTGAATCTAAGATTGAATATTGTAAAGTCTCTATAATATAAATAAGAATAACTATGTGAGATTTGTTGCATTCACTCTTAATTGTTAACTCGATGATAGTTATATATATAATATATGTACTTATTAATAAAATTAATCCAAACAAATTAGTTAGTAGAAGACTTAAAAAAAAAAATATAAATAAATAAAAAAAATAAAATTATAAATTTATCAAATAAATTATAAAAGATATCAAGATATTTTATCACCACTTATGAGATGTATAATTACGAGATTTTATTAATGCCAAAAAAAAATAGGTATAATTACGAAAAAATGATTAAAAAAGGAAAAGAAACCTAGACAACGACTTCTCACACAGCAACACCCTCCCACGGCAAACCAGCAAATCTACAACCTCAACCCAGCCGAGCTCCACCACAATTACACGACAAGAACCAACCAAACCACCGTGCGTACAGCGTCGACAGCACGTAAACTGCAGCTCCTCGTGTCAAGCACAGCTCCTCCGCAAGCTGCCAACCCCACGAGCGTTGCACCGTTCATCCCTCGAAACTACTGCCTCGAGCCGGCGTTTTTCAACCACCGTCGAAGGACGCATGAAATCCCTGCAAAACACGGAAAGCCCCCTGTTTTACACCATCAAACAGAGCACCGCCATACATCCTCTCCTCCACGCTGAAGCAGGCTACGGACAGCCTAGTAATGCACTAGCCGTCTCCTCCACACTGCAGCCACGTGACGGCACCTCCCCCAGCCCCCAGCCCCAGAACGGCGTCACAGCCACGGGAAACAGCCACCGTGAGCAATAGAGCCACAGGCGTGAACCCAAGATATCCGCCCCCATCTCGTCGGAAAACATCCATACGGCCACAGAAACTGTCGTTCGTGTCACCTTCCGTCGCCTCGAGCCGCTTCGGTAAGCCCACGCCCGATCTCCCTCCTCTTTATCTTCACTGTCTCTCTCTCAAAACTGCACCGGAACTATTTTTTTCTTTAGGAGCTCCGCCCCGCCGCCGTTGACCTCCGTCCAACCACCATCGCGGTGAGTCCCAGACCATATCGCACGGCGTCTTTTCTCCGTTGGTGAGTCTTGAACTCCTCTTCTGCTGCACGGCCATTTTCCCTCGAGTTGAATGTTTTGCTTGTTTTTGTTTTTAAAGTGAATCTGGTACTCTATTTTTCCGGAGGTATGCTATGTTTCCATGATGAACTGTAACTAGTTAATTGTTTGCATAATATCATACTTTCAATGCCCAGAAACGGTGTTGCGGAGCCTTTGCTTTGCACGTAGTGCCTTTCTAATGCTAGTTTGCTCTTTACATCAATTTTTTTCCTAAATCAAATAACAGTACCTTGCTCTGTTCGTGGGTAGACGAAGAAGGTGAGAAGAAGACCCAAAATCACCGAATCTGCTCTTTAGGGCATGCGACCATGTACTGCTCTTTAGGGCATTAGAAGAACCTAACTTGTGTTCGTCTTCGTGGATAGACGAAAGAGATGAGAAGAACCAGCCCTTGGGTAGACGAAGAAGACGAACCTTGCTCTGTTCGTGAATCTTGGTGTTATGTCGTTTGGGTTAAACACAAAACGCGCCGTTTCAATTTTTGATATGGAGGGACGGGGACGCGGGGTTCCCATGCCGGCCGGTGCAAGTAGACTTTTTATTTTTATTTTTTTTTATATGGTGTGAAAGTGTTTTTTCTAATGAAAATAATTTTTTTTTATTATTTGTTAAATAACAAAAATGAAAAATGAAATGCATGTACATGACCAAAGTTTATGATAAAAATAAATAAATTTAAAATCAGAGTGTGGCCAGATAAATGTTCAAGTTGCCACGTATATTTTTTTATTATAATTAAAATAGAATAATACTAGTTACAAATTTTAAATAATCAAATTTCGTGTAGAATAAATTTCACTAAAAAAAAAAATTTCACATATTTTTAGGTAAGATTTATTTTTTTACAAAATTTTGAACGAGACTTATCTATTAAAAATTTATAAAAATTATTTTAGATTAAAATATACTTATTTGGACAATATCATGCTTGTTTAAAAAATACTAACAATAGTTACCGACGATCGAATTACTTCAATGGCTAGACTCCATAGATTTGCCACCAGATCGTAGCAACCAGTTGCCGGACTTTAGTGACCTATCGAGGTGGCACACTGGCAGCCACCCTAAGTGACAGCTGGAATAGTTACTAAAAAAGGTTTTAAAACAATTAGTATTAGATTTAGAACAATTCTACATACAATCATAAAATATTTAAAATTTTTTGAAAAAGAGTAAAGATTTTATTAAAAAATTAATTTTTTATATAGATTTCATATTTTATTTATTTTTTTCAAAACGATTACAACACGATTATACAATTTATGGTTGTAAATATATTTTCTCTTAGATTTAAGGGTTTAGGGTGATATTTTAAGTTTTAGAATTTTCTTTTTAGAAAAGTCTAATTGGGTGTGGTTTAGTTTATGGTAGAAATGATAGAATTATGACGTGGTGTAGTGTGATTAGAGGGTGTAAAAGCCACTTTCATACCAAAGATACAAAAATAAAAAATAAAAAATCTAACACCTCAAAAATGCAAATAAAACAAGGAATAATAAATAAATATCATTTGTGCTACTACAAGAAGAATCAATTTTAGCAATCTACAAATTACTAAATTTAAGTAATTAAAATTAAAATGTTTTAATTCGTTAGTAGAAATGAATAAGATATATTACATTATATAAAAATAATTTTAAAAATTGACATGATTTAATATATTATATCAGATTATAAAATTAATTTTATTATAAAATAGATTTAACAAATCAAATATAACATCTTTGTATAGGTAGAGGTGGCTGAATTATTTACAAGATATTTCACTCAAGGAAGAGTAAGGTCGAATGGTTGACCCAAACAAGAAAAGTGTTGGGCCTATGAGTCACCAACCTTCATGCTTCTGGGCCTGTCTCCCATCTCCGATTTATGCTTCTGGGGCTGTCTGCCATGCTTTCAGTCATGAATTTGGCCACATCCTTTGTGCAGTACTAATCACCGCTTGCTAAATTCGCTTGACCGAGAGCAGTAGGAATGGATGAAATAGCGATGGAGGTGCTTTTAGTTATATTTTGGCTAACACATAGTGATTTAGACGTGCAGTACTGGAATGGGCAATAAAATAGTCAAATAGATTTTAGCTACACAAGTTCGACATAGTGGTTGAGAACTGTATCCATAGGCAATGCACATGACACTCTTATTTTCTCACTCTGCTCTGAAGAAATAGAACCGAACATGCTTTCATTTTCTTTTCTTTATGCTATTTTGTTGTTGCGTTAGAAAAAGTTAGGAATATCATCCTTAGATTTTGAAAAATAAGATTATTGGAAAATTATGCAAAAAATATTTTATTTGATTAAAAAATTAAATATGACTACAAAATATGACGAAAGGAAATTAGATAAAACATAATAAAAAAATGAAAATAAATAATATTTTAATATTTAGTGATGCTAGGATGCCTTCTAAATATGCTTTTTAATTTTATTTTTTAATGTTAAAACACAAACACACACATAAATTTACTAGTGGTAACTCATTAAACATTTAAAAAAATAAAAAATAAAATACACTAGCGACATTTTGGTAGGCACACACTTCAAACAAAAAAAACCTTTTTCGGACCATTTCTTTTAGACGAAATAAAAATCGTCCCTGAATGAGTTTTAGGGAGGATGAGTTTTAGGGAGGAAATTAAATGCTGATAAAAATTGTTTACCATTCGAACAATCAATATTATGTTCGAATGGGATATCTAGGGACGAAACATTTCATCTCTAATAAAATTATCATTCAAACGTGTACACAATCATTCGATCATAAAATAAATAATCATTCGAACATATATTAGTTATGGTCGGATGGAAAATTGGAGGGATACTTTAATAAATTTAGCAAAAAATTGACTTACCATTCGAACGATTTATTTGTTTGAACGAAAATGAATTTTTGTTCGAATGCTTTATATTTCATTCGATCGATTGGTTTTGATATAGAAGTTATTCTAAATAATATAAACGTTCGAACATGGATAGTAACCATTCGATCGGTACTAATACCCATTTGAACGATCAGTATATAGTTTGAATGGAAAATATGGCAGGATCGATGAACAAATTTTTGGCGGGAGTGGAAAATATGTTCGTAGGCTTCTACAGTACGTCCTCCAATCGTTTAAATGCATTTGTTGAAAAGGTGTCTAAACAGCCTCTTCCAACGTCTCAAATCTCTTGAAGGGCTCATGACACCTACTCTTGTAACGCTGAAATAATGTAGCTATCGAGTCATTCACAGTTCGTACATCCTCTTTATGACCGAATTTAGCTTGAACATTTTCACTGACCTACTCGAGATCCCTTAAGTATCTGGGTCATTGGCTATAGATTTTCGATTTGCAATTTACAGATTCTCAACATTCTTTAAATTTTCAATTTTCTGTTCAATATTATGTTATTTCTTTTCGTCAGGATATTTAGATTTGCAACTTCAAACTCCAATATACAAACATTCAAACATTACACACATTTTTTTTGCACAAAAAGGATGGCAACACCGCCGACACTTTATTAAGAAAGTCCTCACTTATGGTGGAGGCCGAAAACCTTATACATGAGAAAATCTAACCTACACTATAAATAAAACAAACCCAACAAAGCAAAATCAAACCTAACAAGCTTACAAAAACCAGGTTACAATATTATAACATGTGGTAGACTAGCCTTATTCAACCGAAGTATACCTTTCAATTTACATGGCAAAGAAACAAAATTAGCAAAAGTATTATTGTGACCTTCCTCTACTCGACGAGGGAGGAAATCCGCCGCATTATTCATTTTCCAAAATTGACGTTCAATGGTGAGATGCACATCCCTCAATAAGACCAAGAGATCATCCCAATAATCTAATAAGTACCAAACCGTGCACTTGTAACTAAGCAATCAAGAAACCACCAAACTAGAATCACTCTCAATAATAATCTGATTGAAACACAACTCTTTACACAAAGATATACCAGCAATTAACGCCTTCAATTCAGCCTCATTTTTTGTACCCTGTCCAAAGAAAGAGGAAAAAGCCCCTTTGAAAGTACCTTGACGATCACGAATGATGCCCCCTCCACCACACCTCCCCGGGTTGCGACGACAACTCCCATATACATTCAGTTTGACCCATCCTTTAGCCAGTTTTCCCCAATAAACTAGTCTCAGTCTAGGCTGAACACGATCAACGCAAGGAACCTCAAACATTACACACATACGTTCAAACATTACTGCATATCATTCACACGAGAAGATATTATGTTCAAACTATATAGCAATGACATTTGCATGTCTATAGTAACTTTTGACTGTAACTCATCTAGACAATATAAATTTATTTTTAAACAAGTACATTCGCACATAAATCTTGTAACGTTCAATTAAGCAAAAAATTGTACGTACGAATGTACTAATCTAGAAAATGACAACATATTGTTAACGTTCGAATGTATAACCCTTTAATGTCCAAACGTTGGTCAATTTATCATCCAACTTTAGTGATGTTTTAAAGAAATCACCACTAAAGATTATATTTAGTCGCAATTTATTGAGCGTCACAAATTCTAAATCATCATTAAAAGTCAAATTTGTTGTAGTGTTTAAAACCGGTTAAGGTTTTCTTTGGAGTCCTTATTTGGACTCTACCAAATGGGTTGGCCTATTTAATGGGTCTAACTATATCATAGGTTTTCCTTTAATTTTATGGTTAAGTCACATAACAATCCTATCAGGCTAGTCCTAAATTTCAAAATGAGCCTAATTCGTTTAATAAATATTTTTGGACTTAAATAAGAGTCTTATTATGTACAAACAGTTTGGTGCACCAAACTGCGTACCGACATTGATATGAATTTTTTAATTAAAAAAAATAAAAGAATAAAATTTTTGAAAGAAGAAGATCTTTTATCTCATGAAAATAATTTTCATCTCAATTCGCACCGTTTCATTTAACGGATGCCTTACATATCAGTATCGATGCGCAGTTTAGCGCACGAACTCGCTTGCAATAAGACTTTTCCTTTATAAATTCTTGAGCTCATATTCAATAAATTATATGGGTTTGCTTGCACCATAAATATTAATAGAGTTTTAAATCTAATTATTGGGCTGCTAAAATTATCCAAAACTCATTCCTGAATCCTTATAACATTGAATCGGGTTCTTACAAAATAGGTAAATAGTAACAAGAAAAAGTTTCAAAAGTATTGATCTGTGTAATGACACAGAGAAGACCTAAGCCACATATGTATCATTCTCTAAAAAAAATTAGTCAATGGTATAATTAGAGTCCATTAAAATCGTTTTAAATAGTTAAAATTTCTCCATTTCGAATAATATAAAATCTCATTCACCCAAACAATTTAAATAGATCATATTAAAAAATGACCAACCAATAATCCAATTTAAATAGAATTGTTTTAATGACTAAGAAGTACTTTCCCCACCCAACTTTTGTGAAATCACATTGACGTACGACCTATGCTTACTCATTCGCATGCAAGTTATGCGGACCCTAGGTAACAAATGGGGCTAGGTCAACGAAGGGCCAATGAAAGGTCGATTGTACACGCCTCATGAATATATATATATATATATATATATATATATATATATATATATATATTCATGCATGTACATGCAGTTTCATGAAAGCGAGATAATTTATGATCTGCATTAATTCAAGAAAATAAAGATGGAGTTTTGACATTATATATATTGTTCAAACAAGTATATATACAGGTTTGATCTTTTATATATAGAAGCCCGGACGAAGTATATATGGATCGCATAATGTACTATGAAAGCAAATCAGACATCGATCGGGTCATTAATTAAGCTATCGTAGGCTTAATAACATTTTAGAAATTGCTACTCTACCCTATCATAGGCTTTGCTCATGTCAAGTTTCAAAGCCATATAACCATCACTTCCTTTTAGTCTAGCCTTCATGGTGTGTAAGGATTCAAAGGCCACAATTACATTATCAATTATGAGTCTTCTTGGAACAAAAGCAATCTGGGTAGGGGATATATATGATATTAGGTAAGATTGTTTTAAGCCTATTTGCCAAAGTTTTTACAATGATTTTGTAGAAAACATTGTATAAAGTACTAATAGGCCTAAAATCAGTGACATGAGATGGAGTCAACTTCTTAGGAATGAGAGCTATAAATGTTTCATTTAATTTCCCATCCCACTTACCCCCATTTAGCACCTCTAAGGCTGCCTCACACACACGAGGTCCAACTATGTCCCAACACTGTTGAAAAAACATTGCTGGGAAGCCATCAGGCCCAGGTGAGCATCAGGCCTAGGTGAGCCTAAAGGGTTCATGCTGAAGATGGCCTCCTTGATCTCTATAGCTGTGAAAGCTCTTGAAAAAGTAGAATTCATATCCTCTGTGACAACCTGATTCATTGATGCTAGACATTCCTCAGTACCAACTGGATGAGAGCTTGAAAACAAGTCTTTACGGAACATTTGAAACACATGGCAGATTAACTGAGAGTCCTTTGTTTCTTGGCCTGAACTTGATTGGATCCTACTGATTATATTGGTCTTCTTTCTTTGGCTTGCACACTTGTGAAAATACTTGGTATTTTGATCCCCATCCTTCAGCCAAGCTTGTTTTGCCATTTGCTGCCACTTTAAGTTTTCAGAATTCATAATGGAATTAATCTCTTGATGCACTCTTTTGATTTTGTTCATGTAGGTTGCCTTCATTTGTTTCTTTCAGATAATTAAGTTGCTCAGTTTTTTCTTTGAATAGCTTCCTTTGATTCCTATGCTTGTTCCTGCTCCAAGACTTCAGCTCATCCTGACAAAACTTAAGACCTTGCAGGGTCCTTTGTAAAAAACTTGGTTTACTAGCTGAAGATTCCCATACACTTTTAATGAGACTTCACAATCCTCCTGCTTGTTCCAAGCAAATTCAAACTTGAAAAATCCTCCTCTCTTTTTTTTTTTTTTTTTTTTTTTCTGCATAGGAACCTGCACCTTAATCTGAACTAAGATAGGTCTGTGGTTTGATTGAGTAGCTAAGTGTGACACAAAGTGATTGTCAAAATTGTTAATCTAGGAAGTATTAGCACAAGCCCTGGCTAGTCTTTCCTTGGTGAATTGACTCAATTCCCTATTATTTGTCCATGTGAACCTGTCACCATTGAAACCTAGATTGTAGAGACCACAAAAAGCTAGTGCTTCCCTGAAATTAACCATCTGCCTGTAAGGCTTGTGAGAAGCCCCATATTTCTCCCTTTGATGGGTAATCTCATTAAAGTCTCCAAAACAAAGCCAAGGGATATTGTCATCAGGTTTTAAAATTTTTAACAAGTTCTAGCTCTCATGTCTTTTTGATGTTATGGGGTGTCCATAAAATCCAGTGATCTGCCATTGTAGAACTTCAAAAGGGAGTTTTATCATTGCAGAAATGTGCCAATTAGTTTAACTCAACACTTCAACTTCTATAGGAGAGTTCCATAATAATGACAATCCCCCACTCCTACCATTGCTTGCTACACAAAAACAATTGTCAAAACCTAGTTTAACTCTTAACTTTTCTATACTGTAACAGCTACACTTGGTTTCTCGGAGAAAAACCAGGTTGGGATGCTTAGATTTCACCAAGAGGTGAAGTTCCTGAACTGTTCAGGGATTCCCAAGCCCTCAACAATTCTAACTCCAGTAATTCATTGGATTTGGAGGGGCTTCATAGTAGCCTCCACCAAACTTGCCTGAGTTTTGCTCGTATCAGGGTTGAGCTTAAGTTTCTTGTTTGTATTATTAGCATGTAGACTTACCACCTCCTTAGCAGTCTTCTTAGCATGAGTTACAAGGGAAGAATCACTAATTCTGTTTGTCACATCTGAGAGTGCATCTAGCCTTTCTTTTCTAAGAGCTACCTCTCACAGGTTTGTTAAGAGTTGCATTCTTATTCAAAGTGGTGCAAATGAAAAGAACAAGTCAAAACTCAAGGCAAAGTGGGTGATTAAGGAAGATGCTATGTGTCTTGTTGCTCATACAACACTCAGATCAATGGAAGATTGTCTTTGGTACCTGGACAATGCTTGCTTGAGACACATGTCTGGAGATAAAACATTATTCAAGAAGGTTGAACAACGTATGGAGGCACCATGACCTTTGGAGATGGTAGCAAGGCTGTTGTAGAAGGGAAATGGAGTATTGAAATACCTAGATTACCTATTTTGCATAATGTTTTATTTGTTAGTGGTCTTAATGCTAATCTACTCAGCATTAGTTAGTTTTGTGATGATAATCTCTCTGTGCAGTTTTCAAAAAATGAATGCAATGTTTATAATCAAGCCGGAGAATGGATCTTAAATGGCATAAGAACCTCATATAATTGCTATGGAGTCTCTCCAATATCAAGGTTGAGCTGTCATAGAGTCTTACTTGATGAAGCTGAGTTATGACATCAACGCCTAGGGCACATTAATTTTAGAGGTCTATCAAAGATCTCAACAAGAGAAGCTGTAAATGGACTATCCAAGGCCATTAAAGCCAAGAAAAAAGTTTGTGGAGCATGCCAAGAAGGAAAGCAAACTAGAGCTTAACACAAGAAAGTTTCTCATATTCTCTTACTTCTCGGCCACTTAAGCTATTGCATATGGACTTGATCGGCCCAACACAAACAGAGAGTCTTGGTGGAAAGAAGTATATATGACGATTGTGGATGATTTTTCGAGATATACATGGACCATTCTTTTGAGAGAAAAATCTAAAGTTTTTTACCTTGCCAAGAAGCTATTCAAGAAACTACAAATAGAAAAGGAAGTTTCTATCTCTAGAATACGTAGTGAAGAACTCCAGTGAAGAATTATCGCGAAATGTCAGCAACCCGTCAAGAGATGTTGTCGCGACAGACTTGATCCATTAGTAGAGTCCTACCTAAACTGGAACTCTTTCCAGACTTTATAATTAAAAGGATTCGGTTTAATAACTCTTTCAAGAGTTTTAGCCAGAAATTATTGAGTATATTCTGAGTGCTAGTGAGAGAAAATTCATCTTAGTTTCATCTCTCACTGAGTGTGATCGTGCTCCAAGTTTGGAGGATCGTTGATTGGATTTCAGCCACTGGAGTTCCAGGAGAAAATACAATATTTGAAGATCGCCAGAGGTTCTAGCTGCTACTGCGGTAGAAGACAAACAAGTAATTTGTTTGGTCAAGTAAGAGAGTCAATACAAAGGTTTTGTAATTGAGAACTTATTTGTAATTTGACTTTCACATAATAAAATTGTATTTTCTGAGTTTGACTGCCTTGTAAGGTTTTACCTTTGAAGAATTCTTCAAAGGGTTTTCCTTCGTAACCAATCGTTGCGTTATGCAAATTTATTTATACAAAGGGGTATATTGGGAATTTAAATCTTGTTATACCTAGTCAATGTATATATACACATCATGCATGCAGGGTACTGTTGATCTGTGGTTAAAAAGAGTACCAACGAAAATTAACGCAGTAAAAGGATCAAGGTTTGATATTCCATTGCGCGTCATTGAGTACTGTAAAGTTCAATTTTAGACTTGAGGAACATTTATAAGGAAGGTTTGATCCACTGAATAAATAATAAGGATTATTATATATGTTAAATCTAACAAATAAGACAAAGATCCAACAAGAAAAATAAAAAAGGAAGGCACGTGATAAGAGTTAATAATTATTCCAAAAATATATATAAAAACAAAAGAATAAACAAATTAAGAAAGACCTAGAGAATGTCATTTAAGATTAATTAATGCGCGCAAGTTCATTCAAGAGAATGTCATTTAAGAATAATGCAGCCATTCTTCAAGTTAATACATGATAGTACTTGACCTTGACTTTGTGCTTTCACCTTCATTTAAGGGTCTAACCATATGGAAGACCGTAAACTTTCATGTGTAATGAAATGCAATACTCCTGTGCCAGCTCATAACTAGGACAAACTTCTCAGAGATTATATATAGATTATATATATATATATAATAAATTAGAATAAAGTCTTCTCGTGTCTTTCTCTCGCTCAGCGTTCTTTCTATTAAAGATCATGTGATAGAATCTTAATAGAAAGTTACGTTTTGAACGGTTAATAATATAATAAAAATAATAAAAAGCTTATAAGTTTTTGGAATTTCACATGTACATAAAAATTATCAAGATGATTTCACAGCCCGCACGCCTTGGAGCAGCGGAGGTGGGGGTGCAGGTTGGGCCTAGGCCCGCTCGCATTATACCTTGCTACAGGCCCAACCCAATTGTCAAATCAAAATAGTAATGCATTAAACAACTACTCAACATCATATTCTAAGGCCTACATGCCAGTAGTTTTCGTAGCTTACTTTTTGCCTAACTACATGTATACATAATATTTTTGATTCTAGACACACAAACTCTTTCCATGCTGTTGAATTTCAGGTCCAGTTCGTCTCCCCAGAATCAGCAAACAAAGCCTCTTCATCATCCACACATATTAGGGGTTCATAAGTACCTAAAAAAATATTTAATAAACTGCATTAGCCATTAGAAAATGTAACTTACCTACTAGGACATTACTACAGCAAATCAATCAAATGTATGTTGATCCCCACAGAGAATCTGCCCACATTATTATGTCTAATTAAATCTGCCCCATATCCAACTGGTGATTTCATACACCTTACTAAAATTATAATAACATCCCACCAGTTTAAGACTCCTCGGCCAAGACACATAACCATATGAGAACACACATATTTGTGGGATGAGCATTGCCATGTGGTTTACAACCTCAACTTAGGAGCCACCCTTGAAGAAGATTAATGTAAACTATGAAATCATGACTAGTGGAATTTTTCACATCAAACATACAACCTGCACACAATAAGCAGCTATATAAAATCCACCATGTTTCTAATTTATAAAAACCCTTATGAAACACTGCATATTTTCATAAGAAGGAATACATTTTTTTTTATCTATCGAAGGTGCACCATCAAAAGATTCAAATTTTGAAATCTATCTTTCAAATCAAATTATGTTATATAAACACTTTACAATCGACCAACGATATTGCATGCGTTTTTCAAGTCAATAAATAGTAATAGTTTTATATCGGAGTGGGCCTTGGCTTTGAGTTTTCCACAATAAAGTATATATATAGTACGTTATTAAGTTTGACAAGGTAATGATTCGTCGAACAGAGATAACTTGATTCATGGAAGTTTCTAAGCTGAATTTGTTTAATGAAATGCAATTCTACTGTGCCTCAAAACTGGGACAAAGTGACGAGACATGGATTATCATAATGAACAAATCTTTTTTTGTCTTATTGTACACATGCCAAAACCTTCTAATTAATTACAGAATATGTGATAATGCATTTTTCTTGTTATGAAAGATTATTTGCAACGACATATCTTCATCGTAAATAGTTTTTTTTTTTTTTGGTTGAAAAACATTATTTGCAATGAAATGTATATCAGTGGTAATAAAAATATTTGCAACGATCGACCATGATTTAGATGCAAATAAGCATATTTGCAACGATACTATAGATATTTGCGACGCATAATTTTGGTTGGAATTAAAAATATTTGCAACGATCAAATTTTCTTTTCTTGCAAAAACTGCTCGCTTTCGTTGGTAAAAGGCCAACTAGTTGCAACAATAAAATCTGACTATTCACATTAAAAAAAAACATTGTTGGGATAGACTTTTCCCAAGCGGCATTTACGAGAGTAGGGCAACGACAAATATGATGATGAGAATATTACATATTTGTATTTAATACTTACTCATTGGTCTAGAGTTTCAAAGTGGTAAAAGGTAAGCTGAATGAAGCTAGGGTGGGTATAATATTGAGGGAAATTCAGAACGCGTTGCAATACTTATCCCAAAAGTTTAAACTAAACTAATTAGAAGAAGTAGCTAGATTTTATTATTGAAGCAAGTGAAGAAAAGTATAGAGTTATGGTTTGAATTCAAGACGTTTGCTATATATGTTAAATCACCACCGCTGATCAAAAAATTTGAAAGGTGATGGGAATATATAGATTTTATAACTTATTTTCTATCTTAATATATATTATATGCTAAAAGTTAGCCCTAGCTTTAAAACTATAAGGTCACGACCAATTGTCCAATTTCCCAACCAAATTATGAAGAGAAACTCAATAATGAAGCTCTCAACGATCGATCACTTTCATGATAAAATATTTAGGATCAATTGCAATATCCTTTGACAAAAACTTTCTTTCGACTCATTTACAACGAATGCTTGCAAACTTCTCCAAGTTTATGATCTTGGTTTGTTCAATTTGCAAAGGGCATCAAGCAAAGAAGGCAAGCTTGGATCTCATCCTAAAAGTCCTCAAGATACCAAATATTACAACTGCCCCTAGTAACCCAGTTGACTAGAAGTTGAGAGTCTGCCTCAATATAAACCCGATAAAAGCCAAGCCGACAACACCTTCTAACTCCTTCCAACAAACTTGCTCTTGGTAGGTGCAGAAAAGACCCATATGCAAACCTAATTGAACTATCGCCAAGGGCCATATTTGTCTAGCAAAACCACCCGTACAAAGAATATGATTAAGATCCTCAAGATGACCCACAGAGCAACAATTACGTTTAGAGATCATAGGAATGCCAGCCATTTTAATCTTCTCATCCACAATCAAATAGTTATTGATAGGTTTTCACATCATAATGAAGATTTTCTTAGAAAGGTTAGCATGCCGAATATTAATCCATTGAGCCCAAGGTAAAGAAGGTGTCCGATCCTAATACAATTTCAAGCACTTTTAGTATTAAAATTACCATCATTTTCACTCTTCGAAAGAAGAAAATATTGCCCCTCTTTGTGCCTAGCTAAGGAATGAACCAAATCATTAGCTTTTTGGAAACTCACAAGCCTTTCCAAGAGTGGAATGTCCCAACCATTCTGATCAATACGACACTCTTGTATCTTCAACAAAGGCTTCTTAGTCATGCCAGATACTGGTCATGAAGAGGATTACCCTCATCTCAGTTATCATTTGCTCTTTTTGTAATGCTTATTCTATTTTTTTTTTAAAAAAAAAAATTAAAGAAGATGACAGTATCCTAATTTTATTGATAAGACTCACTTATGACGGATGAATACCTTATACATGAATGAGCTTGGGGGTTACGTGCATATATATAGATTCTAGGGTGCGTTTGGATGTTGAACTAAGTTGAGTTGAGTTGAGTTGAGTTGAGTTGAAATGATACAATATTATTAGAATATTATTGTTTATTATTATTATTATTTTGGGATTTGAAAAAATTGTAATGATGAGTTGAGATAAATTTAGGTTCCAAACCAAGCCTAGCCAAAACGTCTTCCCTAGGTAGCTAGGGGTACTATGGACAATTAAAGTCTCAATTTTTAGAGTCAAAGAGTGAATTACGTATAAATCACTAGATCCATAAGCTTAGAAAATTCATTAATTCACCAACGTTAAATCAATCCTCATTAATCTGGAAAAATCAAAGCTAGGTCTAAGTTCACATTGGTTTATTTTCTTAATGGCCACGACGTTAAAACTGATCCCCACGGAAAAGATGGCGCACCGGGTGGCCCGGGTGATCACTGATCCAATATTGATCCTACCTACGTACGTCGTCGTCCTTCATTTAGTTAATTAGATTATTACAGCCTGCAGCATGCATTGATATGACATGATCTGCCATGCACCTGCATGCATGCATGCATCATCAAGTTGAACTAATCTTAAAATCACTGTGTTATAAGACTATAATATTTAACAAGTACTGCAACATATTTACACATCAAGTACTGCCAGTCAAATTTTGTCATGCAGATCGATGTGGAAGATATGTTCCAATAATCAATTAAATAATTAAACAAAGTTGTAATTCTTAAATATACTTAGTCTTATAACATGTACAGTGACTAATTTAAGATCCTTAGTTCAAGTTCATGCATGCATGCATGCTGGTGGCAGATCATGTCATATGAATGTTTGCTGGCAGATGTCGTATTCAAATTAACTAAATCATGAAGGTGGGATCAATATTGGATCAGTGACCCGGCCCACCCGATGCGCCATGTCTTACGTACGTTAGGAGTAATTTAATGTGACCGTGACCGTTATATATATATATATAAGAAAATGAAACTGATTATATATCACTGTGTTATTAAGGAATTAATTAGTTTGGGATAAACTAATAAATTATCTAAACTAATAAATTATTTTAACAACGTTAAGAATTTGAGATCACATTTTCTATGAACCATGCACATGGATAAATATCTTCGCTATATATTGCCTCCATTTTTTTTATAAAGTCAATGAGTGAATTACGTAAAAATCACTACATGACATGCATGCTTATGCAAATTATTACTTTATCCCAAGTTTATTATATATTAAATATTATTCCTTATTCTGGAATTTAAAGTCAAAGTCATTTTTCATAATTAATGGTGTAATTTTCTCAAAGTCACGTTCATATCAGTCTCACTTTGATCTTAATGGTCATATTAAAACTCCCAGTCATTCATGAGTATAAAGTTCAATTTTTAGAATTTGAGGAACTTATCCGTTGAATAAATTATAAGGATTTTTAATACCTTAACGCTAACAAATAAGACATGAAAGACCCAACATGAAAAATAAAAATGAAAGCACGTACGTGATAAGAGTACTTAATAATTCTTCCAAAAAAAATAAACAAGAATACATAAAGAAAGACATAGAGAATGTCATTCAAGATTAATTAATGCAAGTTCATGCAAAGAGAATTATATTGTCATATTCAAAATTTTAAATGCTAAGATAATTATTGCGGTTTGTGAGGGAGACAGATCATTACTCACGAAGACATATTCAAAAGATACGGTTATAACTTATATAAGTGCTACACAGTCATTTTGAAAAAGAGTAGTGTTCACTATAAAAAAATTAATTTTTTCATTAGAGTTTTATATTCATTCATTTTTTTAAAAAGAAATATTATGTGACGCTTGTACACTTTATGACTGCAAATATTATTTATTGCCATAAAAACTCGCCAATAAAACGCACGGGTTGAAAGCCGCGTCGACCAAGAAATCGTCGTGAATAATGACTTATTGCAGCGATATTAATTCTAGCTGACCAAAAATCACTGCAATAGGGCCATTTTCTTGTAGTGATAATTAATCTCACTAATTTATAAATTTATTTTTATAAAAACTAGTATTTTTATTTTTTATTATTTATGAAATATTTAGCTCTTGTTTAGTTAGTGAGATGATTTTAGATAAAAGTAAAAATTTGAATAAAATATTATTAGAATATTATTTTTTTAGATTTGAAAAAGTTGAATTGCTTATTATATATTTTTTTGTGAAAATTTGAAAAAATTATAATAATAAAATGAGATAAATTGATATGGTTTCTTAATCTACTTTGATAATATGTTGGATCCGTAAAAAATAAGTTTATAAATCGATTGATTTTTTTCAACAACGCCGCCCACATGAATTAGAGAGACACGTCTCCCCTTGCAGACTTTCAGCCAATAGAAATTAGTAGTCTATGAAGATGCTCCCAAACCTTGCAAACAATATATAGTCGGTATAAGCTCCTCTCTACTGTTTGAGGGTAAAACTTTCAGTTTTGTTGAGATTGAAGATGAGTTGAAATGAGTTATAAATAGTAGTGAGATGAGTTGTAAATAGTAGCGGGATTTGTGAGTTAAAGTTGATGAATAGTAATAAATAGTAGTGAGATGAGTTGTGAATTCAAACCGGACCGAATCAGTTGGAAAAAGGCACTGCTATAACATGTATTTGCGGCGATACTGCTACCAAAATCGCCACAACTTACTTGGTGCAGAACTTACGGAGGGAAAAGAAAGTCCCACTAAAATCTTAAGTTGCGGCGAAAATGTATTGCCTCAAATAGTTTTGCCGAATGATTATTATAAGAGGCTTGCCAGGTACAAGTAGTTTGGCGTACCAAACTGCATACCAACACTCACATAATTTTTTTTAATTGAAAAAAATAAAAGAAAAAAAATTTTGAGAGAAGAAGAATGTCTTTTCTCTCACAAAAATCATTTTCGTTTTCAATTCGCACTGTTTCATTAAGCGGATGCCTTACATTTAACATCGATGCACGGTTTAGTGCGCGAAATCGCTTGCAAGAAAACTTTTCCTTATTATAATTCTTGAGTCTATTACCGCGACAAGTGACCGCCTCTAAAGGTCGAATACCAGCTACAACTTGGGAAAACCACCAAATTACCTCCCCTGTGCCTTATTTTTCCCTTTTCCTTCCCAATTTGGTAGATGATTAGTTGGATTTCTTTGGGAAAATAGCCTTTCTACTCATCATCCTTCCGCCATACTTGATTATATATATATATATACACATATATATTTGTTTTATTCTTACTAAACTAATTAAAGAAATTTTTCTACTCATCATGATTCATATACCACATATATATTTGATTAGTTCGTTTGCCCACTTTGGACATGACTACTTATATTCAGTTTTTGTTGAAGCATTTGTTTCCTATTGAATATTATTACTAGCTTAATAGCCACTAGCATTACAAGAAAAATGCTTCTTTATAGTCAACTATTTGTAATGAAAATGACTATTTGCAAAAGAAATGAGTGTTTTCACTACAAATACCTGATGACCACAAATAAACATTTTTCTATTAATAAACATGCTTGTTCTAGACTTTAAGAAAAAAATCACATTATTCATTATTCGTCATCTATCATAAGTACTTTACAATATTAATACGATTTAGATCTAGATTTGACTATTAAATCGAAAGAAAAATTAAGCCAATCAAGGGGGTCGATCCCAATGGTAGAAAATGATAAGAAATGTTTAAGAGCCACAGCCTACAGCTAAACCATGCATGCACATGGATAATTGTCTTCGCTATGGGCATGGACATACATTAATGTCTCAATTAAGGTTTCAAAGTCAAATTAGAGTGAATTATATTACACAAAGCTTATACAATTTCGTAATTTATCCCAAACTGATTACTTCCTAATTCTGGAAAAATCAATTGTTGCTGTAACACTACGTACAAGAAATGCTAGAAAAATACTTGTTTTTCCCACCAACTCATGCCGTGGGGAGCTCGTGGAATAAAATTGGTGGGATATGCTTTCTTTTTCCTTGAGAACTTCAACTCATTGGGAAAAGCTAGTGTTTCCCACGACAACAACGGCGAGTAAAGGCTTCTGAGCTCGCCGCAATCAATATGATAATTTGTTATCCATCATGAAATTTATTGCTTTTTGCCACAAATTCTGGTTGTGGGTTATTGGAAATCCATGGAAACTGTTGCTGGAAATTACCTTTTTTACAACACAACCCATTCGTCGGTAAAGCTGAGGGCTGCGCCTTTTTCCACAACGGGTACCTCATTGGTATTGTGCATTTCCACGAACCCAATCTGTAAGAAAAACAGGTTTTTCTTTCTATGGAATACCCAATTTCCATAAGGCAAATTTGTGAGTAAAAGATTTTTGCCCCATATTTCTTTCATAAGAAAAAACTTTGATTTGAAGCTTTACCCACGAACTGTTACCATCACCACATGTATACAAAGCATTCATACTATTTTAGCCATCTCATTTTTTCCCCTATGCACTAATGTTGCCACAACTATCATCTGAATTATAACTTTTTCCTGTTAGGCCACTCTTGGCTCCAAAATGCTGGGAAAAATCATGCAAGTGAAAACAATTGTATAATATAAGAAGTGCAAAAATTATCATCCCTAGTTATACGCAATTATGAGAAGCATTTTATATAAGCGGCTTGCCCATGTCAATCACTTAGTAAAAAAACCATTAAATGTACTACATGAAGATCAACAGGTTTGACAAATCCACTTAGAAGATGATCGATCCACATTAGCTTGTCTATACAAAATCGTTTACGACCCATAGCGTAAAGCTAAACCATGCACATGCGTGCATATATAAATATAATGTCTTCCCTAGCTAGGGGTACTATGGACAATTAATTTCTCAATTTTTAGAGTCAAAGAATGAATTACGTATAAATCACTACACAAGCAAGCTTAGAAAATTTATTAATTCACCAAAGTCGTCGTTAAATCATTCCTCATTAATCTGGAAAAATCAAAGTCTAAGTTCACATTTGGTTTATTTTCTTAATGGCCACGACGTTAAAACTGATCCCCACGGAAAAGATATATGGCGCACGGGGTGGCCCGGGTGATCACTGATCCAATATTGATCCTAATTCCTACGTCCTCCTCCATATATTTAGTTAATTTGATTATTACAGCCAGCATGCATTCATTTGACATCTGCCACCTGCATGCATGCATCCATCATCAACTTGAACTAATCTTAAAATCAGTGATGTGTCATAATAATTTAAATAGATCATATTAAACCCAACCAATAATCCAAGTTATATTTAGATCATATTAAAAAATGACCAACCAATAATCCAATTTAAATAGAATTGTTTTAATGACTAAGAAGTACTTTCCCCACCCAACTTTTGTGAAATCACATTAACGTACGACCTATGCTTACTCATTCGCATGCAAGTTATGCGGACCCTAGGTAACAAATGGGGCTAGGTCAACGAAGGGCCAATGAAAGGTCGATTGTACACGCCTCATGAACATTATATATACATATATATATATATATATATATATATATATATATATATATATGACATGCAGTTTCATGAAAGCGAGATAATTTATGATCTGCATTAATTCAAGAAAATAAAGATGGAGTTTTGACATTATATATATTGTTCAAACAAGTATATATACAGCTTTGATCTTTTATATATAGAAGCCCGGACGAAGTATATATGGATCGCATAATGTACTATGAAAGCAAATCAGACATCGATTGGGTCATTAATTAAGCTATCGTAGGCTTAATAACATTTTAGAAATTGCTACTCTACCCTATCATAGGCTTTGCTCATGTCAAGTTTCAAAACCATATAACCATCACTTCCTTTTAGTCTAGCCTTCATGGTGTGTAAGGATTCAAAGGCCACAATTACATTATTAGTTATGAGTCTTCTTGGAACAAAAGTAGCCTGGGTAGGGGATATATATGATATTAGGTAAGATTGTTTTAAGCCTATTTGCCAAAGTTTTTACAATGATTTTGTAGAAAACATTGTATAAAGTACTAATAGGCCTAAAATCAGTGACCTGAGATGGAGTCAACTTCTTAGGAATGAGAGCTATAAATGTTTCATTTAATTTCCCATCCCACTTACCCCCATTTAGCACCTCTAAGGCTGCCTCACACACACGAGGTCCAACTATATATGTCCCAACATTGTTGAAAAAACATTGCTGGGAAGCCATCAGGCCCAAGTGAGCCTAAAGGGTTCATGCTGAAGATGGCCTCCTTGATCTCTATAGCTGTGAAAGCTCTTGAAAAAGTAGAATTCATATCTTCTGTGACAACCTGATTCATTGATGCTAGACATTCTTCAATACCAACTAGATGTGAGGTTGAAAACAAGTCTTTACGGAACATTTGAAACACATGGCAGATTAACTGAGGGTCCTTTGTTTCTTGGCCTGAACTTGATTGGATCCTACTGATTATATTGGTCTTCTTTCTTTGGCTTGCACACTTGTGAAAATACTTGGTATTTCGATCCCCATCCTTCAGCCAAGCCTGTTTTGCCATTTGCTGCCACTTTAAGTTTTCAGCATTCATAATGGAATTAATCTCTTGATGCACTCTTTTGATTTCTTCATGTAGGTTGCCTTCATTTATTTCTTTCAGATAATTAAGTTGCTCAGTTTTTTCTTTGAGTAGCTTCCTTTGATTCCTATGCTTGTTCCTGCTCCAAGACTTCAGCTCATCCTGACAAAACTTAAGACCTTGCAGGGTCCTTTGTAAAAAACTTGGTTTACTAGCTGAAAATTCCCAGACACTTTTAATGAGACCTTCACAATCCTCCTACTTGTTCCAAGTAGATTCAAACTTGAAAAATCCTCCTATTTTTTTTTTGCATAGGAACCTGCATCTTAGTCTGAACTAAGATAGGTTTGTGGTTTGATTGAGTAGCTAAGTGTGACACTAAATGATTGTCAAAATTGTTAATCCAGGAAGTATTAGCACAAGCCCTATCTAGTCTTTCCTTGGTAAATTGACTCCATTCCCTATTATTTGTCCATGTGAACCTGTCACCATTGAAACCTAGATCGTGGAGACCACAAAAAGCTAGTGCTTCTCTGAAATTAACCATCTGCCTGTAAGGCTTGTGAGAAGCCCCATATTTCTCCCTTTGATGGGTAATCTCATTAAAGTCTCCAAAACAAAGCCAAGGAATATTGTCATCAGGTTTTAAAACTTTTAACAAGTTCTAGCTCTCATGTCTTTTTGATGTTATAAGGTGTCCATAAAATCCGGTGATATGCTATTGTAGAACTTCTAAAGGGAGTTTTATCATTGCAGAAATGTGCCAATTAGTTTAACTTCAGCACTTCAACTTCTATAGGAGAGTTCCATAATAATGCCAATCCCCCACTCCTACCTCTGCTTGCCACACAAAAACAGTTGTCAAAACCCAGTTTAACTCTTAACTTTTCCATTCTGTAACAACTACACTTGGTTTCTAGGAGAAAAACCAAGTTGGGATGCTTAGATTTCACCAAGAGGTGAAGTTCCTGAAGTGTTCAGGGGTTCTCAAGCGCTCAACAATTCTAACTCCAGTAATTTATTAGAGTTGGAGGGGCTTCCTAGCAGCCTCCACCAAACTTGCCTAAGTTTTGCTCGTATCAAGGTTGAGCTTAAGTTTCTTTTTTGTATTATTAGCATGTGGACTTACCACCTCCTTAGCAGTCTTCTTAGCATGAGTTACAAGGGAAGAATCACTAATTCTGTTTGTCACATCTGAGAGTGCATCTAGCCTTTCTTTTCTAAGAGCTACCTCTCACAGGTTTGTTAGGAGTTGCATTCTTATTCAAAGTGGTGCAAATGAAAAGAACAAGTCAAAACTCATGGCAAAATGGGTGATTAAGGAAGATGCTATGTGTCTTGTTGCTCATACAACACTCATATCAATGGAAAATTGTCTTTGGTACCTGGACAATGCTTGTTTGAGACACATGTCTAGAGATAAAACATTATTCAAGAAGGTTGAACAACGTATGGAGGCACCATGACCTTTGGAGATGGTAGCAAGGCTGTTGTAGAAGGGAAATAGAGTATTGAAATACCTAGATTACCTATTTTGCATAATGTTTTATTTGTTAGTGGTCTTAATGCTAATCTACTCAGCATTAGTCAGTCTTGTGATGATAATCTCTCTATGCAGTTTTCAAAAAATGAATGCAGTATTTATAATCAAGCCGAAGAATGGATCTTAAAGGGCATAAGAATCTCATATAATTGCTATGGAGTCTCTCCAATATCAAGGTTGAGCTGTCATAGAGTCTTACTTGATGAAGTTGAGTTATGGCATCAACGCCTAGGGCACATTAATTTTAGAGGTCTATCAAAGATCTCAAAAGAAAAGCTGTAAATGGACTATCCAAGGCCATTAAAGCCAATAAAATAGTTTGTGGAGCATGCCAATAAGGAAAGCAAACTAGAGCTTAACACAAGATAGTTTCTCATATTCTTACTTCTCGGCCACTTGAGCTATTGCATATGGACTTGATGGGCCCAACACAAACAGAGAGTCTTGGTGGAAAGAAGTATATCATAACGATTGTGGATGATTTTTCGAGATATACATGGACCATTCTTTTGAGAGAAAAATCTAAAAATTTTTATCATGCCAAGAAGCTATTCAAGAAACTACAAATAGAAAAGGAAGTTTCTATCTCTAGAATACGTAGTGAAGAACTCCAGTGAAGAGTTATCGCGAAATGTCAGCAACCCGTCAGGAGACGTTGTCGCGACAGACTTGATCCGTTAGCAGAGTCCTACCTAAACTGGAACTCTTTCCAGACTTTATAATTAAAAGGATTCGGTTTAATAACTCTTTAAAGAGTTTTAGCCAGGAACTATTGAATATATTCTGAGTGCTAGTGAGAGAAAATTCACTTGAGAATTTTCATCTTAGTTTTTATCTCTCATTGAGTGTGATCGTGCTCCAAGTTTGGAGGATCGTTGATTGGATTTCAGCTACTGGAGTTCCAGGAGAAAATACAATATTTGAAGATCGTCAGAGGTTCTAGCCGCTACTGCGATAGAAGACAAACATGTCATTTGTTTGGTCAAGTAAGAGAGTTAATACAAAGGTTTTGTAATTAAGAACTTATTTGTAATTTGATTTTCAAATAATAAAATTGTATTTTCTGAGTTTGACTACCTTGTAGGGTTTTACCTTTGAAGAGTTCTTCAAAGGGTTTTCCTTCGTAACCAATCGTTGCGTTATGCAAATTTATTTATTAATTACTTCAAGTGCTATGATTGTTTAAATAGTCACAAGATTGAGAACTAACCAAGTTGTTCAAGTGAATTGGTACACAATCTCGTGAATACACAGGGGTACATTGGGAATTTAAATCTTGTTATACCTAGTCAATGTATATATACACATCATGCATGCAGGGTGTTGATCTGTGGTTAAAAAGAATACCAACGAAAATTAACGCAGTAAAAGGATCAAGGTTTGATATTCCATTGCACATCATTGAGTGTAAAGTTCAATTTTAGACTTGAGGAACATTTATAAGGAAGGTTTGATCCACTGAATAAATAATAAGGATTATTATATATGTTAAATCTAACAAATAAGACAAAGATCGAACAAGAAAAATAAAAAAGGAAGGCACGTGATAAGAGTTAATAATTATTCCAAAAATATATATAAAAAAAAAGAATAAATAAATTAAGAAAGACCTAGAGAATGTCATTTAAGATTAATTAATGCGCGCAAGTTCATTCAAGAGAATGTCATTTAAGAATAATGCAGCCATTCTTCAAGTTAATACATGATAGTACTTGACCTTGACTTTGTGCTTTCACTTACATTTAAGGGTCTAACCATATGGAAGACCGTAAGCTTTCATGTTTAATGAAATGCAATACTCCTGTGCCAGCTCATAACTTGGACAAACTTCTCAGAGATTATATATATAATAAATTAGAATAAAGTCTTCTTGTGTCTTTCTTCACATGGCTCTTTTTCTCTCGCTCAACGTTCTTTCTATTAAAGATCATGTGATAGAATCTTAATAGAAAGTTACGTTTTGCACGGTTAATAATATAATAAAAATAATAAAAAGCTTATAAGTTTTTGGAATTTCACATGTACCTTCAAATTATCAAGATATTTCACAGCCCGCACCCCTTGAAGCAGCGGAGGTGGGGGTGCAGGTTGGGCCTAGGCCCGCTCGCATTATACCTTGCTCCTGGCCCAACCCAATATATAATTATATATATATATATATAACAAATTCGTAACTTTAAAACGATGCAGTTTTAGAATTTTCCCAAAAAGGATGTTGTTTTATAAGTACGAATGAGTATATAAATCAATTTAAATAATCTTAAATTATTTTCCTCTCTCTCTCCTCTTCTTCTTCTCCTCCTCTTCCTCTTCCTCTTCCTCTTCCTCCACTTTTTTGTTTTTCTAATCATTCTTGAAGGTTCCACGACCATGCATGGGTGTAGTTCTTTGCTCAAACCCTCGCAGTGGTGTTGTAGTGGTCGTGATTTTTTTGCCGTGTGTTTGACTGTTTGTACTTTATAATTTTTAAGATTTATTGTTGGATGATAGATTCGTGGATTTTAGGGACAGATTTATAAATTTTTTGTTGTTTTTCGATTTTTTTGGATATTTTTGTGCTTTTTTTGGTAGTTTTCAACTGTGCGTGGTGGGTTGAATAAACTAGGAGTCCAAATTTGCACCCTGGCACCTAGACAGGAGTCCCTGTCCATTGGGTGCAGGGCCAAATTCTTGGATGCAAACCCCCTCCCTCCCCCCTGCCGGCCATGCCGAGGGGAGGGGTACATGAAGGGGTATAATGTGTTACCATCAGCAATCATTAAATCAAAATAGTAATGCATTAAACAACTACTCAACATCATATTCTAAGGCCATTGTTGAACAATATATAGCAAAAGGCCTTTTTTGAGAAATGCTGTTCACGCACCCTTATATATAACAGAATTAATGGAACACTTTGAAAACTTCATTCCAATGAGATAACCAGTCAATCAGGGCCATGGAAATACATCAATGTTTCCAAAGTGGGAGAGTACAGGAGGGAAGCCTACATGCCAGTAATTTTCGTAGCTTACTTTATGCCTAACTACATGTATACATAATATTTTTGATTCTAGACACACAAACTCTTTCCATGCTGTTGAATGTCAGCTCCAGTTCGTCTCCCCAAAATCAGCAAACAAAGCCTCTTCATCCACACATATTAGGGGTTCATAAGTACCTAAAAAAATATTTAATAAATTGTATTAGCCATTAGAAAATGTAACTTACCTACTAGGACATTACTACAGCAAATCAATCAAATGTATGTTGATCCCCACAGAGAATCTGCCCACATTATTATGTCTAATTAAATCTGCCCCATATCCAACTGGTGATTTCATACACCTTACTAAAATTATAATAACATCCCACCAGTTTAAGACTCCTCGGCCAAGACACATAACCATATGAGAACACACATATTTGTGGGATGAGCATTGCCATGTGGTTTACAACCTCAACTTAGGAGCCACCCTTGAAGAAGATTAATGTAAACTATGAAATCATGACTAGTGGAATTTTTCACATCAAACATACAACCACACAATAAGCAGTGATATAAAATCCACCATGTTTTTAATTTATAAAAACCCTTATGAAACACTGCATATATATTTTCATAAGAAGGAATACATTTTTTTTTTTTATCTATCAAAGGTGCACCATCAAAAGATTCAAATTTTGAAATCTATCTTTTAAATCAAATTATGTGATATAAACACTATACGATCGACCAACGATATTGCATGCTACGTTTTTCAAGTCAATAAATAGTAATAGTTTTATATTGGAGTGGGCCCTGGCTTTGAGTTTTCCACAATAAAGTATATATATAGTACGTTATTAAGTTTGACAAGGTAATGATTCGTCGAACAGAGATAACTTGATTCATGGAAGTTTCTAAGCTTAATTTGTTTAATGAAATGCAAATCTACTGTGCCTCAAAACTGGGACAAAGTGACGAGACATGGATTATCATAATGAACAAATCTTTTTTTGTCTTATTGTACACATGCCAAAACCTTCTAATTAATTACAGAATATGTGATAATGCATTTTTCTTGTTATGAAAGATTATTTGCAACGACATATCTTCATCGTAAATAGTTTTTTTTTTTTTTTGGTTGAAAAACATTATTTGCAATGAAATGTATATCAGTGGTAATAAAAATATTTGCAACGACCATGATTTAGATGCAAATAAGCATATTTGCAACGATACTATAGATATTTGCGACGCATAATTTTGGTTGGAATTAAAAATATTTGCAACGATCAAATTTTCTTTTCTTGCAAAAACTGCTTTCGTTGGTAAAAGGCCAACTAGTTGCAACAATAAAATCTGACTATTCACATTAAAAAAAAACATTGTAGGGATAGACTTTTCCCAAGCGGCATTTACGAGAGTAGGGCAACGACAAATATGATGATGAGAATATTACATATTTGTATTTAATACTTACTCATTGGTCTAGAGTTTCAAAGTGGTAAAAGGTAAGCTGAATGAAGCTAGGGTGGGTATAATATTGAGGGAAATTCAGAACGCGTTGCAATACTTATCCCAAAAGTTTAAACTAAACTAATTAGAAGAAGTAGCTAGATTTTATTATTGAAGCAAGTGAAGAAAAGTATAGAGTTATGGTTTGAATTCAAGACGTTTGCTATATATGTTAAATCACCACCGCTGATCAAAAAATTTGAAAGGTGATGGGAATATATAGATTTTATAACTTATTTTCTATCTTAATATATATTATATGCTAAAAGTTAGCCCTAGCTTTAAAACTATAAGGTCACGACCAATTGTCCAATTTCCCAACCAAATTATGAAGAGAAACTCAATAATGAAGCTCTCAACGATCGATCACTTTCATGATAAAATATTTAGGATCAATTGCAATATCCTCTGACAAAAACTTTCTTTCGACTCATTTACAACGAATGCTTGCAAACTTCTCGAAGTTTATGATCTTGGTTTGTTCAATTTGCAAAGGGCATCAAGCAAAGAAGGCAAGCTTGGATCTCATCCTAAAAGTCCTCAAGATACCAAATATTACAACTGCCCCTAGTAACCCAGTTGACTAGAAGTTGAGAGTCTGCCTCAATATAAACCCGATAAAAGCCAAGCCGACAGCACCTTCTAACTCCTTCCAACAAACTTGCTCTTGGTAGGTGCAGAAAAGACCCATATGCAAACCTAATTGAACTATCGCCAAGCGCCATATTTGTCTAGCAAAACCACCCGTACAAAGTATCGCCAGTCATTCATGAGTATAAAGTTCAATTTTTAGACTTGAGGAACTTATCCGTTGAATAAATTATAAGGATTTTTAATACCTTGACGCTAACAAATAAGACATGAAAGATCCAACATGAAAAATAAAAATGAAAGCACGTACGTGATAAGGGTACTTAATAATTCTTCCAAAAAAAAGAAACAAGAATACATAAAGAAAGGCATAGAGAATGTCATTCAAGATTAATTAATGCAAGTTCATACAAAGAGAATTATATTGTCATATTCAAAATGTTAAATGCTAAGATAATTATTGCGGTTTGTGAGGGAGACAGATCATTATTCACGAAGACATATTCAAAAGATACGGTTATAACTTGTACAAGTGCTACACACTCATTTTGAAAAAAAGTGGAGTACGCTCACCATAAAAAAATTAATTTTTTCATTGGAGTTTTATATTCATTCTTTTTTTTTTAAAAATATTATGTGACGCTTGTATACTCTATGACTGCAAATATTATTTATTTTATTTACAATGTTTACCAGACTAGGAAGTATCTTGTGCTGCTCGTGCCTCAGCAAAGGCGCCGGTGAACTGTAGATCCATCTTTTTAGCCTACCTTAAAGGAAACAAAATAAATTAAGAAAAGGAGGGAAGGAGAGGGAGAAGATCAGGAGGGAATGAGGGAGGGAGATAGGGGGAAAGAGAGGATTTCTAAAGTTAATACATAGTGAATTTAGTGCAATTAAAAAAGCAATTGGTATATTGGACATGGCCTTGACTTTGATTTTTCCACAATAAAGTATTAACTTTGACAAGCTGGCCGTAATGAATATTCGTCGATCGAACATAGATAAAACTTGATTCAATATTGAAGATTGTAAGCTTAAATTTTAATGAAGCGAGCATTAGGTATAATTAATCCCGCTAATTAATTTATAAATTTATTTTTATAAAAACAAGTATTTTTATTTTTTATTATTTATGAAATCTTTAGCTCCCGTTTAGATAGTGAGATGTGATAAGATGATTTTAGATAAAAGTAAAAATTTGAATAAAATATTATTAGAATATTATTTTTTAATATTATTATTGTTTTCGGATTTGAAAAAGTTGAATTGAGATTTAAAAAAGTTAAATTGCTTATTATATATTTTTGTGTGAAAATTTAAAAAAATTGTAATAATGAGATGAGATAAATTGATATGGTTTCTTAATCTACTTTGGTAATATGTTGGATCCGTAAAAAATAAGTTTATAAATCGATTGATTTTTTTCAACAACGCCGCCCACATGAATTAGAGAGACATGTCTCCCCTTGCAGACTTTCAGCCAATAGAAATTATTTGTCTCTGAAGATGCTCTCAAACCTTGCAAACAATATATAGTCGGTATAAGCCCCTCTTTACTGTTTGAGGGCAAAGCTTTCGGTTTTGTTTGGATTTGAAGATGAGTTGAGATGAATTGTAAATAGTAGTGAGATAGATTGTAAATAGTAGTGAGATTTGTGAGTTAAAGTTGATGAATAATAATGAATAGTAATGAGATGAGTTGAGATGGATTGTGAATTCAAGCCAGACCGAATCAGTTGGAAAAAGGCACTGCTATAACATGTATTTGTGGTGATATTGCAACCAAAATCGCCACAAATATAACTTACTTGGTGCAGAACTCACGGAGGGAAAAGAAAGTCCCACTAAAATCTTAAGTTGTGGCGAAAATGTATTGCCGCAAATAGTTTTGCCGAATGATTATTATAAGAGGCTTGCTAGGTACTAGTTTGGCGTACCAAACTACATACCAACACTCACATAGTTTTTTTTAATTGAAAAAAATAAAAGAAAAAAAATTGAGAGAAGAAGAATGTTTTTTGTCTCACAAAAATTATTTTCGTCTTCAATTCGCACTGTTTCATTAAGTGGATGCCTTACATTTAACATCGATGCACGGTTTAGTGCGTGAAATCGCTTGCAAGAAGACTTTTCCTTATTATAATTCTTGAGTCTATTACCGCGACAAGTGACTGCCACTAAAGGTCAAATACCAGCTACACCTTGGGAAAACCACCAAATTACCTCCCCTGTGCCTTATTTTTCCCTTTTCCTTCCCAATTTGGCAGATGATCAGTTGGATTTATTTGGGAAAGTAGCCTTTCTACTCATCATCCTTCCGCCATACTTGATTATATATATATATATATATACATATATATTTGTTTTATTCTTACTAAACTAATTAAAGAAATTCTTCTACTCATCATGATTCATATACCACATATATATTTGATTAGTTCGTTTGCCCACTTTGGACATGACTACTTATATTCAGTTTTTGTTGAAGCATTTGTTTCCTATTGAATATTATTACTAGCTTAATAGCCACTAGCATTACAAGAAAAATGCTTCTTTATAGTCAACTATTTGTAATGAAAATGACTATTTGCAAAAGAAATGAGTGTTTTCACTACAAATACCTGATTACCACAATTAAACATTTTTCTATTAATAAACATGTTTGTTCTAGACTTTAAGAAAAAAATCACATTATTCATTATTCGTCATCTATCATAAGTACTTTATAACAATATTAATACGGATCTAGATTTGACTGTTAAATCGAAAGAAAAATTAAGCCAATCAAGGGGGTCGATCCCAATGGTAGAAAATGATAAGAAATGTTTAAGAGCCACAGCCTACAGCTAAACCATGCATGCACATGGATAATTGTCTTCGCAATGGGCATGGACATACATTAATGTCTCAATTAAGGTTTCAAAGTCAAATTAGAGTGAATTATATTACACAAAGCTTATACAATTTCGTAATTTATCCCAAACTGATTACTTCCTAATTCTGGAAAAATCAATTGATGCTGTAACACTACGTACAAGAAATGCTAGAAAAATACTTGTTTTTCCCACCAACTCGTGCCGTGGGGAGCTTGTGGAATAAAATTGGTGGGATATGCTTTCTTTTTCCTTGAGAACTTCAACTCATTGGGAAAAGTTAGTGTTTCCCACGACAACAACGGCGAGTAAAGGCTTCTGAGCTCGCCGCAATCAATATGAGAATTTGTTATCCATCATGAAATTTATTGCTTTTTGCCACAAATTCTGGTTGTGGGTTATTGGAAATCCATGGAAACTGTTGCTGGAAATTACCTTTTTTACAACACAACCCATTCGTCGGTAAAGCTGAGGGCTGCCCCTTTTTCCACAACGGGTACCTCGCCGGTATTGTGCATTTCCATGAACCCAATCGGTAAGAAAAACAGGTTTTGCTTTCTATAGAATACCCAATTTCCATAAGGCAAATTTGTTAGTAAAATTTTTTTGCCCCATATTTCTTTCATAAGAAAAAACTTTGATTTGAAGTTTTACCCATCATGAACTGTTACCATCACTACATGCATACAAAGCAATCATACTATTTTAGCCATCTCATTTTTTCCCCTATGCACTATTAATGTTGCCACAACTATCATCTGAATTATAACTTTTTCCTGTTAGGCCACTCTTGGGTCCAAAATGCTGGGAAAAATCATGCAAGTGAAAACAATTGTATCATATAAGAAGTGCAAAAATTATCATCCCTAGTTATACGCAATTATGAGAAGCCTTTTAGCGGCTTGCCCATGTCAATCACTTAGTAAAAAAACCATTAAATGTACTACATGATGATCAACAGGTTTGACAAATCCACTTAGAAGATGATCGATCCACATTAGCTTGTCTATACAAAATCGTTTACAACCCATAGCGTAAAGCTAAACCATGCACATGCGTGCATATATAAATATAATGTCTTCCCTAGCTAGGGGTACTATGGACAATTAATTTCTCAATTTTTAGAGTCAAAGAATGAATTACGTATAAATCACTACACAAGCAAGCTTAGAAAATTTATTAATTCACCAAAGTCGTCGTTAAATCATTCCTCATTAATCTGGAAAAATCAAAGTCTAAGTTCACATTTGGTTTATTTTCTTAATGGCCACGACGTTAAAACTGATCCCCACGGAAAAGATATATGGCGCACGGGGTGGCCCGGGTGATCACTGATCCAATATTGATCCTAATTCCTACGTCCTCCTCCATATATTTAGTTAATTTGATTATTACAGCCAGCATGCATTCATTTGACATCTGCCACCTGCATGCATGCATCCATCATCAACTTGAACTAATCTTAAAATCAGTGATGTGTTATAATAAGACTATATTGTCTAACTAACAAGTAGTAGTACTGCAACTTTATTATTATTATTATTATTATTGTTATTATTATTATTATTATTTTAAACCTTAATTATGTATACAAATTAAGAAATTAATTATAACTCTTTTAGTTTTGTACTAATGCACTACTAATAAAAACCCTTTATTTTATGCCAAAGTATTTGTGACGAGAATGAGTGCTTATATATATCTAACCACAAATAAATATTTTTCTTATAATAATACTCGTTATAAAGTTTTAAAAAATTACATTATTCGTTCTTCATCTATCACAATTTTACAATATTAATACGGTTTAAATCTAGATTTGACTGTTAAATAATAATAAATAAAAACTCAGCCAATCAAGCATGGTTCGATCTCAAATATCATAGAAAATGATAAGAAATTTTTAAGAGCCAAACTAGCCTACAGCTAAACTATATATGCACATGTTGGATAAATGTCTTGATCAATTAGCTAGCTAGGGTACTGGACGTAAATTAATGTCTCAAATTTGTAAAGTCAAAAGAGTGAATTACGTAAATTAAAATTATCACTTCACAATTAACTTAGATAATTTATTACTTTATCCCAAACTACTGATTAATTCCTTATTCTGGAAATTAAAATCAAAGTCATTGTTCGATCCTACCTCCATTTACATAATTTGAATATGATAGTCATGCACCATGCATTCATATATATGACATCTGCCAGCATGCATCAACTTGATTTGTAAATAAAATATTCTCATGTTAGCAATTTCAGATATTTTTTAATTCTCCTATTTGCTAAATGAAATTTTGGGCCTAACCTTCAAAGCATTTTACCTCAGTCTCCAATTATGTGTATACTTGTAAATTAACCATCATCAGCACATGCCTTTCTAATTAAGAGGCTTTTTATTTAAGTTCCTACATAAAATTCAACTGACGGACGTGATTGAAATCACAAATTCCCTGCGAAGATGATCAATAACACTTCCATATAATATTATAATTATGATCCATTAAAAGGAAAATAATTTTGTGGCTCGGAGCGGCATGCTGTCATTAGCTAGCAATGAGAAACTAAAATTAAAGATAGAAAATTAGGTCAAATATTCTAGATTAAATTCTGGATCAAAATGCGCCCTAATTTCAACCAATTAGGAAAAGGTCAAATCTGGATGATTCTAGCTCAAAATACAACCCTAAGTTTAATGTCATGAGCTTAAAACAAGGGAAACAAAGAGCGAATGACAGATATCGAACATGTGCCGACCTTTTTGTAATGCTTATTCTATTTTTTTTAAAAATTTTTTATAAAGAAAATGACGGTATCTTAATTTTATTGATAACACTCACTTATGACAGATGAATACCTTATACAAGAAGGAGCTTGGGGTTATATATATATATATATATATATATATATATATATTTATTTATATATATTTATATAGATTCTAAACCTTTTTTTTTTAAAAAGAATTACAGTAATTATTCGGCTTCTTAGGTTGTGTTTGGATGTTGAGTTGAGTTGTTTTCTTTATGAATAATAGTGAGTTGAGATAATGGAATACTAAGTTTTGTGAGGCCCACTTAAGATGTGTTTAGATGTTAAGATGAATTTAAATATATTTATGGAAATGTGAAAAAAGTTGTGGATCTCGCATGTAAAGAGATGTTGAATTGAAAAATATTGTAGGTCCTATGTGTAAAGAAGTTTTGGGTTGAAATGAGTTTAGTGATTTGAGAATAGGATGTTTAGATGTTAGATTAAGCTTAAAATTAGACTGAACTGAGTTAATCTCAGTACAGTCTAACAACCAAACGAGGCTTAATCTATCACAAGTACTTTACACTAATCAAACAGTACTACTGGTTAAGTCTGAATCATAGAAAATTATAAGAAATACTGTTTGAGACCCACGCGCGTACAGCCTAAAGCTAAAACATGCACATGCATATATAAATGTCTTAGCTAGAGGTACTACGTACTGGGCAATATTGTCTCTTAGAGTCAAAGAGTGGATTACGTATAAATCACTCCGGCCATATAAAAGCTTAGAAAATTTATTAATTCACCAACGTTAATTGATTTCTCATGATTAATCTGGAAAAATCAAAGTCTAAGTTCATGATCCCCACGGAAAAGATGGCGCACCGGTTGGCCCGGGTGATCACTGATCCAATATTGATCCTACGTCCTCCATTTAGTTAATTTGATATATAATTATTACAGCCAGCTGCATGCATTCATGATATGACATGATCTGCCACCTGCATGCATCAACTTGAACTAATCTTAAAATCACTGTGTTATAAAAGGACTATATTGTATAATATTTAACAAGTACTACTGCAACATATTTACACATTTTGTCATGCAGATATGTTCCAATAATCAAATAATTAAACAAAGTTGTAATTCTTAAATATACTAATTAGTCTTATAATACGTACAGTACTGATCATTAATTTAAGATCCTTAGTTCAAGTTCATGCATGCATGCTGGCAGATGTCATGATATGAGTGTTTGCTAGCAAATGTCATAATATGAATGTTTGCTAGCAGATGTCATTTTCAAATTAACTATATTATATGGGCCGCGTGGTCGACGTGCATTAATAATATTGCCTCGAGTTTTTTTTTTTATAAAGTCAATGAGTGACTTATGTAAAAATCAGTACACATGCTTATGCAAATTATTACTTGATCCCAAGTTTATTATATATTAAATATTATTCCTTATTCTGGAATTTAAAGTAAGAGTCATTTTTCTTAATGATGGTGTAATTTTCTCAAAGTAAACGTTCATATCACTTTCATTTCGATCAAAAACTATGGTCATAATAAAACTATCTCCCAGTCAATATTCATGAGTATATCCGTTGAATAAATCAAAAAGATTATTTAATATCTTAACGCTAGCTATCATTTATTTTATTTAATTATAATATTTGCCGGCATGTGACCGCCAATGCAGGCGTTTTTAAAGTATAAATTATAATATAAATTATACTATAATTAATATAAATTAAATATTAATTATAATATTTAATTATAACCATATTAGTTATTAATCCCACTAATTTATAAATTTATTTTTATTTTTTTATTATATATGGAATCTTTAATCTATTATGGTAAGTATTTCTTGTAGTGAATTACACCATCAATTAAGGTTTCAAAGTCAAATTGCTTTTAACCACGAACTGTTACCATCACTACATGTATACAAAGCAGTCGTCGTACTATTTTCCCCCCATGCACCAATGTTGCCAATCTTGTGTCCAAAATGCTGGGAAAATCATGCAAGTTGTGAAAACAATTGTATCATATTAGAAGTGCAAAAATTATAATCCCTAGTTATACGCAATTATGTGTAGCATTTTAGGCGCTTTGCTATGTCAATCACTTTGTAAAAAAACGATCAACAGGTTTGACAAAGCCACTTAGTTAGTTTATTGAGTTGTTTATGGCCACTTAAAATTCACATGATCAGCATAATTATCTGGTATTACGTCTAAGAATGACATAGCTGTAAGAATGCTGAAGTGCCAGCTGCCCTTCATTATCTCTATTTTTAAAAAAAAAAACAAAAATTAATTTATATTGAAAAATATTATTCTTTAGGCCGGTTTTAAAATTAGTGCTTAATTTAGACATGGCCCATCTACATATACACACACGTCATGCATGCATGATCTATCGTTTCAAAATATTTTCAAACGGAAACGTAATAAAAGGATAAGATTTGATCCATAAATATTATGGTGTCAGAGAGTGAAAAGACTAATTTTTTAATATCAAAAAATATCAAGAAAGAAAAAAAACAAGAGAAAGAAAGAGACAACGACAGATATTAATTAACCAAAGTATAAGTAGATATATATTAATCGATCATTTTAAAGAAAACGATTAGATGTTTTAATTTTATTGATAACTCTCAGTATTTATTACGGAGAAATATCTTATACAAGAGGAAGTTTGAGGGTAATTATATATATAGATATAGATTCTAAACTATTAATTTTTTAAAAAAAAAATACATTATTCATCTTATTAATCTATCACAAGTAGTACATTACGAATAATAGCAATATTGTTTGAGACCCATAACCGCCTAAATTGATAGCACATGCATATATAAATATAATGTCTTCCCTAGCTAATAAGACGCACTAGAGCTGTTTGACAGAATATCTCAACAAACTTGTATTTCCATTCATATCTCGTGATACAACGTACATGGTATTTATAGAGTGCAGATTACATGTATTGAAAAACAGAGAATATTCTAGAAGATAGGCAATTAGTTATTCCTTGTAAATGACGTGGCTAGAGAGTGATTTCTCTACTGTGCTTCTCGGTTGTGCATGAGACTGTCCAGAGTGCTTTACTGAATCAAGTGCTGAAGTTGCCTTAATTAGGGGTACCATGGACAATTAATGTCTCAATTTTTAGAGTCAAAGAATGAATTACGTATAAATCACTACACAAGCAAGCTTAGAAAATTTATTAATTCACCAACGTCGTCGTTAAATCATTCCTCATTAATCTGGAAAAATCAAAGTCTAAGTTCACATTTGGTTTATTTTCTTAATGCATGGCCACGACGTTAAAACTCCCCACGGAATAGATGGCGCACCGGGTGGCCCGGGTCAGTACTGATCCATTAATATTGATCCTACGTTCGATCTCCATTTAGTTAATTTGATTATTACAGCCAGCAAGCATTCATACGACATCTGCCACCTGCATGCATGCATGCATCAACTTGAACTAATCTTAGAATCACTGTGTTATATATAAGACTATATTGTCTATTTAACAAGTAGTACTGCAACTTATTATTATTATTATTATTATTAGTATTATGGGATTACAAAATTAATGTTGTTTAATTATTTGACAATTATTCTTTGATAGAATTTAATTTATTGGGTTTAAATTATCTTTTCCCAATCGAATCGTTTCCTTTATACCTTAATTACGTATACAGCAGTTGCCACCAACTGTAACAATTAACTAATTAATTCTCTTATTTGCTAAATGAATATTAATTTATCGAGCCTAACCTTCAAAGTATTTGCTTTATCTCCATCGATCTTTGTTGTACTTGTTAGCCATCACTTACCTGATCTGTAAGAACACAAAGAAAGAGGCCGAGGGAAGACCCATAAAACATGTGTTCATAAAAAAGAATACTTGCAGCTAGATGTGTGTGTGTGTGTGTGTGTGTATATATATATATATATATATATATATATATATTGATTCCGCTAGCTTAAAATATATGTTTTGATAAACAGTTTTATGAACATGTTTTTTTGAATTTTTTTAGATCCAGTTTTGGTGTTTTTCCCCCATAGATCAATTGGAAGCTAATAAAGAGATGAAAGCACGAAAAATGTTTTTTAGTACGTATTTCGGTTTCAATCCGGCCATGTCCATTGGGTCACTAGCTAGGGGTAAATATAGTAATTATAATAATAATCAGATATTAGAGTACTCCTTAATTAGATTGGAAAATAAAATTGTCACTACATGAAAAATGGACATTTCTAATGAATTATTTGCGATGAGTATGACTACTTGTGATGAAAACAGATTCATTTGAGTAGGAAATTGTCATTTTGGTTGGAAATAAACAGTTTTTTTGTTTTGTGTTAAGTACGATCCGAAAATAATTAGGGGGATCATATGATAATATATATATGTATAGATATATCATCTTATAATAAAATGAGGTCAATCCATATAGAAACTAGAATAGCCTAGCGTGCAATAATATTATTAGTATTACCACCCATTTGTTATGTGACTTATTCTAGTTCTGGTAGCTATAAATAAGCCATGCTATTGTCGACCAACTTCACAAATCAACATCTCCCTCGATCCTCTCCAATCCAGAGAATTCCCAACATCTCCCGCTGTGCAGTAGTCTATAGTACTATGTCTAGCAGCAATCAGGTGCGCTAGCTGCATGTAAATTTGAAAGCATACCCTCAGCAACTGATCTCTATTTTTCACCGTTTTTGGGTTTATTCCTCAAACCTCTCGCGCTTAATTTATTTGTAGTAGCCAATACAATAGACACATATTTTTTTTTACCTTACTTTCTTTTCCCAATGTTCTTTAATTTACTATTCGATCATATATAAGTAGTTATGTTAGCATTTTACATCATTATTTTACACATTTTACTTATGAACGTCGTACGATGGTGAAAGCTATAAGGTTCTTGCCCTTTTTGGTGATAAATGTGCGTGTGTATAAGCTACGTACATATATATACATATATATTATATATATGTATATATATGTATAGGTATGTGCATGCTGTGGGGATCAATGATGAGTTGTATACACTATAGACTAACATATGATTTGTCATTTTTGTTATTCTTTTAAGCACACATATTTACAGTACATCAATATGTGTATGTTTAAATAGAAGAATAAAAATAACAAATCACATGTTGATATTTGGTATAAGAGATGATTATAAGTAGAATTTTTCAAAAGAAAAATGCTAGTCTTCCCTCTGGTTCTTCTTGCTGGAAGTTACCGCTGTGACTTTTTTATTATTTTTTTTTTTACTTAATGATTAAACAACTATTTTTTAATAATATTATGATTTTTTAATTTTTTAACAATATTTAAAAGTGTTAAAAAATACATGTAAAAAAAGCAAAAAAAAAAATATATAGAAAACAACTAGCGGGAGCTCCCAGCGGTAGGAGTAGCACCGCCCTTTTCAAATATATATATATATATATATATATATATATATATTCATTCATGTGCATGCAGTTTAAGCAAAATTTATAATCTGCACTCAATTAAAAATGGATGTGGTTAATTTGACAGTACTCTATATATCTTGTTCAATCAGGAAAACTACATTTTCTACTATGGAGGCCCGAAGGCTGAGTGGAACAGTGAATTTGAGCAAAAAGTAAAATATGTGAAAAATGAAATAAACAAGATGCTGGGAATAGGAAACAAGATCACCATAAATTATTATGTGAAAGATGCTTTACCGGACCACATCAACAGGCCGGAGAATTTTCAAATTGATACTGCGAGCGAATGGGCAGTGCTGACCAAGGGGAATGCCATCTTCGGCGAAGAAAGTAGTTGTGGGAAAAGAATGCAGACAGTCTTGGAGCGTTTTAAAGATTGGAGGAAAGATATAAAAAACGGTGGTAACTTCGGAACAACTTTTGAGGAGAACCTTCGCCTCGTTGGACATTAATGACGTGGTTGCTATATTGCATTGCATGCGCGCAGTACCAAATAATATGTACTCGTCTGTGTTTAATAATATGTTAGCTTGTATATATGCATGCATGATGTTTAATATGTACTACTGCTGTCGTTAGCGTGGTGGGTTAATTAATGTTTAATTTATGATTTGTAATGTTGTTATCTTATTTAATAAAATGTTTGTTTGTTTTTTTTTTTTTTGAATCAAAACAATCCATCATCTTTCATATATCAGTAATAGTATCATTACAAATCTTGTCCTGTAATACAATCGAAAAAAACCCCTCAGGGCCATCCTCTATCCATACCAACTCCTCACTAAACATAATAGCAAACTGGCCAAGGAAGTGAGCTAATCTGTTTCCTTCTCTAAATGTATGTTTAAGAATCCAATTTGGATGTATACAAAGAATTCCTTTAATATCTTCTATAATCTGTCCATGCCATTCCAAGCACTCCTCTCTATCATTCACAACTTTAATCACCTCCAAAGAGTCACCCTCGAGCACTGCCTTTTGTATGTTGAGTTCTGCACATAAGCAAAGGGCCCTCATAAAGCAGTAGCTTCAGCAATCACAGCAGATTGGATACAATCTTTTGGCATGCATAGAGAAACCTGTACATTTCCTTCTTTATCTCTAACTACCACGCCAGCTCCCATCTTTCTCTGGTTTGCCTTGAAAGTAGCATCCCAATTTACCTTCACAAAGCCTTCTTTTGGAGCTTCCCATCTCCACTGCAGCAGTTTTATTTCGCTCTATCCCTTTCTGTTGTGCTTGTTGGAACTCATTAAGATTTGCTCTTGCTTGCTGCAATACACTCCCAGGGCTAGTAAACTTCCTTTCAAAAATCCACCCATTCCTTCTAAGCCATATATATCGCATGACAGATACTACCATCTCCATACTATCCAGAGGCAATTCAGCTATTAATTTCCTCCACACCTCAGCCAAATCCACCTCAGATGACTTCCACTTCTGCACTGGACTCTCCTTCTCAGCCCATACATCCATTGTTGCAGGACAGCTCCATAAGACATGGCAAACAGTTTCATCTTCTCTTAAACAAATAGGACAGACTGGCTTCTTCACCACCTTTCTTCTGTATAGGTTCTCATTGGTAGGAAGACAGTTATTAAGAGCCTTCCATAAGAAATTTTTAACCACTCCCGAGGTATTAAGTTGCCACAACTCTCTCCACCCTTCTTTGATCTTCCTCCCATCAGATGGCTCCCCTTTTGAATCCTTCTTCCTACTAATATCAAGATGGTAGGCACTCCTTACACTATAATACCCATTCTTAGAGTAAGCCCATATTCTTTTGTCCTCCAACCCAGAATAGCTCATAGGGATGTTGCAGATGACTTCAGCTTCCTCCTCATTAACAGTAGCCTTCACCACCTCTCTATTCCACTTGCCATCATTCCCAATCAACTCTGTCACCTTTGCTTCAGCATTCAGAAATTTAATGGGAGACTGCACTCGATGAGATGGTTTATTGGGTAGCCATTTATCACCCCAAACTTTAATATTTAAACCATTACCCACTCTCCATACAAGCCCTTCCTTCAACAATTTCATAGATCCCCATATGCTTCTCCAGATCATAGAAGGTCCATAGCCCAGCTTTGAGTTCAACACATCAGTATTTTTAAAATACTTGGCCCTTAACACCATGGCAGCAATAGAATCTGGTTAATTAATGAGCCTCCAACACTGCTTTGCTAAGAGAGCAATATTGAAACTCTCCAACTCTCTAAACCCAAGTCCACCAATCATCTTTGCCGATCCCATTTTCTCCCAACTAGCCCATTGAATTTTTTTCTCATTGTTTTTATAACCCCACCAGAATCTAGCCATAATACTAGCTATTTCTTTACACAACCTTTTAGGCAACCTAAACACACTCATGTGGTATGTAGGAACGGACTGAATAACTGCTTTAATTAAAACTTCTTTACCAGCAGGAGATAGGAATTGATTTTTCCAGCTGTTAACCTTCTGTCAAACCCTGTCCTTAATTCCTCTAAAAGTATCATATCGAGCTCTTCCAACCATAGTAGGCAACCCCAAGTATTTTTCACAGTTATTTTGCACCCTTGCCCCAAGATCTTGCACAATCCTCTCCTTCTCATCCTGCTTAACTCGAGAGCTAAACAAAATAATGGTTTTTTGTAGATTCATGCACTGACCAGAGGCTTCTTCATATACCCTTAGGAGTTCCTTCACTTTCAACCATTCAGTCCATTTAGCCCTTGCAAAGATGATACAATCGTCAGCAAATAGGAGATGAGAGACCCTTATACCTCCTCTTGCAGCAGCCATGCCTTTGATTTCACCCTTATCCTCAGCTGCATTAATAATGCTACTTAACCCCTCAGCACACAACAAAAACAGGTATGGGGATATTGGGTCCCCTTGCCTAATGCCTCGTGAGGGATATATAACATCACCTGGCCTTCCATTCACCAACACAGCATAAGAAACAGAAGTTATACATTCCATAATCAAGCCAACCCATCTCTCCCCAAACCCCATTTTCTTCATGACAGCTTGTAAAAAAACCCACTCAACCCTATCATAGGCTTTTGAGATATCCATCTTTAGTGCCATACTTCCTTTTTTTCCTTTAGACCTGGTCTTCATTGAATGCAATATTTCATAAGCTGCTATCACATTATCTAAAATCAACCTACCAGGAATAAAAGCACTTTGATTTTTAGCTATGATCTCATCAAGTACCAACTTCAGCCTGTTTGCAAGGGTCTTCGAAATTAACTTGTATAAGACATTACACAAGCTAATTGGTCTGAAGTCACCAACCTTCTTAGGCTCAACCACTTTTGGTATAAGGGCCACATAAGTAAAATTGATAGATTTGTCAAGTGCACCCCCATTTAGAAAACTCAACACTGCATCACAGACCTTATCCCCAACTGTAGACCAAAAAGTTTGAAAAAAGCATGCAGCAAACCCATCAGGGCCAGGGGCTTTCAAAGGACCCATTTGCTTGAGAGCTGCTTCAACCTCCTCCCTAGTGAAAAGCTTTTCCAAGTCTTCATTCATCTGTTCAGTGACTCGAGTCCCAATAGATTGTATCCCTTTCATCACCTGATCACAGGAAGGGGCTGCTGTTTTATAAACCTTAGTGTAATATTGTCTAAAGGCCTCCACTACCTCCTCATTCCCTTCCTTTAATTCTGAGTTAGCATCCAAAACAGAAATGATTTGGTTCTTTTTCCTTCTCTGCTTGACACAAGTATGGAAGAACTTAGTATTTTTGTCTCCTAAGGAATACCAATTCTTTTTTGCCCTCTGCCTCCACCTTATATCTTCTTTCTCCAGCAATAAGCCTACCTCCTGTTGTAATCTATGAAGTTTTGTAACATTGTGTGGCCCTTCACTATCCTGCAGCTCCTTGATTTTCTTGTTCAATAATTCAATATCCTGACATCTCTCCCCATCCCTTCTTCGAAACATACTACTCAACTTGCCACCACACTCTCTCAACATTTTCTGGATACTCACAAGAGGTTCTCTAGCACATTGAGAAGTATCAACCCATGTTGTTTTAATTACCTCTTCACATTCAGCCTCTCTTATCCAGCTTGCCTCAAACTTAAAGGGATATTGTCTTCTTACACCAAGTCTCCTATCCTTCCTCACATACATTATAATTGGAAGATGATCAGAGCTACTTGCTGTAAGCCCTTCCACTTTAGCCTTCCCAAACATAGTAATCCACTCACTGTTGACAACAAATTTGTCCAGCCTTTCCTTTGTAAACGTGTGGTCTGAATGTCTGTTACTCCATGTAAAAAAGCTACCACTCATTCCCACATCCACCAGTTTGTTCATTTCTAAGGCTTCCCTAAAACCCGAGATCAATTTCTCCTCTCTTCTATTACCTCCACATTTCTCATTTTGTGAAAATAATTCATTGAAATCACCAGCTACACACCATGCCCTTCCATCAAGTGGATTCAACTGCTTCAGAAGCTCCCACGATTGCCACCTCTTGCTTGCATCTGGATTTCCATAGAATCCAGTAAAACACCAGCTTCCATAATCCCCAACTGTAACAGAAGCACTAATATGCCACTGTGAGTAACTCTCTATCACTACCTCATTTTCCACCTCCCAAAACAAAGCTAAACCACCTTTTCTTCCCAGTGGATTAATAGCCAAACACCCTTTCATCCCCAACCTCCTTTTCAACTTTTCAACAACATTAGCTTTAATGAGTGTTTCAATAAGAAACACAATTTTGGGTCTCTTCTTCTTCACCAAAAGGTAAAGATCCTGAACTGTTCGAGGGTTCCCAAGCCCTCGACAGTTCCAACATAAGGTATTCATAATGCCAGGTGGTACTACACAGCAGCCACCACCCCTAGTCCATCATCACAGACCATATCATCATAACTTTTCATCTTCTTTCCTTCCATGCGCATATCATCTCCATCCCCCACACACTCAGTGCCTCTCTTAACCCCAGAAATTATGCTAGAAGACTTACTTGGCTCAGGCCTAGCCCTAGCCCTTCTCTTCCATCGTGAAGCTCTTGTGCACTCCTGGTTTTGTTCTGATTCAATGGAGCTTAACTTTCCAACCAGCAAGATGTCCTTCTGCAGCTCATTCACCTCTTGATCATCATTCCTCACACAGATTGGGGCTATAGACATTATTTCTTGAGGTTTCACTCGCAGCTCCTGATTTTCACACAGTTGAGAATACACATCATCCACTCCCTTACCCTCTTCAGAAACTTCCTTAACCCTTCCTTCCTCTTGATTCTCCCGTTTCCTCTCCTCATCATTAACTCCATGAACATGATCTGGACAATCACCCCTCTCCTCACCTCTTCCCCCCCCTTTTTGCTCTCCCACCTTAACTGCACCTCTTCTATTTTGAGGAAGAGCTCGAAGCCAAACACCATATTGACCTACACTCCCCTCACTCTCTTTACAACCATCCTTGCCATGGACAATTCTTCCACAGCTAAAACATAATCTAGGTAATTTTTCATACTGAAAAGGTACCCAAATTTTCCTTCCATCCACAGCAATGGTCCTACCTCTGGCTACAGGTTTTCTCAGATCACACTCCACTTTTACCCTCAAACATTTCCCCCATGCCGAACCATCCTTTTGCACATCAACTTCACTGACCTTCCCCATCGAACTCCCAATCAATTCCCCCATTTGTTTATTCATATAACTCAATGGTAGATTTAACATTTGTACCCATAGATACGCATGGTCAAAATCAAACAAGCTTGGTTGCAATCCACCATTAAAGTCAAGTAAAACAAAAAGGTAACTGTCAAACAGCCATGGACAGCCATCAAGCACCTTCCACTTATCTCGTCGATTAGCAAAGGTAATCACAAAGCAATTACCTCCAATCTCTTGAAATTCCAGGGGCTTGCCAACCTTCCACACTTTTTCCATCATAGATCGAGCAACTTCCTTTCCAATTCTGCGCTCAGAGATTATCTTCCCGATCAAACTTCTTTCCCCTTTTTGTTCCATCGAATCACATACACCTCTCCTGATCTCAATCGGACAATCCTCCTCATCGTTCAGCTTCAGTCTCTTCCATACTTCCTCCATTTCCTCCATCACACCGCTAAGCCTGCACTCGCAAGCAAAGAAAATCTTCCTTCCTCAATCGAGGAAGAAGACGTAACCGCTTCACCTCAAGGGGTTCTCCAAGCGGGAAAAACCGTTGAGAGAAGAATCTTATATGATACATGCCCTTCTAATAAAATGTTTGTTTGTTTGTTCCTATCAAAAACTAAAATAAAATAAAATAAAATGTACGTTTGTTTTTTTGGAAATCTATGAATATTAGATATTATTGCATGCATTGATAATTTAATCCATAAGTTATATTTTTTTTTTGTCCCAAACACACAAATGTGGGACAAAATATATCGTCCATTAATAAAAGCATTTTTGTTATAATGAAATCACAAGCTGTCCTTATAAATATAATTAAATTCGTAGTTAACAATAAAATTAAACCATTTTAATGTCAAAAGCACAAACTAAAGCATTTTACGTCGTACACATATATGAACCCAACTCGAATTAAGAGCTAGCATAAGTTATATTTAATTGCCTGCTGAACTTTGCTGAACATTTAGGCTGTGTTTGGATATTGGCTAAGTTGAGTTCGTTATAAATAACAGTGAGTTGAGATGGTAGAGTGAGTTTTGTGGGATTCTCCTCAGTTATTTAATAATTTGAGAGTTGGGTGCAGTTTGAATGTTAAACTCAACTTAAAATATTTGGACTGAATTTAATTAATCTCAATTAAATCTAACAATCAAACGGGGCCTTAATGCTAATTAATTAAAAGTCATACTTTTTTATTTGCTAACTACTTAAAAGTCATTCGAATTATATATGTTGCTGATCACTAATTAGTTACTGCATGCTACAATATTCGGAATATGAGATGTGCAACCACTAGCTTAAGCCTCGTTTATTTTTACAACTACTTTTAATTAATCTCATCTAAACATTATAACTTTTTAAAATTTTTATACAAAATAAAATAAATAATTCAACTTTTTTAGATCTAAAAATAAAAATAATATTAAAAATATTCTGATAATAATAATATTTTATTCAATTATTAATTTTAATCTTAATTGATCATCTCATCTCATCTATGAAAATAAATGAGGTATTAGCACTAACGAATTTTCTCATCTATCAACGCTGCAAAAGAGTGGTAGTAAAGAATTTTCTCTACCTAATAATTTCCCTCTAACGATCATACGTCATTTTCCAGCTTTGGACCTAAGAAGTAAAGAATTATTTACATGGGTTTTGATAATTCATTCAAGATTTTTTAACTCAAAATAACCATTAATAGAACAGTACTGTGGCCTTCTACTACTTCTAAGTAGTGAATATTCTTACAAATTTAGCTTAGAAAAAAAATTAAATATTACTTTAAATAATATCTTACCACCTAATTGAAACTTTGTGATTTTTATTACAAGTGTGACATCATAATTTTTTATTACTTTGTGATTTACCCACGTAAAATCTAAAATATAATTTAGTTGATTACTTCTACGCATAGTTATAAGGTATATATGCAAGTCTCACGTATTCCTTTTAAATAAATATATATAAAACATATCATTAAAAATTAATTTTTTTTTGGATCCAATATTTGTCTATTTTTTTTTAAAGGATTAAGGGCGGCTTATACATTCTAAAATTAAAAAATTATTTTTTTAATATATTTTTTTAAAAATTTATATCAAAAAATTCTTTTAAGTTTTAATTTATATTAAAAAAGGATAAGGCCGTTTGAAGCATTATGCTGCCAGCGGGTAAAAATCCGTTAAACGAATTAACCATATGAATTACTTTAACTCTAGCAATTAATTAGTACTTTCTTTTTTGATACAAAGCGGGTGGAGGGTCTCGAATACATATTTTTTTATTTTGAGAACCAGACCATATTTCATTAGACCATCAAGCTCTTGGCACAAATTAGTACTTTTAATGCAATTTAAAAAAGGATAAACTTGACTTTGATTTTTTCCGCTATAAAGAATTAACTTTGAAAACCTAATGATTTGTCGAACAGAATATTCTAAGCTTAATTGTTTGATGATCAAATGCAATCCTGATCCTGCATGTGCCTCAAAACTGGGACTGTCTTTTTTTTTTAATAGACATGTCTTGTTGTCATTCCCTCATCAACTTATGTTGAGAATATACATAGTTGATTTTGTTGCTAGGATGTGTTAAAGATGAATTTAATATTCAAATGCTAGTGGTGAATATTAGCTAGAATTAATTCATATATATGACATTGTTATATGGTTGAGTGTAGACCTTATTGACGTTGAAATAAATAAGGGAATATACGTGCTGTCCGAAAACATGTTTACAATCTAAGAAATTTTGGGTTTATCAATTTTGGAGAATAATATTTTTGGATAAATTTAAATTCATATTATTAAGGATTAGGTGAAATTTTAGAGTTATGTAATATTATTTTAGTGTAGAAGTTGACGGATTATAATAATCTTGAAATAGGTTTCGAGAAACCATTGGCAAAGAGATATCATCTAACTATTTTGATTAGAAATCGAGATAAGTGGCTTTTTAAAGAGATTTTTTTTTTCTCTCTCTTTTTTTTTTTTTTAAATTTAAAGAACCGTTGGTTTTATTTGGAATGATGTACTTGGGTGTATTTCAAAGTTGTGTAAACTTTTGGATTTGTTCACATTCTTATGATATTTTGGCTCTACTTTTGGAATTTGTACAAATTTTGTAATGGTTGGAATGTTTGAAAAATGCTATGTGGCTTATTAAATTTGAAGTTAGATGTGAGAATATTAAGCCCATGATATGAATGTCTCTGTGACATGTTTGACGTCCCTCATGCATGATGTCTTTTTGGCATTTAATCTTTGTGGTATATTGATGTCCTTACGGCATGATGTCTTCGAGGCATGATGTCTTAGTGGTATATTGGTGATTTTACTATTATCATGTGGCATTAAATATGATATTTGGCTGAACATGTTAGGTCAAATAAAATTGTATTACTCAAATTATTTTATTGTAAATTTATTTACTCTCTTATAATTAAGAAAATTGCCAACTCCCACGCCCCATTAAGCTGCTACTTACTAAGCACGTGACAGCTTACTGCTTCATTTCACATCTTTTTTAGAACTGTAGAAAGTTCCTTCTTATGAAGTGATAGCTTAGAGTCAAAGATTCTAGAGTGACTTGCGGTTAGTCACTTGAGGTTGGAAATTTTTGGATTTGGTGGTTTTGCTACTTGAATATGGTTTTGGTTGTACAAAGAGCTTTCTTTATAGTCACATCTTAGTTAGTTTTACAATTTTTGTTAGATTATCTGTATTGTAATTATTTAGAATATAATGGTTCTAGTTGAACTTGTGAGTGGATTTTTTATAATCATTGTATTATGGTTATGAATAGTTTGGAGGTTGTGTATTTGATATATATTTATAAAGAGGGTGAAATTTTTAAAAATTTATGAAAAGCCATAATTTTATATGAAGAGTTGTGCACCAAAAGATTTATGAGATACATCAAAATATTCATTTTCCTATTATATACGTACGTAACTATAAGTATTCATGTTTTTCAAGCACCTTTATATTATTTTATGTTTGTTATATGATGTGTTGATTATTGAGTATTCGACTCATTTTTATATCTTTATGAGGATGGAACCGCAGAACAAGACTTGGTCTAGAGAGACGAGGCATAGGCCTAGACTGTTTTTGACTTGGTCAAATTTATAATTTACACTTTAATAAGTTATTGATCATGATAAGTGCATGGCCAGACTATATTGATTTTAATAAGTGCTGCCCGCGTATACTTTCCTTTAGATTTTAATTATTTAAATAACTCAATGCCATGCTTTTATTTTATGGAATCTTTTATACCTAGCACTTCTTTAAGAAGAAAATTCTAAAATCAAAGATAGTTGCGCACCCGTACTTTGAAATTTTCTAAAGATGACTTTATTCTTAATCCTGGGGAACATGGTGTTGCAAAAAATTATATATAATATTGGTTATTGCTGAATATATTCTCACATATATACGTGGTTCTATATATGCAACTTGTACTAAAAAAAAAACGAAGTTATCGGCGTACTCCTATAGAAATCATGTTAGCCTGTGATCAGTTATATATACTTATTCAGATGACGAATTCAAACCATTGACTTACTATGTCAAATGAATTCTAGAATATGAAATGAACTATATGATACAAGTCTCATGAACGAGCTAGATAGTAAATTTGCAGCACAAGAAAAATACATGTGCGAGCTATTCCAAGTACTTTTTAATCATATTAATCTTACTGTGGCTGACTAACTCGGCCTTCGGTAGAGAGCCAATGACCACCCAGAAGTGGATATATATAAATATAATATATATATCCACCAATATATTGTTAAGATATAAAATAATAAAATTTACCTCTTCTCATAAGTTTAAGCTTTTGAGACAAGTGGTGATTTCACATGGTATCAGAGCAAATTAACCTATGACTGAAGATGGGCTCCTGCGACCTACCCACGATGATGGTACCAGAAATATCGGCCCACATGTGAGGGGGCGTGTTGAGAAGTCTCACACGGCTTAGGAACAAACTCATCCTGGACTTTATAAAGAGTTACCTTACTCTTCCTATTAGACCTTTTATGAGGACAAAAATGTGTTTCTACATGGTATCAGAGCAGAGGTCCTGAGTTCGAACCTTAACTCTACACTCTATCTCATTTAATTAAATATTCCACTTGTTGGGCCTACTGATTGAGAGAAGTCTGGCCCACAAGTGATCGGAGAGTGTTAAGATATAAAATAATAAAATCTACCTCTTCTCATAAACTTAACCTTTTGGGACAAGTGGTGATTTTATATATATATGGAAGGATTAACCCCATATATATTGGTTTTTGCTGTTGAGGAGACTTGATATATCCATTGTACCTTACAAGAAAATTGTTTATTTTTGGCTAATTATTTCTTGCGAAAATGATTATTTTTTACTAAAATGAATCTGTTTTCATCGTAAATAGTTATTCTCGTCGTAAATAATTTGTCACAAATGTTCATTTTTCTTACCGTATATGCATGATGTTGTTGCTGTCAGCGAGTAAAAAGTCTAATTCTATCCGATAAACGAACCATATGAATTATTTTAACTCTAAGAAATTAGATAAAGATCCAGAAAATGAGAAAAAAAAAATGCCAGCACATGGTAAGAATTCAGAAATTCTTCCAATAAATAAAGACCAAGACAATGCCATTTCAGATTAGTGCAAGTTAATTCATATATATATATACCTGCCGTCATATTCAAAATAACTGAAGGGTGGCTCTATAGCCACAGCTCGCGAGCTAGGAGCTCCCGATATTGTATTTTGTTTTTTTATATGTATTTTTTAATACTTTTAAAAAATATAAAAAAAATTCATAATATTATTATAAAACACTTTCTTAATTACTAAATTAAAAAATAAAATAAAAATCTCAACAGTGTCTACCAGCGGGAACCACCGAGGGAAAGAATGGCATTTTTCCTGACTAAATGAAGGGCACACAGTACGATGAATAATGCGTGGCCGCCATTAATGCAATTACAATCTGCCATGCAACTATGCAAGCAATTTTAAACGAACCCTTCCAACCAGAGTCTTTTCTGGAGCGTTTTACTATTTATCAAGTTTACAGTCTGATTCAAATTTATTATGCTATTTATTTCCGTCTAGGAGCGGTCTTTTTCCAATATTAATTATAGGAATTGTCACTTTTGTTTTAGGAATAATTCATTACAAACAGATAAAAAGGTATGGATCATCATATAATATATTTTTTTATTTCTCTAAGCCTGCGAAAACAGATATAAGTGTCTCTATATAATCTCTTCAAATCTTCACGAAGAGTATATACCTTAATAAGGAGTGGCTTGAATTGTGGGAGTCGTGGGCTTAAATGTAAGAATGTCTTAGTGTGATTTGAGCCCATCTGTAATTTATGGCCCATTAATATGGATTGGTCTAATGAATAATCATTAAAAGAATTACAGCCAGACTCAAATTCTCTCTCTATAGATTCTATCTCTATTTTCTATCTTTTCCTTTCATTCTTTATTTTTCTCGAGTAGATTCTTGACATTCTTGGAGAAGGCCTGTGACAATATGGTATCAAAGATTGAAGATCTTCTTTCTCATCATCGTGGAAGGCACGATGATTAATCAGTTTTAGGATTCTTTCTCCACTTTTAAGAAGTCAGTCAAGTCACACCAAAAGTCTTTATAGTTAGAGGTTGGTTCTTTGAAGAAGTCCTTTGATTCTTAGCAAAAGGCAATGGAGTCACTAGTCTTGGAGTTGAAAGGCTTAACTATTGAAATGCAGAAAATGAATTAGTTGAGAAGTGGCAAAAATTCACAGAGTGGAAATAACAGTAATGGAGAGCATCAAATGGAAATTAGTCATACAACACGTACCAATTTGTTGGAATTGAATTTCCTTCTTTCAATGGTGAGGATCTTGCTAGTTGGCTGTATAAGGTTAATCATTTTTTCTTGTATTATAATACTCCTTCTCATCAAAGATTGCAGTTAGTATCTTTTCATATGGAGGGTAGAGCCCTCGTTTGGTTCCAAGATTTGGAGGAGTCAAGCATGTTATCAGATTGGGATGCTTTTGTAAAACCATTGTCGTTAAGGTTTGGGTGTAGTTGCTATGATGATCCCATGAAAGCCTTAACAAGGCTTAAACAAACTGATTTAGTGAAAGATTATAAAACTAAGATTGAAGCATTGTCAAATAGACTTAGATGGTTGTTATCTAATTAAAAGTTGAGTTGTTTCTTAAGTGGCCTTAAGGATGAGATAAGGCTATCTGTCAGAATGTTTATGGTCTTGCCAAGATTAAGGAAGAACATGTTCAGATCAACAAGAAAGTGGAAAGAAACAACAATAGTTATGGATATGGTGGAATTAGAAAAGGATCACTGGTTTTGGAGCAGATAGTACTAAGAGCAGTAGCTTGACGACTAGTTTTTCAGTACAGAAGATTTCTCATTCTCAAATGAAAGACATGGGGGAGGAGGGTATTTGCAACTATCGTGAGTCTAAATGGGTGGTTGGGCATAAGTGCATGAATCCCAAGTTGTTTTTAATTGATGAAATTGTGGAAGAATTTCCTAGTGTGGAGGAAGATGATGGGAATGAGAAGGAGCTCATTGGGGCAAATCGATCTCTACCCCAATTAATAATTATTACTGTGCCATTTCATCCACAAATTACCTGTTGCATATTTGCGTTATATTTGTTTCATGTAATTAAAATTTCAGTAATTGTGCTCTGATTGTGTTTGTACTAAAAATATGGAAAATTGGTGGTTTTGGTGTAAAATAAAAATGTAATTTTGTGGGTGTGTGTGTGTATCACGACCCTAAGCCAAGATGGACATTATCTCGATCGAGCTATCTTGGTCACTCGGGAGCCAGAGTAACATCCCTGGGTGGCTTGGGGGAGATGGCAACCCTCTCGGGTTGACTCTATAGCCTCTCTGCCTGCAGAAGGGAGAGGGTGCTTGGTCACGTACGCGCCGAGCGCAGAGCTGGGCATCACTGATTACGAAGTCTTTGAGTAACCCATTTTCACATAATTGCATATGTTTCCATGTTTATATTTTTGGGTGTTAATTTTTTTTGTTTCACTTACTCAGATTTTGCAAAATCTCACTGTGGTCACCCCACTTGCGATTCTGCAAAGTGGAACCGAAGACTTTGATGTAGAGGAAGGTTGAGCTTTGAGGTTTGGCTCTACCTAAGGAGTGAAGACTCACGAGCCCCTTTGTTTCCTTTTGTCTAGTGTTGATTAATTGTTTTAATTTTTAATCAGATTATATTATTTTAAATGTTGGTGTTTGGAAGACTCATGGTGATGCCTAACCTCCAGGTTCAATCTCTCATCGAACTATCCAATGGGGAATCGCTCTGCAGCGTTGGAGTTACACCAACAAAAATTCGAAAATCTCGAATGGCAAAATCCACAATTGCCTTCCTCATTTCTCATTACTTCCTTAAGTATCAAACCCACATTACAATCTTCCAACTCCAACTAGGAAAGCAAAAAACTAGGAAAATAAACTAGGAAAGCAATAAACTCGGACGAAATGACAGAATTGACCAACAACAGAATCCGAATAATTAGACTTCTAAAAACGTAAACTTCCAAAAACTCCTCTGCATAGCCGAACATCCACATCAGCTCCGTTGATTATGGATTTAAATTAACCCCTTCCAGATTTGCCTCTACATCAATATTCGCATCAATATTTCCCTCCTGATTTGCATCACATGGCTTATGGTTTTTGTTGGTGATGTAACTTTAAATTCTAGTACTACTAGTATTCCTAATTTTTCTTTTATTTTATTGTTTCAAATTAACTGCATATTATTATATTGCATGCTTGCACACACTTACTTTCACAATGAGCTATGAGTGTGTGACCTGAGTAGCCAACATCCGGGGTCATGACTCCCTCCCCAAGCAACCATAGTGAGCTATAAGTGGGGTCAAGGGCGCCACGTCACCTTGCCTCAAATCTCTCTCTCTCTCTCTCTCTGTTGTGTTGTGTGTTGTAGACCACGTTACCATCATTTGTCGACGTGCGATTTTGTTGTACCCTCCTTCACTATCAATTTTACTGTTGTTCCAGCACCGCCACCAACCACCTGTTGAGAAACCACCTAATGCCAACATCGAAGTTTGGCCATGCCCGATCACCAAGAACTGTGGCACCCTTAACCCCACATGTGATTTGGTGGAAGTCGTGACACTGAGATGATGAGTACATGGATCACACATACCATTGCCTTGTGTTGGTGTGTGCAAAAATGCAATATGTGTGCAACATAAATAACGTAGCGAAAACATAAAAGGTATTCAAAAGCTAAGTACCAGGAATAAATCTAAAACCATACAACTAGAAAAAAGAATCCTCCAAAAGGTTAATACAGTCATCCAGCTGAATTAAAGGAAATTAATACAAGGTCCTTAGGTGGGGCCAGTCCCTGCTGCTTATACCCATTCTTTGCATCAAAGCCTACTGTTCCCTGATACAGAACCATAGGTTGAAATACCAAAATGAGATTTTGCATTCTCAGTAAGTAATCAATATGCAACAATAAAGAGTTTAATACATGCATTTATACAACCAAAAAAGTAAGATAACCATACATGCAAAAGATCACAATATTCATTTTTCCATCCTTTCGCAAAAAGAACACATTTAATCAGAACAACACAAGCCAAAAATCCCTTTAGCCCAAAACACAACCATTTATTAACATGTACGCCATGGTCTCCCCTGGGAAAATCCACACATCCTGGCTTCCTTCTCCGCACAACGGGTAATGACCATGCATGTGACTTCATAATGAGTGATGCACAGCTCCACGCCCAATGCATATCATGACCAGACATCCTCTAGCCCTACCAACGAGGGGCCACGGGTCGTGCCAACAATGTTACCGTCATGACCGACCCAACTGTCGCCCGGCTACAACCTTGGGGATATCACTTAGTGTATTACGCTCCAAAGTGACCAGATCAACTCCACCAAGGTAATGCCCCATCTAGGCTTGGGGTCATGAAACGCACGCACCCAGTTTCCAAATCATACCACAAGGCATAACACAACACAGTTGAAAATTGTGGTGCCCTCGACCTCCACGTGTGATTTGGTGGAAGTCGTGACACCAGGATGATAACCACACGGATCATACACCGCATCACCATGTGCAAGTGTGTGCAAACATGCAAAATGTGTACAACATAAATATTGCAGTGGAAAAATATAAGGCAGTCAAAAACTAAGTACCAAAAAGTTTAAAAAATGATAGAACCTGAAACAAAGTCCTCCAATAGGTTATACATTCATCCGGTTGAAAAATATAAATAAAGTGGTAACAACTCTCGCAACAAATACAAAGAAGAAATAGTATTCAATAGGCCAATCACTCCTCCGGCGGAGCCAATCCCTCTGGCTCTAATTCCTCCTCTGCATCAAAGTCTATGGTCCTGTAAAACGAAACCATAGGTAGGAATACTACAATGAGATTTTACAATCTCAGTAAGTAATCAACATGCAACAACTAAGAATTTAAAACATTCATTTATACAACCAACAAAGTAAGACAGTCATACAAACAAAAGACCAAGATATCCATTTCTTCCACCCTTTCCTAAAATAACACATTTAAACCGAACACTCAAGCCAAAAACCCCTTTGGCCCAAAACACAACCATTTATTACGCATGCACCATGGTCTCCCCTATGGAACATGCGCATACCCTGGCTCCCTTCATCATATCACGAGTAAAGATCGTGCATGTAATAATTTGTCTAGGCATCCTTTAGCACCCCACCAATGGAGAGGCCATAGATTTGGCATGAGAATGTTAATGTCTCGTCCAAGCCCGTTGTCGCGAGCGACAACCTAGGGAATGTTACTCAGTTTATTATGCTCCCTAAGTGACCAGAGGAGCTCCACTAAAATAATACTCCATCTCAACTTGGGGTCATGATATTCACACAACATGCATAACACAACACAGTTAAATAATCAAAACAAATAGTAATTACGGTAAAACAAATACAGATGTATGACATGAAGTATATTGGATGACATGGCATAACACACATAAGACAATATAAAACTTTACAACAGTCATAATATTTACAGTTTCACAAACCCAACTACACACGTAATCCCATCCTTCATCTGGCCCACAGCCCAATTTCCAACAATAATTACGATTATCAATCCAGCACTTCATTGGGCCCAAGGCCGGTCTTAACACAACCATACTGCAAACAAAGTTGGTGATAAATTCACATCTTAAGCTGAAGGGTCGGCTGGAGAGTTACTTAGGACATGGATGGGAAAATCTATGGGGTCTCGCGTGTGTGCGTCACTAGGTAGAAGGAAACCAAACCATTAGTAAATACACAAAACGTAAACAGATGCTAAAAAGCAACTCGTGGTAGATTTGGCCCACCAAGGTGATGCCAAAAGTGGCAAAGCAGCGGCGGGGCAGCAACGGTGCAAGGTGGCAGTGGCGGATCTAGTCGAGATAAAGGGCTTTTTGTGGGTTTTTTACGAAGAAGATATCAAATCTGGGTTGCTAGTGGGCATAGGAGAGGGTTTCTACAGTGCATAGCAATGGAGCATGGGAAAGGAAAGATGGGTGCTCAATTGTGATAGTGCAGCCGTTAGAAGGCAGCTGGGGCGGCGCACGATGAAAAACACTCCTACAAGCTACAGGAAGTGGAACAAAGGATGGAATTTCTCTAGACCTAAGCTTAGAGATGAAGAGAGGGATTTTTTTTTTTTTTTTTGTGGTGATTTGAGGGATGGAGAACTTGGCCTATTTACAGGCCGAGTGTGGGTTCTATGGTAGCCATCGCTGTGATTAGGGGTGGTGGACGGTGTGGGGTATGCGAGATACCCACACGTGACATGCATTCAGAGGCCTCTAGAGGCGGTGAGCCACTTCTGGGGCTTAATCCATCACAGGTTGCAGAGAGGAGAAAGGAGAAAAATAGGTCACAGGGCTCACGAGTAGGGGTGTAACTGGTCCGGTTCGGTCCAATTTTGGACAAAACTTAGGACCGAACTGGTATGTACCGGTTTTAGATTTTCCAAAATCGATTATAAACCGGTTTCCCTCCTAAACCGATACTTCCAGTTTTATCGGTTTCAGGTTCGGTTCAGTCCGGTTCGATTTTTCAGTTTTTTTAAAATGTAAGTTTGACAGTTTGTTATCTGTCAGTGCATGCAAATTGCTATATGATTCTTAATTGATTTTGGTAGTTTTGAGCCACATTTAAAGATGTTTCAGTTCTCGTTACCTATTCAAACTTAGAGATGATTCTGTTTATACAGATAGTGATTAAGATGAAAAATGTTACAATGTAGTTCAATCAATACAATAATTTCCTTGGCACTGCTGAATAATCAGGACGTGACCATGTACCATGTTTGAAATATTTGTCAATTGAATTCCATTTAATTGGAATTTACTAAATATTAACAATATATATATATATATAAATGTATAAACCAAATGCAATTATCCCATTTTCTTCAAGTTATAAACCCAATCATAAAGCCCTAATAACACAAACTCAATCACAAAACCCTAATAACACAAACACAATCACAAGCACCATCACAAAAATCCTAAATTTCGGATTCAAAAACTCTAATAAAACAAATACCATCTACAGTTCTACAAGATTTCAAAGTAATTTAAAAAACACAAAAACAAATTACTGTGGGTTCGTGAGGTGAGGAATCGAAGACAAAGAGGGTAAGGTGAGGCCAAGGGTCTGTGCATGGTAGGTTGCGATTCTACAGCTAAGTTATGTGCAACAGTCGGTGAGGGGACAGAGAGACAAAGACGAGAGAGTGAGGCAGAGAGATGAGAGAGTGAGGCAGAGAGTCTGAGAGACAGGCGCTGTCTGTAGAGAGAACTTCGGTGGAGTCACGGAGGCATTAGAGGGGTTCGAGGGGAGGGGGGATGCGACAGAGGGAGGGCTAGGGTTTTCGCCTTTCGGGGGAGTGGGGGAAAGTGAAAGTGAAAAATGAAAAGTGAAAACTGAGGGGGAAGGGTTGAAGTGACGAAAACTAACGTTGAAACGACACCATTTGGATTGAAATTGGACCCAAACTGAGTTGCGTGAAATGCCGTTTCACGCAACTCAGGTTCAAAATTCTCCCCCTTGGACTTAAACGGCGCCGTCTAGGTCCAGTTTTATATTAAACGACGCCGTTTTGTGTTTGGCATATGAGGTATAGTGTTATTCTTTTATCTTTTATATATAATTATATTAATAACATATGATCAAACAAATTACAAATGTTCATATTTAAGATTAAAATTTTATGTTATAACTTATAATTTATAAATCATAATATGAAATTATTTCAAATATGATATATAATTATATATATTATATATACAACTTTCACATATAGTTATATATTATATAAAAAATATTTTGTATAATATTAATTTTGTATAAAATTTATATATAAAATATTAATTTATATATATATATTTCTCCAACCAGTCCGGTCTAGGAAAGTGTGAAACTGGAACCAAATCGGTTCTGGCCGGTTTTCCTAATACATGAACCTGTCCCGGACCTAACCAGTTCAAAACTGGAGAAACCGGTCCGGTCCGGTTCTGTCCAGACAGATTTTTTAATTTTTCAGTGTAAATTTACACCCCTACTCATGGGTTGGGGGTGTTAGGCGGTGGTGGAGGGGCTTGCAGTGATGAATGCGTGGCAAAGTGTTTATGGTTGAGAGGGGCGGCAACGTAAGGACTCGGCATGGAGGAGAAAGAAAAGAAAGAAGAAGAATAAAAGAAAGAGAAGATAAAAGAGATGGGTGTGGTGCTGGGGAAACACTAGAAGAAGAAAACTAGGGTTTTCATCCATAGCCCAAAATGACACCATTTCAGGAAGGGAGAAAAATTCTCCCACAGCTAGCCAAAACAATGTTGTTTGAGGGGGAGGGGCTGGGCTCCCTCATGCACACGGGCTAGGCCCAATTTCCACACCCCTACTAGGCCCAAAAGCTTACAACACAACACATAAACAAATAAAATAAAATAACCCATAATACTAACAAACAAATAAAAACACAATTTTTGGGATCTCACATCCTCCCCCCTTAAAAGAAATTTCATCCTCGAAATTGACAAGCTCAATCCATTAATTCCACGACAAAATACAAGATACAACTCAAAATATGCTTGAGAAAGCATAGAATCAATAATACCAAAACAGATATGGATAATGCTCTGTTATGTCTACCCCCTCTCTCTCAAGAGAAATCCCTAGCCAATGGATCTCCCCATGACACCTTCACCAAAGGTATCGTCTTGGAACTCAACCTCTGCTCTATCCAATCCACAATTTGCGTCGGTGCAACTTCTTAGGTAAGGTTAGGCTGTAATTGGATGCTATCCAAGTCGAAAAGTCATGGCTCCTGCTGTCCAAAACTCTTTTTCAACAATGATACATGAAATACATCGTGCACCTCCCCAAAATATTCTGGCAAAGCAATCTTATCAACAATAGGCCCAACCTTCTTCATTATCTGAAAATGATTGACATACCTTGGGCTTAGCTTCCCTTTCTTCCCAAAACATTTGACGCCCTTTATGGGTGAGACTTTAAGGTACACCCAATCACCTTCTTTGAATGATAGGTCTCTTCTTCTTGTATCTGTATAACTCTTTTTATGACTCGGTGCTATTGCCATCCTATCCCTTATGACTCTAACTTGATCCTTCATCTTTTGAACTCTTTCTGGCCCAAGAAGTTTGCTTTCACCAACCTCATTCGAAAATAACGGTGATCTACATTTCCTCCCATATAGAACCTCAAAAAGTGCCATCTGAAGGGATGCTTGGAAGCTGTTGTTGTACGCAAACTCTATGAGCGGCAGGTGATTCTCCCAGCTACCCTTGAATTCCAAGGCACAGGCCCGCAACATATCTTCAAGAGTCTGAATGATGCACTATGATTGGCCGTTTGTCTGGGGTGATAAGCATTGCTAAAATTCAACTTAATGCCCATGGCCGCCTGCAAGCTTTTCCAAAAATGGAACGTGAACTGCAGGTCCCGATCTAACACAATGCTCTTAGGTAGCCCATACAAACGTACAGTCTCTTTTACATACATCAACGTCAACCATCCCAAAGTGTCGATATTAGTGACAGGTAGGAAATGAGCACTCTTGGTCAACTGATCGATAATCACCCAAATCGAATTATTCTCGCTAGGAGTTCTTGGCAATCCCGCTACAAAATCCATCGCAATGTGGTTGTGGTCCCATTTCCACTCTGGAATTGCGAGGTGTTGGAAATTACCAGTAGGTCTCTAGTGTTCAAGTTTGACTTATCGGCAAGTGGAACATCTCTCGTCTAACATAGCAATGTCCTTCTTCATTCCTTCCCACCAAAAAACTCTCTTTAAGTCCCGATACATTTTCATGCTTCTAGGATGAACTGAATAAGGGGCCACATGCGCCTCAGCTAAAATCCTCTCCTTAAACTCTAAACTATTGGGAATCACCTTACAATTTCTGAATAGTAGAATACCATCCTTACCCAAACTAAAGTGTGCAGGTCCGCTTGAATTTCTGACACTCTTTCGGATATCCAGTAGCTTCGGGTCCCTCCTTTGAAGAGTCTTCAATTCTTCAAAATCAACAATTGGGACTTCATGCATAGAGGCTAACACTTCCTTGTGCTATGAACTCTCTACAAAAAGCCTTCTAATCCCATAAAGTAGAGAGTCCAACCCCGACGACTCGGCCTCATCTACTAAATGGGACTTCTGACTTAGCACATCGGCAACTTGGTTCACCTTCCCAAGATGGTACTTAATCTTGAACTAGTAGCCACTAATAAACTCTAACCACCTTTTCTGCCTCATGTTGAGATTTCTCTACGTGAAGAGATGCTTTAAGCTCTTATGGTCGACCTCACAAGCCTCTCCATAAGGATAGTGCTTCCAGCTCCAGGTCACGAGTGGGATAGTTCCTTTCATGATCCTATAGTTTGCAGGATGCATAAGCTATTACTTGACCCTCCTGCATGAGAACACATCCCAACCCAAACTTGGAAGCATCACTAACAACCACAAACTGCTTGTGCGGCTCAAGAAGTGCCAAAATAGGTGTCGAAGTCAATCGCTTCTTCAACTCCTAGAAGCTTCTCTAGCACTTATCGGTCCAAAAAAACTCAACATCCTTATTGGTTAGGGCAGTGAGGGGTCTGAACAATCTAGCATTTCATGAATCTTTGAAAATACCCTACGAGTCCCAAGAAGCTTCAAATCTCATGCACTGATGTGGGACTTGGTCAGGCCAAAACAACTTCAACCTTACTGGGATCTACACCCACACCTTCTTGAGACATGACATGCCCAAGGAACCTAACTTCAATCAACCAGAACTCACATTTTCTTAGATTTACATACAACTGATGTTCCCTCAGATTACCCAGAACCAACAATAGGTGACTAGTATGTTTCTCCAAATTTTGAGAATAGACCAGAATTTCATCAATAAAGACTACCACAAAAGAATCCAGATAGGACTGAAACACATGGTACATCATGTCCATAAAAGCAGTAGAGGCATTAGCTAGTTCAAAAGGCATCACTTTGAACTCATAATGCTCGTACCTCGATCTGAAAGCAGTCTCCAATACATCCTTTCCTCGTATTCTTAACTGATAATAACTTGACCTCAAGTCAATTTTTGAGAAAGTAGCCATGCCTTCGAGTTGATCAAACAAATCATCAATCTGGGGTAGTGGTCACCTTGTTGAGTTCCCGGTAATCAATGCACAATGTCATCTTTCTTTTTTATGAACAACATGGTCGCTCCCCAAGTTGAAGAACTGGGCTGAATAAATCCCTTATCCACCAATTCTTTCAATTGGGTTTTCAACTCTTTCAACTTAGTTGGTGCCATTCCTTAAGGAGCCTTGTGCACCGAAGCCGCTCTAGGTTTCAAGTCAATAGTAAACTCGACATCACGGACAGGAGGTAATCTTGGGAGGTCATCCACAAAGACATTAGAGAACTCCTCCACGATTGGGATTCTTGCAACAGACTTCGTCTGTGATCGTTTAGACAACACTTGAACCAAATAGGTATCTGCCTCACTAGCTAGGTCCTTTTTCGCTTAGATCGCAGATATGACCCCAGGTCTTGACTTCTGCTTGCTTCCCAAAAATTCCATATAGTCCCTTCCAGGAAGATGAAAACTAACCACACGGCTCCGACAATTGATACTTGCAAAGTGCCAAACCAACCAATCCATACCCAGAATAATGTCGAACCCAAGCAACTTGAACAATATCAGGTCGACATCAAGTTTCCTCTCTCCAAAGTCTAGAGGACAGCCTAAGGTGACCTTTGAACACCCCACCGTCTCTCCATTGGGTAACACCACTACCACAGACACAAACGATTGGGATCTTTACGTATCAAATAAAGTGCACGCATAAAATTCATACAACTGAACTCTATCTGATGAGATCAAATACTTCCAATGAAATTAAAAGGAAAAAAAAAACCATGAAATGCATCAACTCAAAAGATTGGATTACATCCATACCTGGGATGACTCAAGCGTCATGGGTTTCTGGGGCCACATCATCGACCTCACCAGGGGATAGTGCATACACCCTTGCCTGCACTGTCTACCTCTAATTTGTCCTTCCCCTGTGCTGTCCTACTCGATTTTCCTGGGTAGCATTAGAGCCCTCACGAGAAAAATGCCCCACCTGACCACACTTGAAGCATTGGATCCCACCTTGACAACAATCACCTTCATGGGATCTGTTGCACCTCCCACAAACTGGAGCTCAGCCTCCCATGCACACACTGGAGGCTACCTATGGTTCGACCCCAGTCCGTGATACAAACTTCTGAGGTGACCCAGAGCTGCTCCTTTCCCTAAAACTCCTCCTCTTCTAGCCCACTGGAGAGCCTACAAAACCAGCAAATTATCGCTCAGTAATCGAGGCCACCTCAACCAGCCTCTGGAAAGTCGAAACCTGATGGCAAGCAACTTGTTTGTGGAATCTCATTTCGCAGACTCTCCTGAAAATGCTCTGTCTGCATCTCTTCTGTAGCAATGAGATGTGTTGTGAACAGTCCAATCTCCATGAACTTCCGGGCGTACTGCTCTACTGTCATGTCCCCTTGCACCAAATTGTTAAATTCCCATGTCTTCTTTCACCTTACTATGTTTGGGAAGAAGTGATAGCCAAACTCTTGCTTGAAACGTTGCCAAGTCATATTTGCAAATGACCCCAACTCCATCTCTAGGATCTCCCGCATAGGCTCCCACCAAGTGATAGCTTTGCCTTGTAACATATAGCTCGGGTACAACAACTTTGGAGACTCGGTATATCCACAAATCTCGAATGTCCACTCTAGATCTTTAGTCCACGTCCCAGCATGGAGAGGGTCCTCCTCACCCATAAATGTGGGAGTCCTATGCGCCAGGAAGCGCTCATGGGAGAGTTACTTACCAAACGAAAGGCAACTTTCTGGATGATTGAGCACGTATCAGTCGTGGTGTCCCGCAATTGTATGAGTGCACGCTGCTACACAGACGAACATAAATTGAGGTGGCACCAAAAGTGGCGCAGCAATGGAGGAGAAGCAGCAAAGCAAGGATGGTTCAGGTGGGACAGAGGGGTGCCAATGGTTTCCTCGCAAAAGGGATGGTAGCTCTGGCATGTTGGTGAGTGGGGGAGAAAGTTGCAACGGTGGAACGTGGCGGAGCAAGGCAGAACCCTAGATGGGAAATTCTCATACTCATGGGTTGAAGCCACCCAGAGATTGAGAGATTTGGAGAGATCTGGGATGGAGGACGGGATTGAGACTGGGAGTGGCTCGAAATTGGTTTCAAAGGGTAGAGATCCAGCCTATTTGTGGGCTGTGGAGCTAGGGCACGACGGAAACAACTTGGGCCGCGACCAGAGGCATGGGACGACATATTTGAGATGCTGGCCAAGACCTATAGTAGATCTACCATCATTGAGGTCTAATAGTAGCGAGCGATGGTGGTGGCAAAACCAAAACAGAGGGAAAAAAAGAGAGCCAATAAATCAAGAGGGAAGGGCTCAAGAGCGATGTGAGACCGTGGCTAGAGCGGAGGTGCTAAAATGGCTGAAAGGAGCCTAGTGACGCGTGCAGTGAACTTTGCTTTGACTGGGGGCAAACAGTTGTTAGACGGCGGCAGGGGATGAACGAAGGACACTGAAACATGGAGCCAAAGTGGTTTCGATGGCTATCGACACAACCAGATCACCAAAGAGGGAGAGAGAACCAGAGAGGGGGAAACGACATCAAAGATAGGGAGAGAGGGCTTATCAACGATCAGAGGTGGCAAGACGGTGGTAGAGAGGAGCGGGACAATGCTTAAAGCAGAGCTAAGGTGGTGGAGGACGGCAACAAGGTCACAGTGGTGGAAGAAGAAAATGAGAGAGAGACTCCCTTTGGCCATACGACACTGATTTATATGGAGGGGCTGGGGGCCCACTTGCTCACGGGCTGGGCTAGTTTTCCACATCCTTTTTGGCCCAAAATAGCTCACAACATAATGAAACAAGCCCAAACTTAACCCATTACACAATGGGTCCAAACCCATTTGGGAAGAGAATAATAAAAAATAAAACACCACAAAATAAATAAACAAACAATAATAAAGAAATAATTAATTAAAATGCTAATTCTTCGGATCTCACATCCTGCCCCCTTTAAAAGAAATTTTATCCTTGAAATTGACAAGCTAGCTATAGCTATTACTAAAGGGCTCATCAAGCTAATAATCTTTGCCTCTACTTCCATAAGTTCTAGTATTAGCATGTCTAGTTCCTCAAGGTAGGCCGTGCAACTCGAATCTCCAATCCACCAAAAACTATTGCTCAACACGCCTAGATCCTAATACATCATTACCAGATAAAATAGGTTATGCTATCCACCGTTGATGCCTAAGCTTCAACTTCTGAGCCTTTATTGTACACCACACAATGACGACCTATCATTCTCTTCTCAAGAAAATTAACAATGTCCATAATTCCCCCAACAGGATGTTCAATCTCCAAAGGAAAGTATAGCTTAAGATTTTAGGTTTCTATGTGACCCCAAGTTTCAACTTATTCCTGAAGATAATGACAATTATTACTGCCAACCATCGCCCTATGGCTACACACTCTGATGATCTCACCAAAAGCCTAAGGCTAAGATCTCTTGAAGTCAACACTATTTTATCGAATTCTCTTCATTACCTACTCAAATCAACTTCTTCCATGCTAAAATGAGACAAAGACTCCTACTCTATGGAATTCATACACACTCACATAAATTTAGGAGTCCATCTCTTGCATCCTTAGTCAAAACCAATTCTCCAGGAAAATGCCAATCTGATCAATTACAACAAACTACTACTACTATTCGACCTAAGCATTCCAAAGGGAAGAAACAATAACAACATATCAATGGGTAAGGATTTTAACACTTGAAAGAGTTGACCTAGAACATCATTTCCAACAGTTTCCTTAAAGTAATCTAAAATCTTAGAAACCCATACACTACATTAAGCCCAGGTAGTTCGTAACGTCAAGTAGTCAAAATAAAGTGATCAAAAGTCTAACGTGATGAGGTGAAGGTCTAGATTTACTCTAAGGTTTCCAAGCGATGAAAGAAAATTGATCCACAGAATTGATGTACAATTTGCCACAAAAGGTTTGTTTTGCCATGTCACTAAGGAAAGAATTTGATTTGCAAAGGAATTGAGAAAGTTGTGACGAGGTAGTCAAGTACAAGATTGGTCCTTGGTCCTTAAGCCAAAAGCTAACCACATAAATATTATATAAAATCACAAGGGAAGGAAAATTCCAACAACTCAGCAAAACAGATCCACAACTCTTGTCAAAGCACCAAGTCACCAAAAGTTTTCTTTAAGTTGGACAAGGAAATTGAATTAATAAGATAAGTAGGAAAGTGAAACGACAGGAAAAAAGAAAGAAAGAAATAAGACAAAAATAAATTTATAAAATTTTCTCAAAGTCCAACTCTAAAAAGGTTTACAAAAGTAGTGGTTTTCCTTCATGTCTTTTCCCTCAAAAGAATTTCAAGGACTTGAAAACATTTAAAAGAAAAGGGGCCATAATTTAAAAATTAGCGAAGTCAGGCCATCCAGACCATCTTGTAGGGAATTCATGGGATGATCTTTCCGAGGAAGTATTATGTATGAGTGTAAGGAGACTTAAGTAACTGGGAAGAGCCAAGCCGATAACACCTTGAGGGTGGACTCTACGAGTTGCCATTCTTAAAGCATTCGCGGGGAAGGAGATTTAAATTATTTCGTCAACTCCTACACATGTCAGTACATATTTAAGCAAACATCTCAAAGTCGAAGGTAAACCAAAACACAACTACCATATCCATCCTCTGGACCTATATACTCAAAATCGACAAGAACCATTTCCTAAATTTGCACCATCTATTATTCTTTGATAAGAATCTATTATCCTCGAGTTGATAAAAACCATTTTCCGAACTAAATCAATACTAGCTCATAGAGTAATAAGCTTCTTGTAAATCTCCACCATCAATAACTTAACTTTGATAAAAAAAAAACCAAATTAACTTCAGAATTGGTTAAGCTTGCATATTAAGTCTCTATAATTAAGAACTCAAATCTCATTATAAATCAATCCATAATTACTGCAACTCTAAAACCTTAAATCACCTTAGAATCATTTTCCAAAGACTGCAAGATCGATGACCTTAGATCTAAAAAAAAAAAAAATCGACTCTTGAAGCTTTCAAAATCTGAAACCTTAAATGATATCAAATCATTTCTTAAAGTCTGCAAAATCTTAAAACTTAAACGGAATTAAAACAAAATTCTTTCCTTGAAGTTTGTTGACCTTACAACCTCCTATTCTATAACCCCATTTCATAACTCAATGATATCTAAGACCGTAATTATTCCAAGTGATTTAGAGCTCTTACTCCCCTTAGTTAGTGACTTCAATTCCTGCTCCAATGGGGTCGCCTAGACCGCGTCATTCCTTTCAAGCCTCGATATTACAAAAACAAACCTAATCGTTAAAAGTTCAGGCCTACTACACTAAATATTCATACATATCAAGCTGAAATTCATGACGAGATATTGCTAAATCCAAGTCTGACTCCCCAAATTTTCAGGCCAACAGTACTATGGTTGAAGCCTAGAATTATTGTACGATACCTAAGTGGCATATGGATTTACCTAGAGCCGAACTACTATGATACCACTTGTGATGCCCTCGACCCCACGTGTGATTTGGTGGAAGTTGTGACACCGAGATGATGACCACACGGGTCACAAACCCCATCATCATGTGCTAGTGTGTGCAAACATGCAATATGTGTGCAACATAAATAACGCAGTGGAAAGATAAAAGGTATTCAAAAGCTAAGTACCAAAAATAAATCTAAACCCATACAACCCAAAAACAATAATCCTCCAAGAGGTTAATACTATCACCCAGCTAAATTAAAGGAAATGAATACAAGGTCCAACAAAAAATACGGGAACAATCCTAAGCCTTTAGTCATCAGGTGGGGCCAGTCCCTCTACTCATACCCATTGTTTGCATCAAAGCCCATAGTTTCGTGAACCATAGGCAGGAATACCATAGTGAGATTTCGCAATCTTGGTAAGTAATCAACATCCAACAACCAAGAGTTTAACGCAAGCATTTACAAAACCAACAAAGTAAGACAACCACACATGCAAAAGACCAGTTTTTCCATTTTTCCAAAAAGAACACATTTAATCAAAACCACACATGCCAAAAACCCCTTTGGTCCAAAACACAACCATTTATTATTGTGTACACCATGGTCTCCCCTTGGGACAACCCATACATCCTAGCTCCCTTCGCCACACTAGGTATCGACTGTGCATGTGACTTCATAGCGAGCGATGCCCAGCTCTGTGCCCGGTGCGTACTGTGACTAGGCATTCTCTAGCCCCCACCAGTGAGGGGGCACAGGTCATGCCAAGAGCATTACCATCATGACTGACCCAATTGTCGCCAAACGATAGCCCAGGGGATGTCACTCAGTTTATTACACTCTCGATTGATCTGTGCAGCTCCATCGAGATAATGCCCCATTTCGGCTTGGGGTCATGAAACGCATGCACCCACATGTTATTACCAAAACATGAAAACCTAGTTTCCAAATCATACCACATTGCATAACACAACACAGTTGGATAATCAAAGCAAATGGTAATAATAGTAAATGTGCAGATGCCTGATAGATAGTATATTGGATGACATGGCATAACACACATCAAACAATACACAACATCACAATAGTCAAATGTACACACTTTCACAAAACAAACCATATGCATTATCCCATCCTCCATCCAGCCCATGGCCCAATTCCCAACCACCATTGCGATTGTCAAGCCCAACACTTCATCAGGCCTAAGACCCATCCCAACACAACCAGACTGCAAAGAATGTTAGTGAATAAATCATGCCATAATATCAAAGGTCACATTGGAGGGTTACTTACCACGCAAAAGGAAACTTTTTGGATGAGTGCGTGTTGGTCCATTGTGTTTTGCGATTGGATAAGTGTACGCCGCTATGCAGTTGGACATAAATCCGTTAGATTATCACAAAAATGCATACAGGAAATTAAATGCAACGCAAGGGTAGATTGGCTCACCGAGGTGGTGCCAAAAGGGGTGGAGTGATGGAGGGGAAGCAACAAAGTGAGGACAGTTCATGTGGGACAGACGGGTATTGGTGGGTTTCTCGTGAAGGGGATGGTAGCTCTGGCCTGTTGGTGAGAGTGGAGGAGAAACTTACTGCGGTGGAGCATGGCGGAACCCTATATGGAAAATTCTCATACACATGGGAAGAAGCCACACAGAAATTGTGGGAATTGGAGAGATCAGTGATGGTGGACAAATTGAGACCAGGAGTGGCTTGAGATAGGTTTCGAAGGGTTGAGATCAGGCCTATTTGTGGTGGTGGAGCAAGGGCATGATAGAAACAACCTAGGCCGCGACCAAAGGCACAAGACGATGAATTTGAGACGCTGGCTGAGACCCCTAGTAGATCTACCATCCTTGAGGTCTAACGGCAACGAGCAATGGTGGTGGCAACAGCAAAACCGTGGAAGAAGAAGAGAAAGAGACAATAAATTCAAGAGGGAAGGGCTCAACAAAGATGAAAGGTGGTGAGGCAGCGGCCAAAAGCGTGCTCACATGGCTGAAAGGTGTCATGCGATGCGTGCAGTAACTTTGCTTTGACTGGGGGGCAAACGATGGTCAAATAGTGGCGGGGGATGCACGAAGGATGCCAAAACATGGAACTACTAAAGAGGGAGAGAGAACCACAGAGAGAGGGGAAACAAGATTGACATATAAGGAGAGAGGGCTTACCAATGACGAGAAGTGGTGAGATGGTGGCAGAGGGGAATGGGACAGTGTCGACAACAGAGCTGAGGTGGTGGAGGGTGGTAGCAAGGTCATAGTGGTGGAAGAAGAAAATGAGAAAGCGACTTGGGGGGTGCGACTTTGGAGATAAGGGATGAAAATAAGATAGGGTTTTCACCCTTTGGAGGGTGTTGGGCGCCCACTTGAGCACTGGCTAGGCCCCTTTTTCATATTCTTTTTGGCCCAAAATAGCTCACAACACAATGAAACAAGCACAAACATAACCCACTACACAATGGGCCTAAATACTTTAGGGAAGAGAATAATAAAAAATCACAAAATAAAATAACAAGAAATAAATTACTAAAACACTAATTCTTCGGGGTCTCACAAGAACCATCACTAGCACATCGCCATATCTGCTTGGATCTACACCAACAACTACCAAGACCACCCAAATCTGTCATGAGACACCCACCATGCAGAGAGGAAATTTCATAGCACCATTGTAGCCTACCCCACAACAAACCAAACACAACCTCACCAGAAAACTACCCAGATCTGCGGTCAAAATCTCACCATCCAAAGTCGTGCCACCATTGATCTAAGCCTAGCTTCCACCCACATCATCTCTACTCCTCCATGTTGATTTATTCTCACCATGCCTTGGACGAGGCCATTTGGCCCCCACCATAGCCCAACCACCTCAGATATGCCATCGCATGGCATCATTTCACCTTAGACCCCTTGAGGCCACCTGGCCACACCACCATAGCTCAAGTCCAACCAACCACCACCAAGCCCCTTTGTTTCTGTTAGATTTACCCCCTAATATTCTCACTTTAGCACTCTTATTTTGTCAAAAAGCTACCACCTTGTACACTGCTAGCCGATATATCCTCCGTTGTGCCCCTTCAAGACGTCAATATAGTGAGCTCCTCCGCCTCTAATTACCATTTTATTTGATATCACATTAAAATCTAATTAAATTTATACTTTGGCCATCAGTTCAGTAACACGTACTCAAAGACGCACTAATTTTCTCTCAATCGGAGAGGAACCACCACTACTAACACTTTAGGACTCAATGCCTTGTGATCATCCAAAATTTTACCTTCACCTTGTAAGTGTGAGCCCCAAAAATTAAAGTGCGTTAATTCATTTACTAGTATTATTATTGTTTATTTTATTTTATTTTATTATTCCCTTGGAGCCCAATGGGTTATTATGGGTTAGAAGGGTTTGTTTTATTGTGTAGTGGATTGTTGGGCCGAATGGGGAGTGTAAAACTGGCCCAACTCGTGTGCAAGCGAAAGCCCAACCCCTCAACCCAAAAAAGGCGTCATTTTGGGCCTAAGGATGGAAAATCCTAAAACTTTTTTCCCTTCCCCCTTCTTCTTCCTTTTGCGCCACACAGCCCCCTCCTCTCCTTCTCTCTCTTTCTCTCTCACAGCCATTTTCCCTCTCTACCATAGCCGCGGGCCACACCTCTCCACGCCGCAACCACCTTGGCTCCATGATCGGCATAGTTCATGTATCCCCTACCTCCGTCTAACTACTGTTCACTACCCCCAGTCAAAACTAAGTTCACCACATGCGGCGCAAAGATTCTTCAGCCATGTAAACATCGTCGCCTCTGGCCACTGTCTCGCCACCTTCTGTTGCGTCAAACCTTCCCTCTCCCTCTTCAATTTTTTGACTCGCTCTCGTCGTCTCTCTCTCTCTCTCTCTCTCTCTCTCTCTCTCTCTCTCTCTCTCTCGGCTTTGGTGTCATCACCTCCAACGTTCGCCACCGTTAGACCTCAAGGATGGGCAGATCTGCTAAAGGTCTCAACCAGTCTCTCAAATCCCACCGTCTAAAGTTGTGCCGCCATTGAGCTAGCAAGGTTGCCCCTTCAAAAATCCTTCATTGAGCCCTTTACTCCCTCAATCTCATCCTTACCCTCGGATTCCTCATTTCCTCTTTGATTCCCATCCCAAGCGGCTTAAGGCATTTTTGCCTAGGGTTCTGCTGTACACCGCCATGACCCACTGTGGGCCACTAATCCCAGTCACTATGTAGTGGGTGTCCGACCACCTCTTGCCCCTTCCCCTTTGTTTAACTCTGTTAACCTTGAAAAACAATCTGCCCAGCCCTCGCCCAATTTCTGGGTTTTGCATTATTGTCAACAGCCACCCTCTTCCGCCGCGTGAGTCCCTTTCCCCGCCCCCTTTTTCTCCACCCCCCACTAGTTTATCCAGTTTTGCCTTTGTCACCAAGCACTGTCGATGTTGTCGCCTCACTCCGCCACTGCCCCGCCTCCACTTTGCCACTTTTGGCGCAACCTCATGACGTGCGCTCTGGCCCATTGGGGGGATGCAGTAGACCGGCACACACTCAACCAACCGGTTTTGCCTATACGCATTGTAAGTAACTCTCCAGCATGACCTTTGAGTTTAAGATATGAATTATCACTAAATCTATTGCAGTCTAGTGCTGTTGAGAAAGGCCTTGGGCCTGACGAAGTGTTGGGATTGATAATTGTGTGTGGCCGTGGGTTGGTAGTGGGCCGAATGGAGGACGGGATTACGCGTGAAGGTGGGTTTTTGAAACTATGAATATTGTGACTGTTGTGATGTTGTATATTGTCTAATGTGTGTTATGCCATGTCATCAATATAGTGTCTGTCATGCATCTGCATCTTTACCATAATTACTATTTGTTCTTATTATTTAACTGTGTTGTGTTATGCCATGTTGTGTGAATCAAAAACTAGGTTTTCGTGTACTGGTGATATAATGTTGGTGCATGTGTATCAATATCCTAAGTCGAGATTTGGCATTATCTCGGTGGAGCTCATATGATCACTCGGAAGCTTAATAAACTGAGTGATGTCCCCTGAGTTGTCGTCGGCTGACAATGTGCTTGGACGAGATGATAACGCTCTTGTGCTGACGCCATGGCCTTCTGCTAAAGGGGGCTAGAGGATGCTTAGTCACATACGCGCCAGGAAGAAGCTAAGCATCGCTCGTTACGAAGTCATACGCATGATCGTTATACGTGGTGTGATGAAAGGAGCCAGGGTGTGTGGATGGTCTCTAGGGGTGACCATGGTGCATGCGTAACTAAAATGATTGCATGGACTTTATATGGATCACGACCCCAAGTCGAGATGGGGTATTATCTCGATGGAGCTCCTCTTGTCAATCGGGAGCATAATAAACTGAGTAACGTCCTCTAGGTTGTCGTTAGGCGACAATAGGCTCAGACTAGATGGTAACACTCTCGTGCTGACTCTGTGGCCCTTTTGCTGGCAGGCACTAGAGGATGCCTAGTCACATAAAAGCCAAGCGCAGAGCTGAGCATCATTCGTTATAAAGTCACATGCACGAACGTTACCCATGCCGACTCTAAGGAACAATTTGATAACATTTGGGGTTTTAGAATCTACAAGCTTTAAGAGGTGATTGTTATTAGATCTAAGGTCATCGATCTTGTAGACTTTAGAAAATGATTCTTATACGATTTAAGGTTTTAGAATTGCAAACTTTAAGGACTGATTTATAATAAGATTTGAGTTTCCATTTTTGTAGACTTGGTATGAAAGCGTGATCAATTCTAAAGTTAATTAGTTTGCAACCTTTAGAACGTGAGTTTTGATCAAGCTTAAGTTATTGGTGTGATTTACAAGAAGTGATTTTCTCTATGAGGTTTGAAGGTATTTATTATGCAGATTTTAAAAAATTATTGTACTTTATGAAGATATGGAAAGCGAGTTGTAACACCCGAGCCTAGCGCCAAGTTTTTTTTTTTTTTTTTAATTTTCGGATTAAGTATATGAAAAAGGCACGGGAAATTTTTCAAATATTATTTTTATTGGTAGAGATAATTTTTTTTTAAAACAAGTTGGATTTTTTTTTTTATTTGAGTTTGAGTCGTTTGTGTTAAACCATGAAAAACAAACTATTAGTAGTTTTTTTTATCACTTTTCCCCACCCTACACGACTCTACCCCAATGCACGTGCACGGAAAAGTGCACGTCTCTTTTCCGTTTTCATTTGGTCCTCAATCTCATAAATAAGTACACCTTATAAACCTTCATACTCGATCGCCTGCTTTAAGTCCTAGGGTTACAGTAGCCCTGCTATAACTTTAGCAAGTCGCAACCCCCTTTGGAAACCCATGCACAGTAGCTCAGCCAGTCCCACCTCTAGGCCAACCCTCCACGCCATGGTAAGCCTGCACCACAGCCTCCACCCTACGTAAAATTCTACCCAGACCCGCACCACTGCAAGCCTATATTGAAAGCAACCTTGCCGCAGCACCTGAAGCAGTCGTAGTCTTCCTCTTCACCCTCGGAAACAGCCCAAACGATTGCCACCATCACCAACTTCTGTGGGAAGCGGAAACTGCAGTTGCTCTGTTTTGAAGCCATGGAGACAAAGCATCATTGTCAAACCGAGAGCTATGCCTTGCCACAGTTGGGCAGCGACACCACAGTCAACAGCAACAGATGAAGCCGGAGATTACGTCTCCACCGCCCAGTGATGTGCAGCACCACCGTCTGAAGTCCCATGCACGCAGTGTGATGCATACAACTCTCTCTCTCTCTCTCTCTCAGTGTTATTCCAACGCGAGCCACTACAAACCACCCTCTTTCACGACGGAAACCACCATAAAAGTAGCAGCAATCACTGGCTGTGACACCCTCGTCACCGCTTGTTGATCGGTGAGCCCACTGACTCTCCTCCATATTTGTTTCCCTCACGGTTACTCTCTCTCTCACCCCGTTCTCTCTTGCTCATCTCTCTCTCTCTCTCTCTCTCTCTCAGTGTCCCATCGTAGTGTCTCAGCCACCTCCCACTCGCCTGCCCCGTTGCGACCTCCTTCAGTCACGTTGAACCCCCATACCACGTACGTAGCCTCTGTTTCCCTTCAACTAATTTTGGTTTACGTAAGTATATTACATGGTTCTATGTTATATTTTAAACTAATATTGTTAATTACTTTTTTTACACTTTGAACTGAAAGTTATGCTAAGGTGTTTTAAAAATTTTATTATGTGTTAAAAAACTCTTATTTAATTATGATCACAGAAAATTATTGTAACATGTTATTAAGTAAAGATTTATTTTAAGAGTAAACAATATTGGTGTAATGTTATTTTTACATTTTAGATATGATATAGTCTATTAAAAAAATAGTTATGGTTTATTTTAAGATATTTTGGGATAAGTATATTATCTCGTATTAAACATTATAAGTTGTTTTCATTAATAAATAGGTCATACTTATAAATGTTTTAGTCAAGGTTATTAAATCAACATTGATGATTTTAGAAAGTGATGATTTGTAATTTTAGGTTTTGAGGAAGTAAATAGGTTATTTTAGAAGTTTAGGATTAAATATCGAAATATGTAATTAATTGAAAATTTACGAGAATTACATGATTATTTTATAGGTGGCGATTAATTATTGTTCGACATTTTGAAAAAAATTCTGAAAAAGCTAAGAAGTCCAGGTAAGCTGGATTCTTATGCTAGACTTTGCATTAAAATAAAATGTGTTGTGGTTGACTTTTTGGGAAATATACATTTTTTGTTATGAAAAGAAATTTGAACTACCTCAGTTATTTGATCTGCATTACTCATGAGATTCTGTTTAAGAAGAAAGTATTTTATGTCATGACTGGTGTAGACATGAGCTTATTTTCGACATTCTGTTTCTGAACTTTGAAAAAGAGAGTGAATATGAAGTTTTGTGCATAAATTATGTTGTGATATGATTTTGTTCTGTTCTAAAGATTTTTTGTACTCTGATATGATCTGATGTGATTTCTGAAAACCTCTAGCATAACATTCTGTTTCTGTTTCTATTCCGTTTTGACCTCACCACGGTTGTAAAACTGTGGCCTCTGTTCGGGTTGGTACCAACTTTTCTGTTTTTGGTGCACTCATTTTGGAAACAAAGTGATTTTCTGCGTGGTCTTTCCTATTTGCACACACGGGGCTCCGAGAATGAATAAGGGGAATATTCACATTTTGTTTCTGCTCGGTTAGCTACCGGGATTTGCACAACCCTACCACGGGGGTTAAACATGGTATTTCTTCTGATATGATAAGATAATATGTGATGTTTCAGTTTATGCTACGCCAAAGGGATTTTGATTACGAATATTTTCGAACTCTCGCTCTGATATTTTTGATAACATGTTCTGATGCTGTAATTTGAAAACATTATTCTGATTATGCATTCTGAATGAAAATATTTTTGTTCTACATTCTGAACTCTGTAAATGCTCATGTTTACACACCAGTATATATCATCTGCTTACTGAGTTGTTGATAACTCACTCCTTATCTCCATATATTTTTCAAATTATTTTGAATAATCCAGCTAAGGATCAGGATTATGGAGCATCGGTGAGATAATTATTTAAGTATAGTGGATTACTCATAGAAGATATCTGAGAAATGGACAGATTTTAATAAGAAATTTTGTAGTATTTTGATGACTTTATATTTTAGAATCTATATATATATTGATGAATTGTGAGTTTCAAGTTATAGGGAGTAACTCTTCGATCCTTGTGGGACCGGGGTGTTACACGAGTAGTTCAAAAAATTATTATTATCAGGTTTGAGGTTATAGGGTTGGCTAATTTTAGGAAACGATTATTATCAATTTAAGGATATAGATGGTGCAAATTTAGGAAATAATTTTTGTCGATTCTAAGGATATAGGTCCATTAGGGTGTTGGAAATGGTGGTATATGTGATGGTGTAGAATGTGATCAAGTTAGGCTAGGAATATGATTGGTTGACTGTAGTGGTGAATGATATTGAGTTTAGTACCACTAGGATGAACACTAGTTAGAACTGGGGGCATGAGTTGATTAGTATTTGTTGTCAGGTAGAACTAATAGGTGCTCTGTAATGGTCAGTTGGTTTGGTTTCGAGCCTTTCCAAGTATGTTGCTTAACTTAGATGGGACGCGTGTACTGGTGATATGGTGGGTGTGTACCACGACCCCAAGCCTAGATGGGGCATTATCTCGATGGAGCTTCTCTGCTCACTCGGGAGAGTAATAAACTGTGTGACGTCCCCTGGGTTGTCGCCGAGCGACAACGAGCTTGTATGAGACAGTAATGCTCTCATGCCGACTCCGTGGTCCTTTGGCTAGCGGAGGCTAGAGGATGTTTAGTCATGTACGTGTCGGGCATGGAGCTGGGCATTGCTTACTATGAAGTCATAAGCACGGTCGTTACCCGTGGTATGACGAAGAGAGCCAGGGTGTGTGTTGGTCCCTAGGGGAGACCATAGTTCATGTGTAACTAAAATGATTGTATGGACTTTATGTGGATCATGACCCCAAGCCGAGATGGGAAATTATCTCGGTGGAGCTGCTCTGGTCACTTGGAAAAGTAATAAACTGAATGATATCTCCTGGGTTGTTGTCTGGTGGCAACTGGATTGGAATAAACGATAACGTTCTCGTACTGACTCTATGGCCCCTCTGCTGATGGAGGCTAAAGGATGCCTGATCATGTAAGCACCTGACGCGGAGCTGGGCATCATTCGTTACGAGGGAGCAGGGTGTGCGTATAGTCCATGGGGGAGACTATGGTGTATGCGTAATAAAATGGTTATGTTTTGGGAAAGGGGTTTTTGGCGTGATTGTTCGGTTTAAATGTGTTATTTTGGAAAGGGTGCAAGAAATGATATTGTTGTCTTTTGTTTGTATGATTGTCTTACTTTGTTGGTTTTATAAATACATGTTCTAAACTCTTATTTGCATGTTGATTACTTACTGAGAGTGCAAAATCTCACTATGGATGATCATCCATAACCTCTTCTCATTTAGGTAGGAATAGCTCTTCTCATTTAGTGTTTCCTTTAGTTTGATTTGCCACCAATATGGATTATTGGCGTCGTTACATATAATTTCAAGTATCATATCAAATACTATTGATTTTGCAATCGTCTCAATATTATCAAAACCTTCAGGCCAAAAACGTTCTTCACTTTTTCACTTTTATATACAAATTGAGCGAGTGTTGTCTTTCCCATCCTACCAAACCATTTATAGGAATCACTATATTTATCACTTTGCAATAATTGAACAACAAGCTCAACAAGCTCTTCATCCTCTTCCCTACCAAGCATGCCAAAAATCTTGGTCAACGTCATTAGATAAGTTGAGCACAGTATCTCTTCTCTTTTATTTGAAACCCCACCAACATTTTCCTTCAACTCCAGCTTATCTTTTTGTTTCATAAGATCATTAAATCGAGCATTAATTTTTGTTATCTTTGCTGTCATCATAATCTTGATCTTAACAACACTTGGAATACTACTCAAACTTGTAAAACAAGAAGGCACGAGATTACCTACCTTACTAGTGCTAGCCTGACGTTCATCAATCAATTGGCGTTGCGAAGCTTCTGTGACAAATTCATCCATAACATCTTCCATGTCGTATGCCAAGTCTGCGAGATCACCAAGCCATGCTTTCACTTTTCCTGTAGTATGTTGCTTCTCGTTTGCATCTTCAAGCACCATATTAATTCTTTTCAACCTTTCGTCCCAGTTTTTCAAATATTTTCCAACTCCATGTTCGCATGCAAATTTCAGCAATTCGCGAGATGCTAACCGATCAAACTGTACTTGAACGAATGCAGCAACAATGATCTCTGCCATTTTTCTCTTCGAAAAAAAAAGGAATGAATCAAGAAAATGAGAAAAGATTATATAAACAATCAGAAGAAGAAGTAACAAGATTCCTTTGGCAAAAGGCTAAAAGGAATCTCACAAAGTTGATCCAAAGATGATGCCCCCACTTGCCCCACGAGTACGTGGTAATTATCTTTATCAGATTGTTTCTGGTCTCTTTTTGTTGTCATGTATTGTAACACCTCATTTCCAGAGATCTAGAGAGTTAGCTCATGTAACCTAAAATCATCTCTCATAACATATTTATCACCATAAAACATAAACTCATTTATTCAAAACCAAAACTGGATGTTCCTCCATCAAGACACCAAATAAATACCTCAATAAAATAAATTAAAAACTTTTCAAAGACTCGAAATTATCCATGACTCAAAGTACCAAATAACTTAAAATCATAAACTTAGTAGATAAGACCCTCCAATAAATACTTATACCCCTTTGCATTTATTCTTCTACGATCATCAAACCTTACTAACACATCCTACTCTTGACTTTCAGTTGAGGCATCAAAATTTTATGAAAAATATTGTAGAGTTAAAAGGGGGTCAGTTATCAACCGTTCAGTAACATCTGGGCCTAGCACCAAGCCACTTTCTAAAATTTTTGGATTTATATGTATGGAAAGCCAGTTGATTTGTTGAATATTTTTATGGGCCAATATTTTTTTCAAGAGACAAGTTGCAATATTGCAGAATTTGGTTCGAGGCCCAAAACTTAGGGAAGAACCCATTTATTTTTTTATTCACTACCAGTCTTAGACCCAAATTTTTTTGAAGTGGGTTCTACCTGATCACCCCAAGGCCCATGCCCCTTTTTATTAAACTGGGAAACCCAACGATAGTTTGTTATTAGAAAGTCACCACCTTTACATGTCTGTTTCCTTTAGTCATAAGCATGCACGTCTCTAATGTATTTTATCGACTCACATGCACATACATGTCTCCCTCATCCCTCTAGGATTTGTTTTTCTTCTTCGTTTGCCTATATATATGATCCTTCATGCGTGAAGAAAATCCTAGAATAGGGTTGCTGTCTCATTCCCCATCTCTGTTATGCGCAAAAGCCAAGAAACCACCATAGAAACACAGCAAGTCATGGCAGAACACCCTCACAGCCTCCATTGCCACTACCGCCAACCGCTAGCCTACCCCATGCAAATCGAATACTAGCATCACCAAAGCCCAAAGATCCACTGACAAACCAGCCAGCCCCAATTCATGTCTGTCGCTACACCTCACACTATCTGAAGTCGGAACTCCTTTGTTTTAGACACTCGAAATAGAGAGACACTTGCAGCCACCCCAACTCCTTGGCACCAGCAGCCATCGCAAGTTTACACAAAAAACCACCGGCAAAAAATTTTGTCACCCCAATCCACCCCACACCACTTTGTTCCCCACGATGAGCTACCTCACGCCTAACTCCCTTTCTCCCGCTCATCTCTCTTTCTCTCTGCCTCTCTCGCCTTACACCACCCAGTGTAGGCAGCCTCGCTGCCGCACGCCCATCTCTGCACTCCAGCCGCACCACCACTTTTCCTCCAGCCCAGCCCGTCGAGCCTTGCCCTTCCACGCACTTCTATTCATTTGTTTTTCATGTTTGCTAACTTAAAGAGTTATATATATATATATATTTATATTTATATGGGTAATTCTGTAACCTAATAGCATAGGAGTTATTACTGTTATGCCCTTTGATCATGTTTTCAAATGATAACGTATGACAGAAGCTATTGCATAGTTGGTCTACTAAAATTACATTATTACCTTTGAGTTACAAGTTGCATTATTGTGTTTTAGACTTTTAATATGTATTTGTAAACTCTAAGTTTTCCATGTTTACAAAAATTATTTTGTTAAGTTAAATTTATTTGAAGTAAAGTTTTCTTTCAAAAGTAAGTGATAATGTTGTAATTTTATTATGTTCTAGTTTATTAAATTATTATTGTTGTATAACTAAAAAATGAATTTTGGTATAATTATGTTATATAATATTAAATATGGTAGTTTGATTTTCAATAGTAAATAAGTTAGAGTTTAATACTTTAGTCAGAGATTTAGTTGAAATTTGGGAAGTGTCAATATTTTAGGATTTCATGAATTTAGGATTTTGATGAATAAAAATAGTTATTTTAGCATCTTAGGCTTAAATATTGAAATATGCGTTCGAATGAAAATTTATGAAAATTATGTGATTATGTTGTAGGTGACAATTAATATCTGTCCTGCATTTTTTAGAAAATTTCTAAAAAGTTAAGAAGTATAGATAGGTAGGATTCTTATGCTAGACTTTGTTTTGCATTACTCATGAAATTCTCTATAAGAATAAAATACTTTGTAGCATGATTTGTGTAGAGATGAGCTAGTTTGGCATTCTGTTATTAAACTGTGTAAAACAAAGCGTATATGAAATTTTGTGCATAAATTATATTTTTGTGATCTGATTCTGTTCTATTCTGAATATGTTTTGTACTCTGATATGATATGATGTGATTTTTGAACACCTCTGGCATAACATTCTATTTCTATTTCTGTTCCATTCTGAACTTATCACAAGTATAAAACTGTGACTTATGTTCAGGTTGGTACCAACTTTTCTGTTTCTGATACACCCAGTTTGGAAGCAAAGTCGTTTTTTGCGTGGTTTTCCATGTGTGCACGCTCGGGGCTTCGAGAATAATAAGGGAAAGATTCACATTCTATTTCTGCTCGATTGGCCACCGGGGTTTGTACAACCCTACCATGAGGTTTAAATATGGTCTCTGTTCTAATATGATAAGATAAGATGTGATGTGATGTTTATACTATGCCAAAGGGATTTTGATTATGAATATTTTTGAACTTTCACTCTAATATTTTTTATAACATATTTTGACTCTGCATTCTGAAAATAAAAAGTGTTTTATTCTGTATTTCACACTTTGTAAATGCTCATGTTTGCACACTAGTATATATTCTCTACTTACTGAGTTGTTGATAACCCACCCCTTATCTCCAAATATATTTTAGATGATCGTGATGGTTCTGCTGGAGAACAAGAGTAGACAATGTTAGAAATGTTTGATGTTCGTAGAAGAATAAGTACCCGATGGTACAATTGCTTATTTGAAAGTCATAGTTAGTAAATTTGTTACTTTTTGTTATTTTGATATGATGAGTTAATGATATTTTTTAGTCTTTCGGGAGTTTTTAATTTAATTTATTGAAAATTTCTTTGTTATCCCTATGAAGGAACATGAATATTTGGATTGAGCAAATGAATTATTATTTTATTAAATTTTCTGGATTTTATAGTTGTGGTATTGAAATTAATATTACGTATTAAGAACTTACTCTCCGAACTTTCAGGATCTGGGCACAGTAAGCAGAGAACATATACTAGTATGTAAACATGAGTATTTTCATAATTCAAAATGCAAAACAAATTATTTACTTTTAGAATGCAGAATAAAAAAAATTTATTTTCAGAATGCAAAATCAAAACATGTTACAAAAAATATCAGAGCGAAACTTTCAGAAAACATTCTTATTCAAAAATCATTTGACATATCAAAATCTGAAACTTCATATTCATCAATCAGAGCATCACATCTGGATAGATACCATATTTAACCTCCGCGGTAGTGTTATAAACCACAATTATAACCCGTGAAATGATCGTATCCACTATTATAACCCGTGATTGGGCCGTATACTATGTAACCTCCGTGGTAGGGTTATAAACCATTTTTATAACCTGTGAAAGGGCCGTATCCACTATTATCACTCGTGGTTGGGCCGTATGCCACTATTACCACCTGTGGCTAGGCCGTAACGGAAACTGAAAAAAAAAAATCATAATATGACTTAATTAGAATACAGATTTAGAATCTCATGTTGAAGTTTTCAAATGCCACAATATATTCAAATAGAGTACTGAGCAAATTCAAATCTTTTCACATATTAAAATAAATAAAAATAGTTTCAGAATATTTTCGCATCACATGCACAAATTTTCATAAATTTCATATTTGCTCTTTTTGCATAGATAAGAAACAGAATGTACAAAATTAGCTCATGTCTGCACCACTCAAGATAAAAAATACTTTCTCTTATACAGTTTTCATGCATATGTAGAACATATATCTAAGGTTGTTTTCAGATTTCTTTTCAAAACAAACATGCATATTTTAAAACCAATCTCGTTTCATTTTCATTTTATACAAAGTCTAGTATAGGAACTACGCTTACTTGGACTTTTTAGTTTTTTAGAATTTCTTCACACCAGTGCTAAACGAAAATCAATCACCTATAAGAAATAGTCACATAACTTCCGTAAATTTCTAATAATTCCTAAAATACCATTATTTTCGAAATCCATCAACATTCACGTAATTTCTCTGACTAAAAATATTAAATTCTAACTTATTTACTATTAAGGTCCAATTATACAGTATAAAATTGAATAACATAATTATATCAACATCTATTAAAGTAGATAAAGCAAAATATAATTTAATTAAAATAGACTTAATTCGGTAAATTCTATAATAGCCTATCCACACTTAGAATTTACAACTTAATAAAAATAATTATATCAAATTCAAATATGGTAAACAGTGAAAACTCATTTAGTAAGATAGACTTAAATCAGTTTTAAAGTATTTAAAACAAAAATAAAATCTTATTATTTACTACTGAAATTAGTTATAAAATACTTAATAATTTAATTTGAATCCATAAATATTTTCTATATAATTTCAAGCAAAGTCCACACAAGGCCGGTTTAATAAAAGAGTTTTGCTACATACAGTCACTTTTGCGTACTCTTTGTGTACTCTATTGATGTGATTGGTCAAAATAGTTATTTTATATTAAAACAAGTGATGCAGCTAATTACATCAATAGAGTGAGTAAAGAGTACGTAAAAATGACTACATATAAAACTTTTGTTAATAAAAACATGCCAATATGGAACAATCATAATAATAAGGGCGTTTTGGAAAATAAAACATAAACATGCATGGGTTCTTTGGAAAAGGCATGGAATCTGAGACGCTCAACCCAGACCTGTAACAGAGAAAGCGGCCATGCTTACCGCGAGGGAATTAGGAGAGACGCAACGGCAATGCTGGGCAGAGGTAGAAGGTGGTCCATGGGGCGGCAGAGCACTGAGAGAGAGAGAGAACGACGTACGGCCTGAGGGAAAGAGACGTTACCGAGAGGGTGCAGTGGCTTGAGGCGCGGTGGTACAGGGTGTAGCTATACCAAGCTGTGGCCGTGTGGTATGGCCGTTTCCGGCGAGGAGTGAGGGCTGCCACGGGGGAACGTGGCTCTACAGTGGACTCCCCAATGTGCTCTGTTTCTTAGAAGCAAAACAGAGGTGCAGCCCACGTCTTCTTGCAGTCTCGGCAGAGTTGGGTGGCGGTGCAGGGTAGTTCTACCGTGGCTGAGTAGTGGGCTACGGTGGTGGCACCACGAGTGGTTGAGGGGCAGGTTGGCAGTGACGTTTGGGCAGGGTGGTTCCGTGTGGTGGACACACACGGGCTTGGGTCTTTTTGTGATCATGGTATGGACGTGCAACTGGGGCTGGCGAGGTCTAACGCCGTGGTTGTGGAGGCGCGGGCTGGGCAGTGGGGGTTATCCCACGGTGCTGCGTGGCTGCGACGAAGGCTGGTGGCCTGAGGAGTAATTTTCGTGACTTACAGCAACAAGGAACCGAGAGGTAACATGAGAGAAGTGGTTTGTGGAGGTGATCGCCGAACAGTCAATTCAATTTATTTCAATTTATTATTATAATTTTTTAAAATTTTTTAATAATATTTCATCCTTTCAATTCAACTCAATTCAATATTTTAATACAATTCAAGCTGCGGCATAGCTTAATATGCAATTTACATTTGTATATAAATAGTGATGGAAAACCTACGAAAAACAAGAAAGAGAGACGTGCATAAGAGGGAAAAGGATGTGAAAGCGTACTTGTCGTGGAGTCTAGAATTATTTTCACGGGCTTAGGCTCTTTAGGATAGGTTTGGAAGTGGGATGAGATATAAAATTTTCATCTCATTTCATTTCATTACTATACTTTTTTTAAATTTTTATATAAAATATAATAAATAATTCAATTTTTTCAAATCCCTATTCAATTTTTTTAAATCTCAATATAATAATAATATTAAAATATAATATTTTAAATATTAAAATAAAATATAAAATTCTCATCTCAACTCCAAACCTGACTAAAAAAAAAAAAATATACTCATAAGTTTTTCTGATGAAAATCTACTTAATCATCAAAAGATTTTAAACTTAATTATTAAACTTATTAAAAAAGTCATATTACGCCAAAATAAAAGAAAATCCATGCTCGTAGCCTAAAAAAAAAAAAGTGGGGTTACTATGTCGTCCTGCTGGATGTACCGCCCAACATTTTTTTTTTTCATATTTTTTTAATACATTTAAATATTTTTAAAAATTAAAAAAATATATCAAAATATTTAAAATTACTTCTTTAATTATTAAGTAAAAAAAAAATACAAGCGGCCAACTAGAGCGATAAGAGTGGAGCGGCACACTATCTTTTTCCAAAAAAAAAAAAAAAATACACAAATTTTAACTAGGCTTTTCATACCTATAAATTCAAAATATTTTATAAAATAAGCTTAACTGGCCTGGGTGTTACACATGTGATCGCCTCTACGTTGGGCGGAGTCTTAACACAATTTGTAACTTTTTATAACTACATCTAAAGCTACGATGTCTTCTTATTAATTTTTGTTATTTGTTGATTTTTTTTGTTCAAAAAATAAGATGAAATTTATGGGCCTAACTCATCTCATAAAACCGGTTGTATAAGAGAGGATTGCTCGTTGCTTATAAACATGCCCAAGACCTTGTCCACAGTCAATGTGGGATTATTCCTCAACACCCTCCCTCACGTGCAGGCCAGTATTTTTTCTGGTCCTTGTCACGGGGTAAGTAGTGTAGGCCCACATTCGTCCTATGGCAGGCTCTGATACCATGATGAAATTCATGGGCCTAACTCATCTCATAAAACCGGTTGTATAAGAGAGGATTGCTCATTGCTTATAAATATGCCCAAGACCTTGTCCACAGTCAATGTGGGATTATTCCTCAACAAATGCATGCACGGCGAAGTACTTTATAATGCCTCGAAGTGCATATATATTTTTAACAATCTGAAAAATACTAAGATTTTAGGTAAATAAATTTAGAAAATAAAAATTTGTAATCGAAATGTATTGGAAAAAATGGTTAATAAAATAAATGGAATATATTTCACATGATGTGATGGACAATATAAATTTATAATATAAATAATTAAATTATCTCACTGTCCTGATCGAAGAGTAATGCTAGTCAGTTAAATTTAAACTCTAGGTACAAATGATGGTTTAATAATACTAGAGTTAAGTAAATGTGTTTCACTTTTAACTCATTGTCTTGATCCAAGAGTACTTGTACCTTTGGTGGACTAGACTCTTGCAGGCCAAGCTAAAAAATAAAAATAAAAACAAATGGACAATATTATTATTATCGCTAGTTTCTATTGCTGTGAATTTTTTATTTTATTTTTTTTACTTAATGATTAAGTAAATATTTTTTAATATTATTATGAATTTCTTTAAATATATTTAAATGTGTTAAAAAAATACATGAAAAAAATACAAAAAAATAAAAAAGAAAAACATCCAAAAGCACTAGCGAGAGCTCCAATGGGAGCTCCCAGTGGTGGGAGTAGCATTGCTGAAAACAAATCAACATGTGAAATATGTCCAATCATAATAAATATGTTATACAATATAATTTATTTGTTATCTCAACAAATTTTTCAAAACCCATTTAATGATCAATAAATCTTGTGGGTATATTTTTTATATCTATTTCTTTTACTTCTTGAAAATTTAGTTAATATATATAATCTATTGAAAGTACTGCACCACCCCTGCTTTAAGTGGGATGTATGGGTAACCAACTCCAAGTAATAATAAATGATTCGACCAAAAAATAGAAATATAACTATATATATAGAGTTATCATCCTAAAACACTTTTGCCCTAAGCATATATATATATATATATATATATATATATAGTTGGATGGATTTAGAGGTAGGGAAAACCAGGTCAGGCGCAACAGTCAAGATAAGGATATTTTTAGCCATTAATTTGAATTTATTCTTCCCGAGAGTTTGGTTCCACATCCATCCAACTTGAGGTTGCTGCGAAATTGCCATTTTCCATGTGAGTGGGGACGTTACAATTGGTAAAATTATTTGTTATTGTCTCACGGTTTCATGTTGATATATAATATAATATAATCGCACCAAATAATAAAGGTGTGAGGAACAACAATTTTTCCTTTGGCATAATATTCAAGATGCCCATCCGACAAATCCTAGAGTATTGGCTGGTGAGGCATCTACACAGGTTGAGGCATCACGCATATTTACTCGCAAGAAGATGGCTAATATACTGCATGCAGCGATCGGCAGACACACATCAACAATGATCGATGCAGTGCGTGCTGCTATATCTGAGTTGCGTACAAATATTAATACTAGCATCTCTGAATTACTACAGAGATTAATGCTAACATCTCTTAATTACGTACAGAGATTTATGCCTTTTATGCAACTCATCTCACGCTCAGTACTTGACTAACATAGAAGAGAGACAATTAACTTCAGTCGAGGATGTGTGCAGCGAGTTTGGATTATAGTAATTTCTGTCTTTTATTTATATATATGTTTTTGGTATGGACAATATCTGGTCTTTTGATAATTTGCTTTAATTATGAATTAAATACTTTTTATCTTTTTTGGATTAATTATTTATTTATATTATGTGGTGTATGGATGGTAATATTTATTTAACATAATATAAATCACTAAAATATTTTTAAATTAATTACATAAAATTAATTTATGAATTCGTAAATATTTTAATTTTCAGTAAATCATAATATATAATATATACTTATTTTTTATATTTTGAACAAGGTACTCACTGTTCGCACATTTATGTTTCGTTTGAACAGGTTTAAAAAAATCTCTGCCAATTTTAATTTAATTTCCTACCAAACTATACGTTCAAATGCATAAATATGGTGTTCGAATATGTTCGAACTAAATATGTGTCATTCGAACGGTTTTAAAACCTTCCTACCAAATTTTCTCACCAAATCTCTCCCGTTTGAACAAACAAATTGTTATTCGAACGATTTTGATCTGTCCCAAGTAAACTAAATTACTTGCCCGCCAAGATTTGTCTATTCGAACAAATTTTTTACCGTTTGAACATTTTTGATGTTTTGAGACGATCTAATTCATCACAGAAGATCTAGTTCGACTGGATATTTAGACGTTCGAATGGGTTTATAAAGTCATCCATGTTTTGAGACAAAATTTGTCTCCAATAATTATCTTTAGGGATGAAATTTAGTTAGTCCCTAAATAATTTCGTCTATAAAATTAAAATTTGTTGTAGTGAACAGTGATTTAATTTAATATATAATCTGAGAGTACTTCAAAGTCAATGTGGTTCACTTTGATATGCTCATTGTCTTGGTCCAAGAGTACTCGCTACAAGAGATTGGACTTTTTGAGACAAAAAATCTTATCTCGAAAAATCCAATTTTCGTCCAAAATGTTTTTGGAGATGAAAAAATTTCATCTTTATTTTGTCTCAAAAATCCTATCTCAAAAGTTTTTGGAGACAAAAATTGATTTTTATGGATGAAAATTCATAAATATTTTCGTCTCAAAAAATAATTTTTAAGGACAAAATTGGATGAAACCAGTCAAACAGGTATTTTTTTTTTTCATGACGAAAACTTCTCATCTCAAAAGTACATTCAAATGGAATCCTATAAGTTCAAATAGACACATATAGTTCGAACTAAAAGAAATTTTCTTTTGAACAAATGACCATATTTGAAGGTGTTCAAACATATTTTATGCGTTGGAACAAATAAATTTTTCAAATGACTTGTGTTCAAACATAAATTTTGTCCATTCGAATTAACTGTTTATTTTTTAAATTCTTTCTATTTGAACGAGGTTTTTTATATAAATATTGTTCAATCAAATACTTTATTGTTCGAATAGACGTACAAACTATATTTCTCGGTTGTCGTTTGAATGTGTTAGTTGTCATACAAAACAAAATTTAATTAAAAATCTCATACTAATGATAAGTGTGGTTTTTATGTGAATTTTATTATGAAAAGTGTCAGTTTTCCTTCCATTCTATTGATTGTATTTTATTTCTATATATTTTTCTTCATTTTCTTGGATTTGAAGGAATGAGAAGATTTAGTGCGAAATAAGAGCATTTTGGTATAAAATAAGAGACTATAGATCGAGATCGACGAGAGACAACGAGATTTGAAGAGAGCCGATGAGATTTGGGCCAGGAGCCTTATCCTATGGGCAGCAAAGAGATTTCTCTCACCCAAAGATGAGAAGACTTACCTCTTGGTAGGCGAAGAGACCCAAGGGCGATTAGTTTGGGCGACGAAGGTCAAGCCCAAATGATCGTGATTAGTCTAAACGATTAACTTAAAAGACCAACTTAAACAACATCGTAAGCAACAACTAGTAAAGGCGAGTAGATTTACCGCTCGGTAGGTTGGCGAGAGGAGACTTTCATCCTGGTGGGGAGTCTTTTCTCTCGGGAGGCATGGAGAACAATTATATTCAGCACATACGACATCTACTCAGTGGGATTCTTCTGAGTTTCACAATCAATCTGCTGACCACTAAATCCTCTTGAGCTCTGCAATTCAAGCCGCATATCACTAAATCTTTGATTTTATATAATTCCGTTATTTTGGAGATAATTTCTTTTATGTTAACATTTATCTTTAGAAACTATTTTCCAAATCTTTAGGCTAGATTGTAGCTGCATTTACCTTATTTCCATATTTGAGTTTTAACATCTATTTAATTCTATCTTGTGGAATGAATGGATGAGAGTCTGAGTTTTAGAGTAAAAATATTCCAAAGATTATTTTTTTTTTAAGTTTCTTTCGATGAGGCAGATCTGGAGGCCAGAGGTGAGAGTCACATGTTTCATTAACAGACTCTAATGAAGAATACTTGTTTTATTTGTTGGCGTGAGTTATATTTGGAAGCAGAGAAATTATAGGTAGCCCAAATTAGCAAGATCACGTATGATGTAGATAAAATAGTCAAGCGACTCATGAGGAGATTGCAGATATCATGCGTGCAGAGATACGCGCATAGACATTAGAGATCATTGATGTAGTTCTGGTTGCCATCGCAGAGCCAAAGTCGAAGCTCATGTCTCGAGTGACTGATATTGAGACACGCCTTGTTGGAGTCGAGGCGGTGCTACATGATTTGACCCAGTAGTGTACATATTTTATTTGCATTAAATGTACTTTTTTGTATGGACAATCATGAATATTTGTATAATTAATTTAAATATTCAAATAATCATACATTATATTGCCGCCATACATTATATTTTTGGGATGCAATTAATGTATGCTTTTTATTTTTAGTGTTTTCTAACTTCTTTATTGTTAATTATGTTTTTTTTTTCATTTTACTTACCATTCACGATAATATAAAAAATGACACTACAAATAATATTTATTTAACTAAAAATATTATTTAACATAAAACAAATCACTAAAATGTTTTATTGATTACATAAAATTAATTTTTGATTTCGTAAATAATTTACGTTCCGTTCGAATAAGGTTTAAAAAATCCCCCCCCCCCCCAAATTTTAATTTAATTTTCTACCGAAAGATCCATTTGAATGCATAAATATTGGGTGCAGTTCGAATCTTGCAACTTTCCGGCCAAATCTTTCCTGTTCGAATGAATTTGAACTTTCTCTGGTAAAATTCATTACTTCCCACCAAAATTACTATTCGAACAAATTATAAACCATTCGAACAAACATTAATTCCATGTTGAAATGGATTTTTTCTCATTCGAATGGGTTTGACTTTTTGATATCATGACCTAATTCATGGCAGAAGATCTAGTTCGAACGTATATTTAACTGTTCGAATGTGTTTTTAAAGTCATCTATTTTTTGAGACAAAATCAATAATTATTTTTGGAAAAGAAATTTAGTTCGTCTCTAAATAATTTCATCCCTAAAATAAGAATTTATTGTAGTGACTACGTGTACATTCCGTGGAATAGACTTTTGCCTGCCAAGCTTTAAAAAAAAAAAAAAAAAAAAATCAACACATGAAATATGTCCAATCATGCAATATTTATTATATTTGTCTCAACAATTTTTTCAAAAATTATTTAATGTTTAGATTGAGAGATAAGATGATTTGTAAATAGTAATAAGAATTATGAGTTAAAATTTATAAACAATAATAAATAATAGTGAGATGAATTAATATATATCTTTCAACCCAAACCGGCATATTGCTCAATAAATTTTGTAATCATATTTTATATATTGATTATTTGTTTCTCTTCTTGACAATTTATAAATTAATAACTCTAGAAGTTTAATTAAACTGAAAGTATTATCTCCAGTACCCCTGCTCGTGTTTGGGTAACCAACTCCTCCAAGTTATAATATTGAATGATTTAACCAAAAAAAAAAAAAACAAAGATTTAGGGTAGGCCAGTGAAACCAGTTCAGGGACAACATGAGTCAAGATAAGGATATTTTTAGCAATTAATTTGGATTTATTCTTCCTTGGAGTTTGGTTCCACAGGCCACATCCATCCAACTTGAGGACGTTGCTGCCAATTGCCATTCTCCATCCAACTTTAGCACATGTACTGTTCGAGACTACACTTTAAAATTATATTTAAGATTATTCTTATAAAATCTCTATTTTTAGAAAATTCCTAGTATCAATCTTACTCAAGAAACTATACACTCAAATAAATCCAAGCTGGATAATCCAACTCAGCAGCTTACACAGCAGCTCTAGAAGCTTGAATATTCTCTTTTTTGTTATAACAAACTTGTCTTAGGATTACCTCTTTGTCCTCTGCACACTCACGGCCTGGTGCCTATATAAAGTGGTGTAAGACTTGTTGTACTAATACAATACAATATATACATTTACAATATTCAGAGAATATTTCTTTTTATTTTCATTCCTTTATCATGGTATCAGAGCTGCTATGACTAGAAGTCTCTCTGATCCATTTCTACCATGGCCACAAGCTTAACTTCATCTTCCAATCCTATTTCTTCTTCTTTTTCACATTTAGTTACTCTTAAGCTTACTAATGAAAATTTTTTGCTCTGGAAGGTGCAAATATCGACTTATCTCAGAGGCCAAGACCTCTATTCATATGTCGATGGGACTCGGTCCTCTCCTCCATATATGCTTACTTATGCATATGGTTCTACCACAAAGATCAATCCTGCCTATCTCTCATGGCAGCACATGGATCAATTCATTTTAAGCATTTTATTTTCATCCTTATCAGATTCCATTATTAGTCATGTTATTAATGCAAAAACATCACGAGACCTCTGGGTCTCTCTTGAGAAAATGATCAGTTCCCACTCTCAAGCAAAGGATTCTCAAATCCGATTTCAGCTTACCAACATGAGTCGTGGTGAACAAAATATCTCAGATTATTTTAGCAGAGTAAAAATGTTAGTGGACACCCTTGTTGCCACATGAAATAGTGTCTCCGATAAAGACTTTGTCACATATCTGTTAAATGGTCTTGGGTCCAACTATATAGTGGAATTGAGCAGATGCGAGTTGGCAATGGAATTGGGCTACCGATTCAAAACATTGGTGATTCTTCACTCTCTCTCAACTCTACCTCTTTTAAACTTCATAATCTTCTTCATGTACCTTCAATGACAAAAAATTTGGTCTCGGTTATGCAATTTTGTGTTGATAACTCATGCTTTTTTGAATTCCATGCAACTCATTTTTTGGTAAAGGACAATCGGACCAACAAGCTCCCCATTAGCAGTCCAACGAGTAATTGCCTCTATCTTTTTCCATCATCTCTTCAATCTGCATCTCCATCAGCTCACATTGGTGAAAAAGTTTCTCTGGATTGTTGGCATCAAAGGCTTGGTCATCCGTCTCTTGCAATTGTTGCTCGCGTCCTGCGCACCACCTGCTTGCCATATTTCCCCAACACCTCTTTTAATTGTTCTCAATGTCCTCTTGCAAAGGCCCATCAGTTACCTTTTAAATTGGGCACCACACATTATGTTAAACCTTTAGACGTATTATGGGCTGATGTATGGGGCCCGACCCCTTTTGTTTCAAGAAATGGTTTCAAGTATTATCTATCAATAGTGGATCATTTTACTAGATTTACATGGTTCTTTCCTCTTAAAAACAAATATGATGTTCTTAATGCTTTTTCTTCTTTTATTTCTTTTGTTGAAAGATTTTTTGACTAAAAAATTATTTCTATTCAAAGGGACGCAGGAGGAGAATTTCATCCTCCTACAAATCTTTGTAAAAACCTTGGAATCACACATTGATTTTCTTGTCCTCACACACATTAACAAAATGGACTTGTTTAAAGAAAACATCGACATATTGTCAAAACTGGTCTTGCACTTTTAGCTCAGGCCACTCTTCCTTTATTTTATTGGGATGATGTGTTTGAGACAACCACTTATCTTATTAATTTTCTCCCCACACCAATTTTGCAAAATCGTTCTCCGTATTTTATGGTGTACCACAAACCCCCAGATTATTCTTTTTTAAAGGTTTTTGGTTGTGAATGTTGGCCAAATATATGTCCTTACAATCGTCATAAACTAAGTTTCCGCTCCACATCATGTCTCTTTCTTGGATATAGTCCATATCACAAAGGTTACAAATGTTTTGATCAACATTCCAACCGCCTTTATATTTCTCGAGATGTTGTTTCAATGAGAAAAGCTTTCCTCACCGTCAGCCCACAAAAACTCAATCTCACGCCCAGCCCAACCCACAAATTGTTTCTCTTCCTTGCGCCTCCATTCTGGGCCCTGCTCCCACCCCCCTCTCTTATTTCTCTTCTCAACACTCTAATCACCTTTGGCCCACATCACAACTCAGGCCCATCAACACAACTTCTCCTCAGCCCATCATTAATTCACTCAATACCCACCATGAACCCACTTCAGACTCATCCTCCTCTACGGACTCTGCTATTTCTCCCCAAAATCTCTCTGAACCGAATCCTACATCCAGTCCTCTCACCGAATCTTCCCTCTTACCTTTTCAAAATCCTCCTCTTTTAACTCCTCCCCGTTCTCCCATAATTACACGATCCCATAAGAATTCTTCTCATCCCCGCATCGTCACTGACGCCATGGTTCCATATTCAACTCGCCACTGCTATCTCTCCACTACCATAACTCCCGATTATCCCACTTCCTTCATTGTTGCCTTAAAATTTCCTGAATGGAAATCAACATTGACCAAAGAATTTGAAGCCTTTGTCAAAACAAACACATGGATCCTTGTACCTCCATCCTCTATTTCTAATGTCATTGGTTGCAGGTGGGTATTTCGTACCAAGCTAAGACCCGATGGCTCTATTGAATGAAGGAAAGCGAGGCTTGTTGCTAAAGGCTTCCACCAACAACAAGATATTGACTGTACTGAGACTTTCAGTCTTGTGGTAAAACCCTCAACCATTCGTTTAGTTTTATCTCTTGTTGTTTCTAAAGGTTGGAATCTTAGGCAAATTGACATACAAAATGCCTTTCTTCATGGCACTCTCACTAAGACTGTCTTCATGCAACAACCGTAAGGATTCATTGATCGTGTGCAGCCTGATTTTGTCAATAAATTAAATAAGGCCATTAATGGTCTTAAGCAAGCTCCAAGAGCTTTGTTCTCGGAACTTAGCTCCTGGCTCCATAACTATGGTTTTGTGGCTTCTAAGGATGACCCATAATTGTTTATTCTGCATAGAAGTAATCTCTGTATTTTTATTCTTGTATATGAGGACGATATGATCATTACATCATCATCTAACTCTGTTGTTGATCAATTACTTGAATCCTCGGGTCGTGCCTTTCCTGTCACAGATTTGGGTCATTTGTTTTATTTTCTTAGCTTGGAGCTTAATTACCTCCGTGATGGTTTACATCTTTCACAAAGAAAATACATTTATGATTTGTTAAAGAAAACTAATATGCTTGGTGCCAATCCAATTTCCTCTCCCATGTCCGCTTCAACCCGACTCTCTAAATTTGATTCTCCTTCTTCTGAAAATGTCACTTTGTTTCGAAGCATTGTTGGTAGTCTTTGGTACCTTTCTCTAACTCTACCTGATGTTTCATTTGCTATTAACAAAGTTTAACAATTCATGCATGAACCAAAAAACACTCACTGGAGAGCAGTAAAAAAAATTCTTAGATATCTCAAATCCACCATTAATCATGGATTGTTTTTCTCCAACAAAAGAACTGGTTTTACACTTCATGCATACTCAGATGCAGACTGGGCTGGATGCCCTAATGATAGGTGGTCTACAGGAGGTTTTTGTATATTTTTGGGCAATCATTTGATTTCTTGGAGTTTCCGTAAGCAACATATTGTTGCTCGTTCAAGCACGGAGGCTGAATACAAATCCTTGGCCAACACAACAACAAAACTTATCTGGTTACAAACCTTGATCAAGGATCTTGGTTTCTCACTTTTTCAACCACCTGTTCTGGGGTGTGATAACCTTAGAGCAACATACTTAAGCTCCAATCCAGTTTATCACTCAAGAACCAAGCATATGGATGTGGATTTTCACTTTGTCCGAGATAGAGTAGCAGCAAAGATTCCTCAAATTCAATTCTGCAGCAGCAAATATAAACTTGTTGATGTGTTCACTAAGCCACTAGTTTTTTATTGTTTCTTCAGTCTAAGATCGAGCCTTATTGTGATTGATACGTCAATTGACTTGAGGGGGCGTATCAACCTTACTCAAGAAACTATACACTCAAATAAATCCAAGCTGGATAATCCAACTCAGCAGCTTACACAGCAGCTCTAGAAGCTTCAATATTCTCTTTTTTGTTATAACAAACTTGTCTTAGGATTACCTTTTTATCCTCTGCACACTCATGGCCTGGTGCCTATATAAAGTGGTGTAAGACTCGTTGTACTGATACAATACAATATATACATTTGCAATATTCAGAGAATGCTTCTTTTTATTTTCATTCCTTCATCACCTAGAAATCCCGCAGAAGGTATTCTTCCTTTGTCAAATACCCCTATATTTTTGGGTTAATCTCAAAATTAATCCCTTGATTTTTGAGAATTTGCAAAAAGCTTATTAGGTGTTTTATTTTCAAAATTAACTAATTGAATTTACATTTTTCTACAATTAAACTCTCTCCATCCGTATAAAAGCCTTGTTCAGGTTCTTAATACGTACCATTATTTGTGGATGTGACATGATTTCAGTTAGCAAGTTTCAGATTAAACTCCATCTTTTCTACAAATCAAATTCTAGTAATATTATAAAAACGTGTCATATATAACGGACTTATAAATTTTTAATATAATTAAAATAAAATAATGCTGGTATTTATCTTACACAAAAAATATACAGTCACAATTGCTTGTGTGACATGTATTAATTGAATTCATGTGTCGATAATTTAATAACAACTACTTACAATGACGTGTCACATAACAAGTGTACTTGAGTAATTAAGAATAATAATAAGATTGAAGATGAAGAAAATTTCTGATTTACATATATGATATATATATATATATATATATATATATATATATATATATATATATTGAAAGAGCAGTCACAAAGAGCAATTCATTAATCACAAATCTCAGTTTTCCTGAGAGTGTTAAAAATATTCTAATTTTGTACATTAATGCAACCAGTAAATCAAAATTAAAAAAAAAAAAAGGAAAAAAAACATAGCAAATTAAGGAGAGTTGCACACCTCTAGATATTTAGGAAATGCTCTAAATAAATGTTCATTCCATGATCAAAGAGTTATCTTGCAACAGGCAGCCTCCAGTATCAGAAGATAGGTATAAATACCTTATACACACTACAAGAAAAACAAACTTTTGTGGTCATTTAATTGCGGCATTTTAACTGTAAATAGTCATTTCATTAAAATTAACTGGTCACAAATAAGCAGTTTTCTTGTAGTGACAAGCATAAACTTACGCATGTTTATGCATGCTCTCAGTCGCTACACATCTTGACTCCAAAAAGTTTATGATCATGACCTCAGATGGACTTCAGACAAAGACAGTGTACCTCCAACCGCACGCATTTTTCAGATAGCATTCGCACAATGCAGAGTTTTGAATCGTCTACAAGCATCAGATTAGAAGGAACAAATTATAAGTTTACCAACACGATTATTCAAGCTAATAATTTTACGACTTTAAGTGGAAGAAAGATAAACAAATCAAATAGATTGTTCATTTAATGTAAGCAAATTAAAGAGAAACACTTATGTTTTCAGAAAATGATTTACACAATATTTTTCATAAGAGTAACATCATTTTATAAAAATATCCTCATTTTATAATATTGTTATACAATGTATTGTAATGTATTATGTGTATATCATTACTTGACATAGTACTTTAATATTATAATACTTCAAATTTAGTTATATATAATAAAAAGAGTATATATATTAATAATGAGATGAATAACATTAAACAACGTCAGCGTATAAATTTCTTTTGTATAAGTTTTTAGCGTAGATCACCAACAGTTCACTAAAACAAATGATCTTATTAATTAATATATACTTTTTTTCAATCTCCCTTTTCCAGAGACAGAAAATGGGTCATGATCACCCTTTTTTAATTTTTGAACTATAACTATTTTTTATATATATTATTCAATTTCTAGTTACAACGTCTCAGAATTAATTGAGATCATTAAAAAAATATATGTACAATTTAATCTTAAACCTAAAAAGTTTGACCCCAAAAATGTTTAGCAATCACAAATTGTTGTTTTTAAAAAATTCATAACACTGATCAATCCTTTCTTAACTCTATTCAATCTCCTCCGTTTCTTACTTGAATTAAGTTTATGTTTACCAGTCCGGCGCAAAAGAGATCTGATAAATGTAATTGCTAGAAAAGGCCGAATTTCTTGTATAAGTGTAACCAAATCAATCATAGGAGTAAAATTAACTCTCCCTTTTTCAAAAGTATTATTAAACCATAAAAAAGGAGAAAAATATTACCATCAAGATCCTAAACATAAATATATGCTTTCAGCTTTTGCAAAACCAACCAAACTTGGAGCAATAGACGGCAGCAACATTCATTAACCAAATTTAACTAAAGGGACGTAAGATATCTTCGCCACTCTCGCCCTTGATCTTTCTCACAAAATCGTTCCAGCAGAGGACATTCGAAGATATAAAGTTGCTGCAGTGAGAGGGGCGCACCATTCTTTGGAAAGGAGTCGAGCTTTTCGCACTTATCGATACAAAGTTTTCGGAGTGAGGCAGGTAGGACATCCTCGGAAAAAGACACGAACTCTCCACACTCAGAGATAAAGAGTTCCTTAAGACCTTTGATTTCTTGAAAGCCCTTAGAAGATAGGCGTTTCAGATTCGGGAAGTCTTTGATGGTGAGGCTTGTTAGAGATTCAGGCAGCATCTTCTCTGGAAAGGACTCCAGATGCGGATATTTACTAATTTCAAGGTTATCAAGAGAGGTAAGTTTGTTCAACCCCCAATCGAGCAAGGCATTGATGATTTTATGATGAGATATTGAGAGTGAAGTTATGCTGGTAGGAAAACCTCCTTCCGGAAAGGATACGTCTGGACAACTGTCTATTGTCAACTTTTGAAGAGAGGTATGGCTTTGTATGCCTATGGGTAGGCTGCGCACTTGGTCACATCCAGATATATCAAGCTCTCTCAGGTTGCAGGGAGAAAGGATTCTTGGTCCCAGGAGAAATCAAGACTCTGACACCTTTCAATATAAATGTGAACTAGACTGCTGAGAGAGTGTATACCTCTTGGTAAGGATTTAAGCTTTTCACAAAATGAGACATCAATGCTTTCAAGAAACGAGTTATGCTGTAAGCTTGCCGCTATTGACTCCAGCTTTGGACAACTTCTCATACGGAGGCTTCTAAGTGTTGCAGGTAATTCTCCACTTGATGTCAAGAGTTGCAAGGATGGACAGTAGCAAATTTCCAAGTACTCAAGACGAGATGCAGTACTGCTGCTGCAACTGTAGCCATCATCATCCACCAACAAGAACTGCAGGTTCTTGCATTCACTTACCACTAGCCGCTCTAGAGTTGGAGGTAGCTGGCCTGTTGCAATATGCTCTAGCGAATCACATTTTACAATTCGAATCAACTTAAGACATGAAGTGCTGTTGTACATCATTGCCTTTGGTAAGGATTCCAGGGCTATGCAAGTATTGATCTCGATTTGTGTGAGCTTGGATAGCCAACCCTGTTGCAGCCGTTCTTCTACTACTTCCTCTGACACCAAAGAAACTAGTTTGGGACATCTATCAATGTGCAGATGACGAAGACTTGGAAGATGTCGCAGGAGTGATCCCTCAGCATCTGACCACAAATGTGTCATGATCAACTCCTGGCAATTGAAAATGGTTAATCAGCTGCAGAGTTGAATCATGTATTCTATATAAGGACGCTAGAGCTCTCGCAGGCTCCACTATGTATTTTTTTTTTTTTTTAACATAGATTTTTTTGACACTTTTAAATATTTTTAAAAATAAAATAAATTTAGAAATCATTAAAAAACACATTCTTAATTAAAAAAAAAAAACCATTAAAAAATACTTCTTTAATCACGAAATAAAATAAAAAATCATAAAAAATATTTTTTATTTTACTTTGTGATTAAGGAAATATTTTTTTAATGATATTGTGAATTTCTTTTTTATTTTTTTAAAATATTTAAAATTATTAAAACAAATCTATATAAAAAAAGAACTAAAAAAAACACATAATAAAACGTATGTTTTAGAGCCTAGCGAGAGTCCGAGAGCTCTAACATTATTCTATATATATATAAAAAGTGACAACAACATTAATTTATATATTTAATCATTTTAACTCTTTTCCAACAAATAAAATTCATTAATTACTTCTGCATCCATCTTATTCTTCAATGCTTTCATTTTCAATGTAGATTAATTACCAGATAATTTTTCAAAAAACTGATCCTGCGTGATTGGAAAAGTTTCCTCAGGATTAATGGAGGCGATTGGAGGTAAGCCATGCAACTCCCATAGGCATGGTTAGAGGGTCATGTGGCCCCATTTCCTCATTTTGACAAGTAATAATTATTAAGTAAATTCTGAGTTCAAATTCTTATAATTTCATACTTCTATTGATTTAATTAATACATTTTACATGTTGTCCTACTTATTAAAGAGCAATCTGACCCAATACATGATGTCATGGACAATATAAGTGTATAATATAAATAATTAAATTATCTCATTGTCCTGATCGAACAGTGCTTGTTGTACCTTATGTGGACTCGATCGTGTCTTGCCATGCATGTCGATCAGTGGCCAATATATTATATATCTCCAATAACATGAGTCAATTAAATTTAAACTAATGGTGGTTTAATAATCTTGTGGTTCACTTTGATCTGCTCATTGTCTTGGTCCAAGAGTCCCTGTACCTTCCGTGCGTGGACTAGACTAGTCTTGCTCAATAAATTTTGTAGGCATATTTTATATACTTATTTCTCTTCTTGAAAATTTAGTTAATAACTCTTGAAGTTTAAACTGAAACTAGTACTGCACCAGCCTGGCCTGCTCCAAGTGGCGTGTATCATGCATGGGTAACCAACTCCAAGTTATAATAATAAATGATTCGACCAAAACATAGAAATATAACTATATATATATATATATAGTTATCATGATCCCAAAACTCTTTTGGCGCATGCATGCTTGTTAAGCTAAAAAAAAAAAGATTTAGGGGTAGGTGAAACTAGATCAGGCACAACATGAGTCAAGATAAGGATATTTTTTAGCAATTAATTTGGATGTATTCTTCTTGGAGTTTGGTTCCACATCGATCCATCCAACTTGAGGACGTTGCTGCGAAGTTTCCATTCTCCATGTGAGTGGGGACGTTGAGCGCAGTTGGTAAAATTATTTGTTCTTGTCTCACGTTGTCATGATGTTGATCTATAATATAATATAATCGCACCAAATAATAAAGGTGTGAGCTAGGACAGAAATTTTTCTTTTGACTAATAAATTCGGCCTTTTACTACATGATGATCAAAATCAAGTATCAATACCTTTATGCTCTATCATGCCTAATTCTCAAACCGGCCTTGACGCGGTTTAGTTCGCAAAAATATTAACATTTCCTTCGATATTTATATTTCTAGAAATATAATGTTTGAGAATGTAGATACTTGAAAGTATATTAAATTTACATTTGAAAGTGATTGAGGCCGGGAATATGATTGAATTCTCAGTATCATATATATAAAAGGATAAATTATATTTGCAGTCTTATGCTATATATACATCGCACATTCTTTAAAAAAAAAAAAAAAAAATTTAAGACCTATATTTTAATTTTTAATAGTGAGTTTTGCTTTCTTTCAGATGGAATGCTTGTGTACACCCTAAGATTTTACCCAAGATTACTCTTATAAAATCTCTATGTTTGTAAAATTCCTAGGAATCCTTAATACCCCTGGAATCCTGCAGAAAGTATTCGTCCTTTCCCAAATACCCCTATATTTTTGGGTTAATCCCAAAATTAATCCCTTGATTTTCGAGAATTTGCAAAAAGCTTATTAGATTTTTTATTTTCACAATTACCTAATTGAATATACATTTTTTTTACAATTAATTAAACTCTTCTATCCATCTTCTATCAAATTCACTTATAATGGCAATGATATTTATTTATATATTATATAAACAATATTATTTATGTAATTGTAAAAGTTTTAAAAGGTTATTTTTGTACTCTTATAAAAAAAAATGACATTCTAAGAGAGGTGCGAATGTCGATTCCCTTCTCGATCTTTATGTAATTACAAATACATCAAACTTAAATTATTGATTAAAAATAATTTTTGTAACTACAAAGTTAAAAAAAAAAAAAAAAAAAAGCTATTTCCGTCCGCTTATAAAAAAAGAAATATGAAAACAAGTGGGAATGTCGAATTGGATTCTCTTATTTAGAAGGGGGTCCACATTTCCTTCAAAAATGGGTTAGATAGAATTAATTGGAATCTAAATTCAACGAGCGTTTGGATTTCTTCATTTGTTTTTACAATTATTCTCATCTTATTTAATTATTATAATTTTTTTAAATCTCACACAAAATAAAATAAATAATTTAACATTTCTAAATTTTAAAATAAAAATAATATTAAAAAAATATTTTATAATAATATTTTATTTAATTTTTAACTATTATCTCAATTCATTTTATCTCATCTATAAAAATAAAACGAATACAGTCCACTCAAACAAGATAATCACATAAGCTAGATTTCTAAAATTCTAAAAATTACCACATCCAAAGGGCCAATTTTATTTAATATATTCTATCACTTTTTAGTATTTTTTATCATCACTCCAACATCCTAAGATCAGGTTTGGGGGTGAGATGAAAATTTTATATTTTATTTTAGTATTTAAAGTATTATATTTTAGTATTATTATTATGTTGAAATTTGAAAAAATTGAATTGAGATTTGAAAAAGTTGAATTATTTATTATATTTTATATGGAGATTTGAAAAAGATATAATAATAAGATAAAATAAGATGAAAATTTTATGTCTCATCCCATCCCAAATCTGCCCTAAATGTTCTTCTGGCACAAACTGCGAGAGACCACATTTTCTGTCTAAAAAGTACATCAAGTTTTTCAATTACATCGTATTTGCCACTCAAGTAAGCTGAGAAGTGGCGGGCCTTTATAAAAGTATGAGATATGCTATACATCAGCCTACACTCTCCACACACCATGATTTCAATTTTTTTTTTCACTCAACACACTAAGTTTGTTGAGGTTGATGTAAATAGTAGGCTGATGTAAATATTTTTCCTAAAAGTATTCCTTTGCTTAGAACTACTATTCTCAACTCCTGTTATAAGAAAATTATTTATTTGTAATCAGTTATTTCTTATAAAAAAATTATTTTTTGTTAAAATGAGTCTATTTTCATCGTAAATAATCATTATCGTTATAAATAATCTGTCATAAATGCTCATTTTTTTTTGTAATGATATATATATGTCCTCCATTCTAACGCATGTATTTCCTGCAACCAATTGAGCCAGAATCCCTACTTGTTTATAGGAACGTGGGATCGGACGTACTTTAGAGCAGTTGATGGCAAGTGCATGCTTTATTTAGTTATTTATTTATTTTTCTTATCGTGATTATCTTTAATTATCTAATTCTATTTCTCTTTTTGTTTATTTTTTATTGCGTCTATATATATATCTTGCAATTGTCACACTGGGTGGAGTCCAACACAACTTGCATCTTTCAGTCAACTGACGGAATCTAAAGTTCTGTCTTCTCTTTTAATTGTTTTATTTCTTAAATTACAAAAAAAAAAAAAAATGAATTGCGTGTACACCGAAGTTTATTATAATTAATAACCCACAAAAAAGAAAGGTTTGATATATCTAACGCCTCAAAACGAAAATAAAATAAGGAGGAAAAAATAAATTTTAGTACTAACAAAAAATGCTAAAATCTCAGCAATTAGAGTAAAAATTTACATTCATGCGGAGAAACGAAGAGGAAAAAATACTAACTATGAAGATTGAGTACAAATATTAATTTATATTAGTCATATGAATCACTCAAACCCAAAAATCCAATACACTTATAATCTCACATTCTAAAACCCTAAAATAAACTCAAACCCAAAACTTGCAAAAATTTGTAGTAGAAATGTATTGGAAAAAATGGTTAATAAAAAAAAATGGAATATGCATGCATGTGATCGATGGGGCCATGCAGGAACTACGTGATCAGGATTCTTCATGTATTGCTAAAACATATACATAAAAATTAAGAAATAGCTAAAACATATACATATAAAAAAAACATATATGACCAGTCAGCTGCAAAGTTGAATCATGTATTATAAAAAAAAAGGTCTTGAGAGCAACCACTGTTTGTTGCATCCAAATTACACGCATTACGTGTCGAAACAGAAGCAGCCACTGACAGCAGAGATGAGGGAAAGAGCGGATGAGAGAGAGACCCGGCGAGAGAGAGCTACTGATGAGAGAGAGAGAGATAGAGATGAGAGAGAGAGTCGATGAGAGAGAGTCAGAGATGAGAGAGAGACCAAGATAGGAGAGAGAGTCGATGAGGGATGAGAGAGAGAGGGGAAGATCTAGTGCATTTTGCACCCAAAAGAAAAACCTAAAAGACCAAAAGTAGTTACGTAATGTGTGCAATGTGTGCATAGTAACAGTGGCTGCTCTGTAGCAATACTCATAAAAAGTGACAACAACATTAATTTATATTTATTCAATTTAACTCTTTTCCAACGAACAAAATTCATTAATTACTTCTGCATCCATCTTATTCTTCAATGCTTTTATTTTCAATGTAGATTAATTACCAGATAATTTCTAAAATAAAGTGATCCTCCATGATTGGAAAAGTTTCCTCAGGATTAATGGAGGTGATTGGAGGTAAGCCATGCAACTCCCATATGCATGGTTAGAGGGTCATGTGGCCCCATTTTTTAATTTTGACAAGAAATAATTATTTTGACAAATAAGCAAATTTTGGATTCAATTTCTTATAATTTCATACTTCTCTTGATTTAATTAATATATTTTACATGTTGTCCCACTTATTAAAGAGCAATCTGACCCAGTACATGATGTCATGGACAATATAAGTGTATAATATAAATAATTAAATTATCTCATTGTCCTGATCGAAGACTGCTTGTCGTACCTTATGTGGACTCGATGTGTCTTGCCATGCATGTCGATCGGTGGCTAATTATATATCTTCATAACATGAGTCAATTAAATTTAAACTAATGGTGGTTTAATAATCTTGTGGTCCACTTTTATCTGCTCATTGTCTTGGTCCAAGAGTCCCTGTACCTTCCGTGCGTGGACTAGACTCTTGCCTGCCAAGCTTTAAAAACAATAAAAAAATGAAAAAAATAAACGTATGAATATGTCCAATCATAATATACAATATTTATTATATTTGTCTCAAAAATCATTTAATATTGCTCAATAAATTTTGTAGGCATATTTTATATATTTATTTCTCTTCTTGAAAATTATTTAATTAATAACTCTTGAAGTTTAAACTGAAAGTATTATCACCGGCACCAGTACTGCACCACCCTGGCCGGCCTGCTCCAAGTGGCGTGTATCATGCATGGCCGGTAACCAACTCCAAGTTATAATAATAAATGATTCGACCAAAACTTAATATATATAGTTATCATCACAAAACTCTTTTGGCGCATGCATGCTTAATTGGTGAACCCATGTGACGTCCTTCCATATGATCTCGAGTTTACCTAAAAAAAGATGAGAAATGCTACATACAGTCGTGGAATGCGCAGTCGCCGTGCAGTCGCTTTGAAAAAGAGTGGGGTCTACTATTAAAAAATTAATTTCTTTTCAGGTGTGTCCCTTATTTATTCACTTTTTTCAAAGCGACTGCACGGCGACTGCACGCTCACGACTGCAAGTATCATTTCTCAAAAAAGATTTAGGGGTAGGTGAAACTAGATCAGGCACAACATGAGTCAAGATGAGGATATTTTTTAGCAATTAATTTGGATGTATTCTTCTTGGAGTTTGGTTCCACATCGATCCATCCAACTTGAGGACTTTGCTGCGAAATTTCCATTCTCCATGTGAGTGGGGACATTGAGCGCAGTTGGTAAAATTATTTGTTCTTGTCTCACGTTGTCATGATGTTGATCTATAACATAATATAATCGCACCAAATAATAAAGGTGTGTGCTGGGACAGCAATTTTTCTTTTGGCTTAATTAAAGTGGATGCCATTTTTACTATGGCATAGCTGGTTACATGACTAATAAATTCGGCCTTTTACTACATGATGTTCAATATCAAGTATCAATACCTTTATGCTCTATCATGCCTTCTCAAACCGGCCTTGACGCGGTTTAGTTCGCAAACATATTAATATTTCCTTCGATATTTATATTTCTAGAAATATAATGTTTGAGAATGTAGATACTTGAAAGTATATTAAACTTACGTTTGAAAGTGATTGAGGTCGGGAATATGATTGAATTCTCAGTATCATATATATATATATATATATATATATATAAAATGAGAAATTATATTTACAGTACTCTTATACTGCATGTATATGCATCGCATATATTTTTTTTAAAAAAAGTAGATAAATTTACCATATTAAAAAAAATTTTTTTTAATGGAATGCTCAGAGTTGTACAGCCTAAGATTTTATCTGGATTACTCTTATAAAATCTCTATGTTTGTAAAATTCCTAGAAATCCTGCAGAAAATATTCGTCCTTTCCCATATACCCCTATATATATTTTTGGATTAATCCCAAAATTAATCCCTTGATTTTCGAGAATTTGCAAAAAGCTTATTAGGTTTTTTATTTTCACGATTAACCAATTGAATTTACATTTTTTTACAATTAATTAAACTCTCTCCATCCATCTTCTATCAAATTCACTAATGTCAATGATATTTATTTATATATATAAACAATATTATTTATGTAATTGTAACAGTTTTAAAAGGTTATTTTATACTTTTATAAAAAAATGACATTCTAAGAGAGGTGCGAATGTCGATTCCCTTTTCGATCTTTATGTAATTACAAATACATCAAACTTAAATTATTGATTAAAAATCATTTTTGTAACTACAAAGTTTAAAAATAGCTATTTGCGTCCGCTTATAAAACAAATATATATGAAGAGAAAAGGGAATGTAGAATTGGATTCTCTCACGTATTTAGAAGGGAGTCCACATTTCCTTCAAAAAATGGGTTAGAATTGGAATCTAAATTCAAGCGATTTGCTCATTTGTTTTCATAATTATTCTCATTTCGATCATTTAATTAATTATTACAATTTTTTTAAATTCTCACACACAATAAAATAACATTCAATTTTTTAAAATTTTAAAATAAAAATCATATTAAAAAATATATTATAATAATATTTTATTTAACTTTTAATTTTTACCTCAACTCATTTCATCTCATCTGTAAAAATAAACGAGTCCGGTCCAATCAAACAAGATAATCTTATAAGCTAGATTTCTAAAAATTCTAAAAATTACCACATCCAAAGGGCCAATTTTATTTAATATATTCTATCACCTTTTAGTTTTTTTTTATCATCACTCCAACATCCTAAATGTTTTCTCTTTTTGGGGCTTCGGGATAGATTCGGTCAAATTCGAAATAAAAAATTTAAAGTCGAGAATAATTTCAGTTGAACTAGCATATAGATTGTGAGTAATTTATTGATCAGTTATGGACTTACACATGAGATGTTGGGAGGCAACTTATTTATTTATTTATTTTATGGGATGTTGGGATTGGCTTTGGAAAGTTTTTAGTGCATTAAAATGCATCACTGGCCTCCATATATGCAGAATTATAGATGAAAGAAAAATTCTATTTATTATCAATTTTATTATCATTCTTTTAACATCCTATAAAATGATTGGCCCACAAGTTAAATATAACAAATAGTCTATAATTATTTAATACCACGTAATAGAAAGATAAGAGAATAATGATAAAAATGATGGTGGGTAGCATTATTCTTGATGAAACTTCATTGTTTTGCCAAACTTGGAAGCTTACCATATAGATTTGTTTAAAAAAAAGAGCAAAAACAAGCTTAAAGTCATGTGAGGGAAATCACTACAACAAATTTGATTTTTAAAAATGAAATTCTTTAAGGAAGAATTTGTTTTCATCCTTAAAAGTGATAAAAATCAAATACGGTTGAGACAAAAATTATTGAAAATATGTGTGGCGCTCCCGACCTCCATATACGGGAACACGGGAATCAAGACATACGAATGATGACAACACGATCATGCATCCCAATGATAGTGTCAAGTGTGTGTACATACAACAGTGTATAATGAACAATGCAGCGAATAATTTAAGTAAGTCAACTAAGTACCAAAATTTTTAAAATAAATTAACATAAGTAAAATGATTAAAAAGAGTTATCCAGTTATCCCAAAATATAATACAAGTCTAAATACAATAATGAGTGATCCCATATCACTCCTCGGGTGGAGCCGAATCCGCAGGCTCACCCTCAGCTTCACCTGCATCGAAATGTGCGTTACCATAAATGGTACTGCAGGTAAGTATAATCCAAACAACCCTCGAGAATAAAAATGCATTAATGCAACCAACAATTATGCATGCATATGATGAAATATGCATTATGCCCAAAATATCATTTTTCACAAAAATGAATATTTTCTAACACACGCCAAAATCTCATTTAGCCCAAAACATATCCATAAAAACATTTACCGCCTTTTTCCCAGAAAATGACCCAAATCAATAATCCATCGTTTTTCCAGAAAATGATTCACATAAAATCCTTATATCCAACACACGTCATTTTCCCAGAAAACGGTCCATTAATCCATTTTAACCGTATGTATCATGATCTCCTCTAGGGATCATCTGTAACCCTGGCTCCCTTCATCACACCATGGGTAACGATCGTGCGAGTGACTTCGTAAAGAGCGATGCCCAGTTCTGCGCCCAACGCGTTCATGACCAAGCATCCTCTAGCCCCTACCAACAGAAGGGCTACGGAGTCGGCATGAGAGCGTTACCATCCCGTTCGATTCCGTTATCGCCCAGCAATAACCCAGGGGACATCACTCAGTATATTTCGCTCCCGAGTGACCAAAGGAGCTCCACTGAGATAATGCCCCATATTGGCTTTAGGTCATGATACACACGCACCAAAATCCATTTCTCACATGAAAATCCATTTTTCATAAAATACACATGAACATGTATGCAATCACGCGAAAACCCAGTTTTCATTTACAAACATGAACATACGTGCAAATATGCCATGTATGAAACGACATAATATCCAACAACCAACAATTCACAACACAATCCAATCACACAAACAACTTCAACCTCCAATCCATCCGACCCCCTTACTCCTCAGACTAAGTCCGGCACAACCAACCAGACCACAATAAAAATGAGTTAGTACAAAAATACATTTAAATCACGAAAATTCTTTGGAAAAATACTTACAAAACTATAGTATAATTCTCGAAGGATCACGGAGGTACAAGAGGTGGCGACACACCGTTTGAAAAACCCACTTTTGAATAGGGACAAACTAAGACTCGAGATTACTAGGGAAGTGCTTAGGGATGTCGGTAAAGCTAGTGATGGTGGTGGTTGGCCGTGGGTGGCGGCGTGGGAGGTGTTTGGAGGCCAAAATGCTCAAAACGGAAATGTGGATGGTGGAGCTTCACTGGTGGCGGATCGGAGCTGAGGATGGATGGGTTAGGTTGCTGGGAGGTCAATGATGATGTGGTGAAGAGATGGTGGCCGGTATTGGCGCTACGGCGATGCTGGAACAAATGGTGGCCGCGGCTTGAAGCCGTGTGTGGAGAAGAATGGTGGCGCGAGAAGGGGCTTGGAATGGAACGGGTGGTCGTCGGCCGGAGGGGAAGAGAATGGGAGGGGCAGTGATGACCACGGCGGCGCACGGCGGTAGTGGGTGGTGGATGACGCAACGGACGAGAGAAAGGGAGGAAAATCGCGCGGGAGAGAAGAAAGAGAGAGGATAAGAAGAAATGGGGAGAAAAGAGAAGAAGAAGAAGAAAAGAAAAAAAAATGTGGAAAAGAAATAAGGTCAAATCCTCATATTTTGGGTCACAAAAATGATCCAATGAAAAATATTTCAAAATAGCAAGTTAAATAAAATAATTTAAACGTAGTGATTAAATGAAAATAAAATAATTAAATCTAACAATAAATTAATTTAAAATAAAGAGAAATTTAAATGTATAACAATAATTAATATTAAGGAAACATATCAAAATAATTTTCACAAATTAAAAATCATAAAAATGATCCAACTAAAAATTCGATAAACTTAAAACAAGAGAACCAATATTTAAATTAATAAAAATAATCATTCAATTAAAAATACATTAAAATACGAGATGTTACATTCTCCCTCCTTTAAATAAAATCTCGTCCTTGAAATTGGCAAGGTCAAACATTAAAACTAGGACAGAAATAAGATTTGACTAAGAGCAGACATAAGAAACATACCGCCAGGGTCAATCAAACAAGTATAGATATTGCTCCCTCATGTCAGCTTCTCTCTCCCAAGAGAAATCTTGAGCCAACGGATCACCCTATGACACTTTCACCAAAGCTATCGTCTTGGACCTTAACCCTTGCTCTTTCCAATCCACGATCTGCATTGGGGCAACTTCATAAGTAAGGTTAGGCTGATGTTGAATGCGTTCAGGTTCAACAAAATGTGGTTCTTGTTGTCTAAAACTCTTATTCAATGACGACATATGGAACACATCATGAACTTCCCCAAAATAGTCCGGCAATGCAACTCTATAAGCAGCAAACCCAACCTTCTCCACAATCTAAAAAGGGCCAACATACCTCGGACTAAGCTTTCCCTTCTTACCAAAGCGCTTAACGCCTTTCATAGGAGAGACTTTGAGGTAAACTCAATCACCTACCTCAAAGGATAAATCTATTCTCCTTGTATCTACATAACTCTTCTGGCGACTTTGAGCTTCCGCCATTTTAGTCCTTACAAGCTGAACTTGATCTTTCATTTCTTGAATTATCTCAGGTCCAATTAATTTACACTCGCCAACTTCATCCCAACACATAGGTGATCTACACTTCCTTCCATACAAAGTTTCATACGAGGCCATCTGAATGGAGGCATGAAAATAGTTATTATAAGCAAACTCTATTAGCGACAGATGATTCTCCAAACTCTCTTGAAATTCCATGACACAAGCTCGCAACATATCCTCAAGAGTCTGAATAGTGCGCTCTGATTGAACCTCAATTTGAGGGTGATATGCAGTACTAAACTTCAACTTAGTGCCTAAAACTGCATGCAAACTCTTCCAAAAATAGGACGTGAACCGCGGGTCCCGATCCAACATGATACTCTTGGGTACTCCATGCAAACGCACTATCTCTTTGACATACAACCGAGTCAGCTTTCCCAAAGAGTCGGTATTATTAATAGGCAAGAAATGGGCACTCTTGGTCAACCGATCAACAATCACCCAAACCGAATTCTTCCCACTAGGGGCCCTCGGCAAACCCACTACAAAATCCATAGAAATGTCATCCCACTTCCACTCAGGAATAGGGAGAGGTTGAAGTTTACTAGCAAGTCTTTGATGCTCAGTCTTAACTTGATTGCATGTGACACATTTCTCAATAAACATGGCGATATCCATCATACTCGCATTAGTCCCCCAGTGGCACATCACGCCCAGTATTCCTAGGGTGGCTATGTTATCCAAAATCTCATTTTTCCACAAGAACCTTAATACAGCATCCAATAAATTCCAATGATTAGTAGCTTCATACAATAATCTGTGCTAACTTCAATCGACTTCTATGCTATAACTTCCAAACCTCCATTGAATTCTACCTTTGGTAACCTAATGGCCACTTCCAAAGTTAACCATCAATAACAAATTTTGCACAACCAAATGATTAATCTCCAATTACAAGTATTTTCTCAACATTTCAAGTCACCACTAATTCCTCAAAATTAGCACAAAATCTGAACTCCTAACTACGACAAAAAATATCATGCTTCTGCTGCGCATTCTGATATTCGCCACATGCATAAAATTTATGTCCTCATAAAACTAACACCATCAAGTGCATGGTGGCTCCATACCTACTAACCAAAAACTCTTATCATAATTTGGTAGAAAATACTCTCTTTCCCAAAACCACGAGTCATCACTCATAGTCCTCAAATAACTCCTCTGCCTTAATCAAAATCAATATTCGGCAAAATACATCTATGATCATTGGCAGAAAACCAATATCAACCGACCTCAGTATCCCAAATTAAAAATAGGTAACCTCAACCCAAAATACATCTGTCTTATCTAAGATAAGGAACATACCCTAAAAGGCTCGATTCCAACCCATCCAACCAATATGAGCGCCTATAAACTTCTACTCGACAACCTAAACCCAAAAGCTCGTCTCCTTACTTCTGAATATCATCTAATCTAGCAGTGACTAAACTCACTACGAACCACCATTGACTTCACCAAAATATTATCAAAACCTTCTTGGTAACTCGCCCACCTACTTCTACTCCTATAAGCTAGTATTAGCACAACTAGTTCCTTCAATCGCACATCATTATTAAACCTCAAGGCAAGCCATATTGCTCAAATCTTCAATCCACCAAAAGCCATTGCAAAGCACCCATGGATCCTAATGCTTTATTAACTCACATACTTGATCATATTATCCATCGCTGATGCCTAAGCTTCAACTTCCAAGATCTTATCATACACCATACATGACGACCCATCAATCTCTCTTCAAGTTAAATAACAATGTCCTTAATTCAACCAACTGGACGCTCAATCTCTAAAGGAAAGTACAGCCTCAAAATTTAAATTCCTAGGTAACCTCAAGTCACAATTAATTCCTGTAGATAATCACAACAATTTTTGCCAACCATCATTCCATTGAGTAACCCGCATCGACTATACACTTCGATCAACTCATCAAAAACTCAAAGCCAATGTCTCTTAAATTTAATAATATTGTATTTACTCCTCTTCAACACCTACCAAAGCCCCTTATTCCAAGCCAAAAAAATGAGACTAGGACCTGTACTCTGCGAAATGCATACATACTCACCACTACTACGCATTGATCTCTTGCACCCTTAGCCGAAACCAATAATCCTCCAAACGTGCAAGTGATCCATCACTACCATTTCCATCATCTGGACATATATGCTTGAAATTAACAAGAATCATTTCTTAAATCCGCACCATCTATTATTCTTAAAATTGATATGGATTAAATCCTTAACATGTCATTGTAACCTCGAGCTAAAAACAATCATTTTCTGAACTAGATCAACATCTTCAATTCTCAGAAAATACACGAACTAAATCATTACCTTCGATCTCTAAATAAATTCTCTCATGAAAATTCTCATATCAGTAACTCAACTCTGATTAATCCTATTTTAAAGGTTACCGACTAATCAATCGCTAGAATAGATCAAGCTAGCGTACCAAGTCTACAAAACTAAGAACTCAAATCCTATTATAATTCAGCGCTTCAACTCTGCAATTCTAAAACCTTAAACCAGATAAGAATCATTTCCCGAAATCCTCAAGATCGATGACCTTAAATCTAAAACATTCACCTTATAAAGCTTGTCAATTCTAAAGCCCCCAAATGTTATCAAACTGCTTATCAAAGTCGGCAAGATCGAAAACTTCTAATCTAAGTAATCCCTCAATTGCTTGTTGAACCTACCACCTTAAATCCCATAAACTTATTTCCCCCAAACTATAGGGACTCAAACCTTAGATGAACTTGTATAATCTAAACTTGAGGTTCGTTGAACTTACAACCTCCTACTCCATAGACGCATTACATAAATTCTACGGAACCTAAGACCTCAATTATCCTAAGCGATTTAAAACTATTCCACTCCTCAATTGCGACTTGAGTTCCTACTCCATAGAATTAACCCAGACCATGTCGTTCGAGCCTCGATATTAAAAACAAACCAATTGCCAAGAGTTCAGACCTACTATACTAAATGTTCAAGCCTAACAATAGCATTCACAGTCATATCATCTTCCTGCCATAGCACAACCCTTAACCCACTTTTCAACTCCGAACAAAACAAAACAAAATAAAATTTCATAAATAAATAACATACGACAAGATGAATAAAACAAATGAAGTAATAAACAATAAAATAATTAAAACAAATAAAATAACCTACCATATAATAAAACAAATAACATAAAATAACATACAATAAAATAAATAAACAAACAAAGTAGTATACAATAAAATAAATAAAACCAATAAAAACAACATACTTTAAATTAAATAATTTCAATTTACACTTTTCAAATTTCTGGTACCTCACCTAAGGGATATGTGGTTTTACCTAGAGTCGAATCGCTTTGATACCACCTACGGCGCCCCCGACCTCCATGTACGGGAAAAAGGGAATCGAGACATCCGGATGATGATAACATGGTAACGCATCCCAACGATTGTGGCAAGTGTGTGTACATGCAACAATGTACAATGAACAATACAACGGATAATTTAAGTAAGTCAACTAAGTACCAGAATTTTTAATACAAATTAACATAAGTAAAATGATTAAAAAGAGTTATACAGTTATCCCAAAATAAAATATAATACAAGTCCAAATACAATAACGAGTGATCCCATATCACTTCTCGGGCGGAGCCGAATCTTCAGGCTCTCCCTCAGCTTCATCTGCATCGAAGTCTGCGTTACCATAAACAGTACAGCAGGTAAGTATAATCCAAACAACCCTCGAGAATAAAAATGCATTAATGCAACCAACAATTATGCATGCATATGATGAAATATGCATTATGTGCAAAACATTATTTTCCTCGAAAATAAATATTTTTCTCGAAAATAAATATTTTCTCCAAAAAATGAATATTTTTCAACGCACGCCAAAATCTCATTTGGCCCAAAACATATCCATAAAAACATTTCCCACCATTTTCCTAGAAAATGGCCCAAATCAATAATCCATCATTTTCCCAGAAAATGATTCACATAAAATCCTTTTATCCAACACATTTTCTCAGAAAATGGCACATTAATCCATTTTAAACGTATGCACCATGATCTCCTCTAGGGATCATCCACATACCCTGACTCCTTTCGTCACACCAAGGGTGACGACCATGCAAGTGACTTCGTAACGAGCGATGCCCAGTTCCGCGCCCAGCGCGTTCGTGGCCAAGCAGCCTCTAGGCCCCATCTGCAGAGGGGGCACGAAGTCGGCACGATAGCGTTACCATACTGTCTAATCTCGTTGTCGCCCAATGAAAACCTAGGGGACATCACTCAGTATATTTCGCTCCCGAGTGACCGAGAAGCTCCACCGAGATAATGCTCCACCTCGGCTTGGAGTCGTGATATACATGCACCCAAAATCCATTTCTCACATGAAAACTCAGTTTTCATAAAATACACATGAACATGTATGCAATCACGCGAAAACCTAATTTTCATTTACAAACATGAACATGCGTGCAAATATGCCATGTATGAAACGATATAATATCCAACAACCAACAATTCACAACACAATCCAATCACACAAACAACTCCATCCTCCAATCCATCCGACCCCCTTACTCCTCAGACTCAGTCTAACACAACCAACCAGATCACAATAAAAATGAGTTAGTGCAAAAATGCATTTAAATTATGAAAGTGCTTTAGGAAAATACTTACAGCGCTATAGTATAATTTTCGAAGGATCACGGAAGTGCAAGAGGTGGTGACACAACAACAGAGCAGTGCAAAATGAACTAGGCCGTGGGTCTCAAAAATCTACTTTTGAATAGGGACAAACAAAGACTCGAGATTATTAGAGAATAGCTTAGGGATGTCGGTGAAGTTAATGGTAGTGGTAGTTGGCCGTGGGTGGCGGCGTGGGAGGTGTTTGGAGGCCAAGATGTGCAAAACGGAAATGTGGATGGTGGAGCTTCACCGGTGGTGGATCGGAGTTGAGGATGGATGGGTTAGGTTGTTGGGAGGTCAAAGATGATGTGGTGAAGAGATGGTGGCCGGAGGTGGCACGAGGGCGGTGCTGGAACAAATAGTGACCGCAGCTTGAAGCCGTGCGTGGAGGAGAAGGGCGGCGCGAGAGGGGCTAGGAATGAAGGGGGTGGTCGCCGGCCAGAAGGGAAGAGAAAGGGGGGGGGCGATGATGATCACGACGGCAGTGGGTGGTGGACAACACAACGGACGGGAGAAAGGGAGGAAAATCACACGGGAGAGAAGAAAGAGAGAGGAGAAAAAGAAATGGGGAGAAAAGAAAAGAAGAAGAAAAGAAAAGGAGGAAAAGAAAAAAGAAAAAGTGAGGGAAAGAAATGAGGTCCAATTCTCATATCTTGTGTCACAAAAATGATTTAACAAAAAAAATTTCAAAAGAGCAAGTTAAATAAAATAATTTAAACGTAGTGATTAAATGAAAATAAAATAATTAAATCCAACAATTAATGAACTTAAAATACAGAGAAATGTAAATGCATAACAATAATTAATATTAAGGAAACATATCAAAATAATTTTCACAAATTAAAAATCATAAAAATAATCCAACTAAAATTGCAATAAACTTAAAGCAAGAAAACCAATATTTAAATTAATAAAAATAATCATTCAATTAAAAATATACTAAAATACGGAGTGTTACAATATGGTATTAAAAAATCAAATAATTATCGTTTTTTAGACAAAAATTTTGTCTCAAAAACGATAATTATTAAAAATATGGTTCGAAAAACCATTTTTGCATTTGAATGGTATGTTTAAGGATGAGATAGGTCATATAACATGTTATTGAGCATTGAATGATGTCTGAAAAATAAACTTGACAGCAATAAATATTAGAGGGCCTTACTTCATATGTTCATCTCCTGTACTCTAGACCATACAACATTAATTTATTGAGCATTGAATCTTGTTTAATTTGAAATTTTCAATTTGGCAACAATAAATATTATAGGATCTACTTAATGTGTTTATCTCTCTCACTCTATATCTTATGCAAGGGGATCTAGGTTTGATGATGTCGACTTGAAAAATTCCTAGTTGATAGTACTGAAATATCTTGAGAAGGGGAATCAAGGAAAATTTAACAGGAAACAATGAAAATTCTTAAGATTTGGACAATATTGCACACGTGTCAGTATTTTAGCCAAACTTTAGTTACAAATATAAGAATCGCACATATGACTCCAATTCAAAAAGGATCTTTTCAGCGCACAAGTCATGATCACCACAGTATGCCTGTCCGTTCCTGTTTAGAGCTCATAAGCATTTTTTCTCTTCAAATCATCAACTTAAGTTATTTTTATTTTTTATGGAACCATTTTGATTTTACTTTTAGAGATCATTTTTTGTTCGACTCGGGTAAATTTTTGGCAAAATTATTATTTTATTACGCGTTTTATCTTTATGCAATAATGGAGATTTTGCCTTATCAGGCAAAATTCTCATAAATTCGGATTTCCTTAGTACATTGAACCTGGCTTGTGGGTTTCAAAACTCAGTTTCAAGTTTTATCAATAAACATTGCTCTCAAAATTTTTTTTTTTTTTTTCCGTTTTGCATTTTTTCTCAGTTTCAATCCTTAGAATCTGTTGATTAACTTGCCTTTATAATAATTTTAATTGAATCCAATGTCAAAACCTGAGTGTTCAGATAGTAACTTTATGAGATCCAAATCCCACTTGTTGAATGCAAAATGGGAGAAGTAAGGGCATTTAGGATTTATATATATATATATATATATATATATATATAGTATGTGCATTCTTTTTCTCCTAATTGGATCAAGCCTCTTTGGCCTCATGAAGTGAGAGAGAAAGATAGAGATACCAAGTATGCCGTACAATATTTGTACTCATTAATTTAATGATGTCTAGAATATTTATATGGTTAGAATAAATATTGTAGTGCTTAATTCATGTGTCCATTTTTCTCCCACTCGAGACTCAAATTTTATAAAAATACTTGAGGAGATATTTTACCCGCTTAAGAAGTTTGGGCAAGAATTTCAATTCTTTTGTTTGGTAATTATACATGATTTATAAATTGAAATCAGATTAACACGCCTAACTCATGAAGGCCCACTTTATTTTTCTAGAAAAACAATCTTACCCGTTTATTTGAAACATAAATGACATATATAGATACAACAGTTAAAAACTACAGCTAAAGGCCTATGGCCTGGTTGGCATAACCCCAGCCTCCAAAATGGAGGTTTGGAGTTCAAAATCTCCTCCTCCAAACAAATAAAAAAAAAAAAAGCAATTAAAAACTACAAAGAAAATCGAGGATATTGAAACCTTATAATAGCCGCCAAAGCCCCAAATTAAGCATACTAAAACAAGGCAACAATGAGATATGGGTAATCTTTATTCATCATTATAAGCATGCAATTGTTTACGTTATCATATGTTTATTTGGGCCAAAACTCAGCTTCAAATTGTTTACGTTAACTATGATCCCAATTCTCAATGCTCTCAAAGGTTGCATTGGGCCGATAATTATTAGCACTGCCCTCCCAAAGTCCCGTCCTGCATGCATGCACCTCATCCTCCCTCAATCACTACAAGAAAACTACTTATTTGTGGCCATTTAATTCCAGCGAAATGATTATTTACAGCCAAAATGAGACTGTTTTGGTCACAAATAACATTTTCGCCGCAATTAAATGGCCACAAAAGCCCATTTTTCTTGTAGTGAATCATAATTCCTTCCTCCATCCTAGCAGCAAATCTTTGGATTTTCATTGTCTTTTTATTTTTATTTTTTTATTTATTTTTTATTCTATTCTCATCTGTAGGTTTTGAAGTTGAATATGTCTTCCTTATGCTGTTTTTCTCCCTCAATTAATTTCTAAGTGCAGATTGGCGCTTTCTTTTGTTGAAAATTAACTTAATTTGTTCGACAAGGTTTCAATCCTTGCTTGGGAATCCTCAACCTAGTCAGTGCTTCCATAGAGTCATTATAAGCATTTGGACCGAACCTAATAAGTAATGCCTTAGTAAAGATATCCCAGTTTTGCATTGGACAACTATCTTCCATATCTTGAAACCAAATTAATGCCCTTCCCTCCTGTGAAAGGAGGCTAGTCGTACTCTATGCTGTGGGATAGTGTTATGAAAAAGAAAAAAAATGATTGGCCTTGTAAATCCAACCTATAGAGTCATCTCCATGGAAGAGTGGGAAGTCGAGCCTCACGGTACTTGGTTGAATCTCACCCATTTGTGTATGAAAAATTATTTACATCAGCCTACTATTTACATCAGCCTCAACACACTTAGTGTATTGAGTTAAAAAAAAAAAAAAAATTGAAACCATGGTATGGGGAGAGTGTAAGCTGATATATAGCACATCTCTATGTATTTTGCAGGTGCTATTGCTATTGATGTAGATGGGGCTGCTATTGTTGCTGAATTGGTTGTTGAGGATAGGTTTGTTGCTATTGTTGCAGCTGCAGGTTTCCAGATTCGTCTCTTAATGGGGCCCCATCAGAAGATTCGGCATTAGGGCTGTGCTACTAGGGTTTCTTTTATGTATTTCCATAGTGAGGATGGCCAGTTCTTGTCCTATGTCAATTGCAATTGCCATCTCGTTGTCCATGTGAGACAACCAACATCATTAGACTTTTTTAATTCTTGGTATTCGGAATCAGTTGCCTTTTTTAGGGCATTGAGCCTATCTTGTAGCTAATTCAACGTAGTTCCTTCTGCCATTCTTCTTCACAGGAACATGTCTCTGATACCACTTTGTAACACACTTATTCTGATTCACACACAAATAAGCTGACTTCAAGAAGAGCACCTCCAGAAACGGAACGAGATAGAGAGATAAAAGAGGAAATTTAGGTTTTTTATTACTTTTCAGATGCCTTACATTTTCCCTCTTGCGTTACATATACTGAGAGAGCTAAAAGAGCTCATGTGCCTACTCTTGGGGACTCAAATAAAATAGACTGAACTAAAGACAGGAAGTACATAAAACAAGTAAATGGATAATAGCCCAGGATCAACGCTGCGGCCCACAACTGACTCCAACTAACTGACCTCTAACTAATTGACATTGGGCCTAGCCCTTACAAATGACCCATCCCACGACTAACTCACTAACTCCAAACTTCAGTTCGACACTCAAAACATTTCACCTAACCGAACACTTCACTTCAAACTTCGCACACGTGCACCTAGGGCTCGATCTCATCTTCTTCCTCACAGCCTCCTTTCGTCGTCTGTACCTCTTCATGTCTAGGGTTCCAGCTATGCCGTGTTACAGAAATTGTATCTCTTGCATGCCCAGATGTTTATATATATATAAGAGAAGTTTGATTCCAATGGAACTAATAAAGAAAGAAAATTCAGTATTCTTTTGCAGTCCAAAAGATCATTGAGAAAACGAGGAGGGTTAAATTCATGTAATTTGCAAGATAGTGTTTGATGGGCCCGCATATCAATCTTATATGGTTTTTTAGGATCAAGTATAAAGACAGTATCTGGGTTTTGGTGATCCTTTGGACGATTATATTTCTTTCTGCTCCTAAGTTTTTCGATTCTATTATTTCACTCCTCTTGTTATATTATAATTTTATCAATTACGGCACGACGTCATATATTACACAATAAAGATGCAACCAACTCACAAGCTGCAGGTCGTATAGCTACTGCAACAACCACAAGTCGCACAGCACAATCCCCATACGCGACACTAAAGGATGAAAATGGATGATCCTCCATTGTGTATTCTTTTTATATTGTCTATCCATTTTTTATTATTTGTGAATATTAGCTGGCAGCTATTTTTAGTAGATAGAATCTGTTAGTTTGTTATGACAGACTATATAGTGGCCACTCACTAGTGCACTGTTGTATGCAGAATTTCCTTCTAGTACTTTTCAATGGAATACATGGTTTTTCCTTCTCCATGAATATGCTCTCTGATTCTCTTCACTTCTAAGTTTACATTTCTTACATGGTATCAGAGCCTAAGAGTTTTTTTTTTTTTTTCCTCATGGAAGACACACTGGAACATTTCGATGATTCTTCTTCTGCTCATTCACACATAAACATAAACACCTTACCTGCATCCCGATTTCTGAATCTTGGTGACCCTGGTAATCCCTTCCGTTTGGACAATGGTGACAATCCTGCTGTTATCCTCGTGACTGATTTACTCACCACAGACAACTATGCGACTTGGTCCCGTGCTATGCGACGGGCACTCCGTGCGAAAAACAAACTGGGTTTTATCTCTGGCGCCATCCCTCAACCTATCGATCCAGAGGATCCTCTTCTTGAGCTGTGGGAACGCTGCAACGACATGGTCGTCTCATGGATCCAGAACTCCATTAGTCCCTCCATAAAATCCAGCGTTGTTTTTGTCGATGATGCTCGGGAAATTTGGCTCGATCTTCAGGATCGTTTCTCTCAACAAAACGAGCCTCGGATCTTCCAGCTTAAGAAAACACTTTCCAGCCTTCTTCAAGACAATGATTCAGTCAGTATTTACTACAGTAAGCTGAAAACTTTTTGGGATGAACTTTCCATTTATGATCCAATTCCTGCTTGTAACTGTGGTTCTATGAAAACCCTTTTGGATCGTTACCAGAGAGATTGTGTATTTCAATTTCTTAAGGATTTGCGTGATTCTTATGCTAATGTGCGTGACCAGATTATGCTCTTAGACCCTTTGCCCTCTGTTACTAAGGTGTTTTCTCTAATTCACCAACAAGAACAACAACACAACCTGATTTCAACCATTCCATCCCTTGACTTAATGGCCTTAGCCATTAAGAAAACTTATCCCAACACCAAATTTTCTGCCCAGCCCAGACCCCCTTTCAAGAAGGACAGACCCTATTGTAGCCATTGCAAGATCCTAGGCCATTCCCTTGAATCATGCTTCAAAGCTGGTCATGCCGAGGCCCCCGTATGTACTCATTGCCATTTACCTGGTCACATTGTTGACAAATGCTACAAGCTGCATGGTTATCCACCGGGTCATAAATTTTTCAGCAAATCTCAATCTTCTGGAGTTTTTGCTAATCAGTTTAGCCTCTCTAATGCTTCTGAACCTAAGGAAATCAGTGATGAGAGAGTTGGTTTGACTAGAACTCAATATCAGCAACTCATTGCCTTGCTTCAGCCACGGGAATCTTCAACTGCTGCTCCTCACTCTGCAAACCAGATACAGTCCATTTTCAACCCCTCCTCGCCTTCTAACATTTCTGGTATTCCCTTTTGTTTCTCTACTTATACACACAAACTCACTGACACTCCTTGGATTATTGACACAGGAGCAATAGACCATATGGTCTGTTGCACCTCTTTTCTTACTACCATCACAAAACAAGTTTCATTATCTGTCAAATTACTTAATGGGAACCAAGTTCTTGTTACACACACTGGTAATGTTCAACTCACAAAGTCCATTTTACTCAAAGATGTTCTATGTGTTCCATCCTTCCATTTTAATCTTCTTTTAGCAAAAAAGCTTGCTACCTCTCTCACTTGTTGCCTGGTTTTCTTTTCTGATTATTGCTTTATCCAGGACCTTTTAACTTGGACAACGATTGGGAAAGGTGAAGTGAGACATGGCTTATATCACTTGCTACAAACTGAAGTTGCTCCCTCAACTCTAGCCACCATTCTTTCGAATTTCTTCAAAACTAATGTTCCTGTTTCAGCTTCTGTTATAAACAATGTGGCTATTTCAGACCTTTGGCATTGTCGCCTAGGCCACCTATCACTTTCTCGTTTACTTTTGATTACTGATCCTATTGTAAAGCAACACACCTCTTCAACTAATGAAAAATCTTGTTGCATTTGTCCTCTAGCTAAACTTCACAAACTTCATTTTCCTGACAGCACTCACAAGACTTTGAGGCCTTTTGAACTAATCCATTGTGACCTTTGGGGACCATGTTCTACTGCTGCATATGATGGTTCAAAATATTTTCTAACTATAGTTGATGACTTCATAAGAACTACATGACTTTATTTACTTCAAAATAAGACTGAAACTCGAAAATGCATTGATTCTTTTTCAAATCTGGTTGAGACACAATTTACCCTTAAAATTCAGACTTTAAGAAGTGACAAAGGGGCTGAGTTTTTAATGAGAGATTTTTTTAACACCAAGGGGATAATTCATCAAAGAACTTGTGTTGCTACCCCTCAACAAAATGGTATTGTGGAAAGAAAACACCAACATTTACTTAATGTTGCTCAGGCTTTAAAATTTCAAGCTGGACTTCCCATTGAATTTTGGAATGATTGTGTTTTAACTGCCACTTACATCATTAATAGGACCCCAAGTCCTCTACTTAAAAATAAAATTCCATATGAGCTACTTTTCAAATCACAACCTCCCTATGCTCATATGCGAATTTTTGGATCTCTATGCTTTGCTACTACCCTTGTCCATGGTAGAAAGAAATTTGATCCCCGAGGTCGCAAATGTATTTTCCTTGGCTACCCTTTTGGCATTAAAGGTTATAAACTCATTGATCTCAATACACGAACCACTTTTATCTCTAGGGATGTTATATTCCATGAATCCATATTCCCATTTCACTCAACCTCCTCACCCAACACAACTCCCTCTAATAAAAACAGTTTTGTGTTCACACAACCTTTGCCAAATCTTCTTGACTTCCCTTCTTTTCCTCTTCAAACCAACCCTACATCTCACACAAAATTTCCTTCCTTTTCACCCACTGCCGTCACTCCTATTTCTCCTCCCATTCAATCAGCCCTTCCACAACCATCTAATCATCCCCTTCGCAGGTCCACTAGAGTCAAGAGGGCACCTCAATACCTACGTGATTTTCACTGCCAACAAGCCTCACTTCCAACTCCATCCCAATCATTGGCCAAGACAACCTCCAAAACTGCAGGTACAAATTTTTCCCTACACAATTTTTTAACTTACCAGAATTTTAATCCTTCATTTCGTGCCTTCTCTTCTTCCATTTCTACTTCATTTGAGCCAACCACCTACAAACAAGCAGTAAATGATCCTGGCTGGTGTCAGGCAATGGACACTGAATTGCAAGCTTTAGAACAGAACAAAACTTGGATTATCACTGATCTTCCTCTAGGTAAAGAAGCTGTTGCTTGTAAATATGTGTATAAAATTAAGTATAACTCTATTGAAACAATTGAAAGGTTGAAAGCCAGGGTTGTAGCAAAGGGTTTTACACAGCAAGAAGGCATAGACTACACAGAAACCTTCTCACCAGTTGCAAAGTTGGTGACAGTTCGGGTTTTACTCACTGTGGCAGCAGTACAAGGATGGCTCCTTCACCAATTTGATGTCAACAACGCCTTCCTACATGGAGATTTAACCGAGGAAATTTACATGCAAAAACCACCTGGTTACAACAAGGGCAGTCCTCATCAAGTTTGCAAACTGCTTAAGAGTCTCTATGGCCTTAAGTAGGCCTCTAGACAATGGTACTCCAAATTCTCCTCATCTCTCATTGAGTTTGGTTTTGAACAATCCAAAGCAGACTATAGTCTTTTTACTAAATTAGATGGAACTTTTTTTCTTGCTTTACTAGTCTATGTGGATGATATCATCGTAGCTAGTAACTCTCAAGCTTCCATTGACTCTCTTAAAATCTTTCTGAATCAAAAATTTAAAATCAAAGATCTTGGAAGTTTACGCTACTTTCTTGGCTTGGAAGTTGCTCGATCCTCTCAAGGAATTCACTTGTGCCAAAGAAAGTATGCTTTGGACATTTTAGCTGATTCAGGCACTCTTGGCAGCAAACCTACTAAACTGCCTTCAGACCAGAATTTTAAAATCAGCAAAGATGCTGGTGACCCTCTTCCAGATCCTAGCATTTATCGTCGACTCATTGGTCGTTTATTGTATCTCACTCTCACAAGGCCTGACATTTGCTATGTTGTTCAGCTTTTGAGCCAATTTATGGATCGACCTACTGATGCACACTTAGCCACTGCTCATAAAGTTCTCAGGTATATCAAATCTGCCCCTGGACAAGGTCTCCTCTTATCCTCCACATCTCAGCTGCAACTAAAGGCCTATTGTGACTCTGACTGGGCCTCTTGTCCAGATACCCGTAGATCTGTTAATGGGTATTGTATTTTCCTTGGCCACTCACTTGTTTCTTGGAAATCTAAGAAGCAATCCGTGGTCTCTCGTTCATCAGATGAAGCTGAGTATCGATCAATGGCAGCCACTTGTTCCGAGCTCACATGGCTAAAATATCTCCTCTATGATCTCAGAATATCACACGACCAAGCTGCATTTCTATACTGTGACAACCAGGCAGGCCTTCACATCGCTGCAAATCCAGTTTTCCACGAGCGCACCAAGCATATCGAGCTCGATTGCCACTTGATCAAAGACAAAATACAAGAGGGCAGCATCACCACAGCCCATGTTGCATCTCAGTCCCAACTTGCTGACATATTTACAAAAGTTTTACCTTCCTATCTCCTTTATTCACATTTGTCCAAGATGGGAATAGTAAATCTCTATTCTCCATCTTGCGAGGGGCTATTACACAATAAAGATGCAACCAACTCACAAGCTGCAAGTCGTATAGCTACTGCAACAACCACAAGTCGCACAGCACAATCCCCACACGCGACACTAAAGGATGAACAAGGATGATCCTCCATTGTGTATTCTTTTTATATTGTCTATCCTCTTTTTATTATAGTGGCCACTCGCTAGTGCACTGTTGTATGCAGAATTTCCTTCTAGTACTTTTCAATGGAATACACGGTTTTTCCTTCTCCATGAATATGCTCTCTGATTCTCTTCCCTTCTAAGTTTACATTTCTTACATCATATATCAACCAATTATTTAATGAAAATCTCATACTTCAACCAGATTTCAATCAAATATTTCGAAATCTGGTGGCCGCCATAGCTGTGAAAACAGCATATTGTAGATCGATCTCTGAGTCAAGTACGCTATCAATTGATTTGTGGTTTCACGAAGCCACGTAACTCGAGCATAAGGCACTATGCTAGGCAAATTGATGGTTTTATTCTTCTTAAATTATATGCTAAACTAATCGACATGAAGATATGTATCGATCATGTGCTAGTAATTAATGGCTTACTTTTTAATGTCAAGTAGGTCAACGATTAATCCTAGAAACCACAAGTTTAATTATTGTAATCCGGTCGATAATCTGATTACAATTAGTAATCATGAACACGTCCTTTTTAAGATTAGGTTCGTATAAACAGACATACACAGCATAATAAAGATCATCTACATCTCAAGATACAATTATTTTGAAAGGCAAAAAAAAAAAAAATTAATACTAATAATAATAATAATAATAACAATAACGAAGGAAACTAATCTATTAATCCAGCATGCTAGATGATCAGTACCAGGGCCAGTGAAGTCCATTCCCCCTACAGACATTGCAACCAGGTGGATATTCGACATAAGCCCCATGACAAAATCCCATCCGAGGTTGGTGACAATAAGGTGGTACTTTGCATACACAAGCTGGAGGTGGATTTTTGTTTTCATCTTCTTTTTTCTTCTCGGGCGCTTTCTGCACTACCTTTTCCACGGTTATTAAGCTAGTTTGGCCAACCTTCTTCCTCAAATATTCTATCAAGCAAGCTGCATCAACGTCATCTCCAACCACCACCAGTAGATTTGGGTTTTGCCCATCTAATGCCACTGAGGTAACACCTATAAATATGAAACTTTATATATATCACAAGAATGAAACTTTATAACAAAGACAAAAAGAATCAGAATACTAACAAAGCAATTGGAAGATCAACTTTATTTAACGAACAATATTCGAGTATGAGCCATACCATCTGCTGTAGCAGCCAGGGCCAAGGCTTTGGACCGACGTTCCTTACATACCTCAATGACGATCTTTTGCTGCACATGATTTGAGCATAGAACACGTAGATATAGTCATGCATGTTGCCATACCATTCATACAAGAACTGACCAACACTAGATCAAGATGGCTTACCTTCATGATACGCGGAAATGTTTGTCGACAATTGCCAGATTTTTCAGGAGTTGGCGGCTCCGGGATACAAATGTTTTGGTTTTACAAGAAGCGGACGATCGAAGAATATAAGAACCTCGATCGAGCTATCACTTCTTTTTATAGTCATGAGCAGTTCTTAGTTCTTACCCACTGGTCTTCCACATGCATGCTACTCGTGAACCAGCCTTGATTTGATAATTAGGCTGGAGATCCACTTTTTGCGGGTTCAAATTAGATTGCCATATATACAACAAGTATATATCCACGAAGTGTTCTGCAATATCAGTATCATGATCACATGTTTAGACTAGTTAATTAATTATTACTGGCTGAAATAACTGATGATCATGAGTTCTTAACGAGTAAAAATCTTGTTTTGCGATATATGTTTCGATATCTCCAAACATTTTCTTTCATAGTCCATTGTTTGTCGATGTAAAATAAATTTTTTGCCAAAAACTTTTCAATAAATTATTTTACAAGAAAAAAATGTTTTTCTTGTGTTTGGCGCGCTCTCATTGAAAATTATTTTCTTGAAAATATTTATTATTAGTTGGTGTGTATAATCCTAGGTATTTATAAATAGAATCAAATATTTAAAATTTTTTATTCTATATATTTAATGTTCAAATAGTATTTAATATTCAAATACTACATTATAATATATATATATTATGTATATAATATATATATATATATATATTATATTCAAATACAACATTATAATATATATATATGCTGTCTTATGACTTTATGTACAAATCTATACAAACTTATAACAAACATAATTTTCAAGACTTCGAGTCTTATTTAAGAATAGATATGTTTCTAGGTACTATTTTTGTTGACTTTCAAGTCTTGTTAAGAATAGATCCGTTTCTTCTGGCCAAAAAAAAAAAAATAGTTTCTACTCATGTTTTTGTTTATAATATTAAATTACTCCTACATGCAGAAACGGTAACGCTTTGTGTATTTGGAAGATCGATGACCGTCCTAGCTAGCTAGCTAGCTAGAAGAAACTAATTAAATAAAAATATTCTAAATTTGCTTTCCTTGTAATTTCCTTCTGCTGCCCGCGGTATGTAATTAATGTAATGATTAATTTATTTAAAGTCTATAGAAGCTTTGAAAAATCAATGGAGATTTGTATTTTTTTAATCAAAGATATATGTATTAAACTTAGACTAATTAATCGCTTTTCCCAAAAGATGTATTAAATATTTGCCACATGAGTTAATTTCAGATCTGATGATCATAGTTTTAAGTGGTGATGCAAATTATCAAAACCCGGACGCAGTTTAATTAAGATGTTAAAAAAACAGTATGATAGGTCGAAGGACATAAAATTTGAGTTGGTATATATAAAGAATATATTTATCCCATAGTCCAACTCATCAGCTTTTTATTCGAGGTTACAATAAGCCTACCCCCACCATATTATAAATCTTAAAATTTAAAAGAAAAATCATAGAACAGTGATGAGTGGCTGGCAGCAACCTCCGGCGCTGGATATATGCACCAGATCAACACCTCGCTAGGAGGCATCGAAACTGCCAAATTCAGCTCTTTCGTAGTGGTGCCGGATTATGCCTGAATCATCTAGATTTGTCCGGAACCGACGCTGCTAGACCTGACTATATCTAGGCCTCATCCGATCGGTTCCGGACAAATTCTGCTGGTTCAAACAAAGCTATGTTCGAATTCGGTGTTGCATGATTTGCAGCCGCCTCTCATCAGGGTGGCAGCTGGAGCGCTGATCGGAGCCAATCTTGGAATTAATTAGGATTTCTAGTATTTTTGGGTGCATACTTCCTATTTTAGCATTATATTGTAATAATCTTGTACTATCACTACAAGAAAAATGGGCTTTTGTGGCCATTTAATTGTGACGAAAATGTTATTTGTGATCAAAACAGACTCATTTTGACTGTAAATAGTCATTTCGCTGTAATTAAATGGCCATAAATAAACAGTTTTCTTGTAGTGTGTATATATATATATATATATATATATATATATATATATAGTCAAATTTGTTTCAATAACTACTGTAGAACTTCTAGGTGACTGCACGTGATTGAAGGGTAACCAGCTCTCGACTAAAGGTGCTGATCCCTCTTAATATATACGTACTATAATTGTGGTTCAGCTTTTGGTTTTCTTTATTCCAATGGTTTCATATTATGGCCATCGACAAACCGTAAGGTACTCAAGTTGTTTTATATATCCAAGTCTTTCATTCACATGGTTTCTCTTTAAATCAATGTATATAGGTCATCTTTTATTTGGATATATATGTATATATGTGTGTGTGTGTGAAAACTTCTTGAGATTTATGTCATCTTGAGAGATTCTTATGTCTTTTTTTCTTCCTTGTTTGACGTATGCAATAAAAGTGGTGAAACTCAGAAAATAATTTTTTTTTGGGGCGACTTGAAAATGATTGCGGAATCCTATAGTGAAGAGTGTAACGTCTAAGGTAAGTTATATTATAGTATGGATAGAGTTTTCTTCCAATTGCTGAATCCTCGGTTTGAGGAAGTTTCCTACAGCTAGGCTATCATTAATTTGTCATATGTCCCTTAAGCATATGAGAAACAATTTGTATTTGTATTGTAGTTTATTTTATTTTTTAATGAAGAGACCCGTGAAGATTTTTAAATTAACAAGTTGTTATTACATGTGCAATATATAGATATATATATATACTTGTCATTTTAATATATAGAACGGATATTATTGGTGAAAGTTTCATCCAACTAAGGTTGGTGGAAAACTCTCTATACCATTTTAATATGAGTAATGCTACATGCGATCGTGAAGTATACAAGCGTCGTGCAGTCACTTGAAAAAAGAATGAGATTTACTATTAAAAAATTAATTTTTTTCTTGTGGGTTCCATATTTATTCTTTTTTTTCAAAGTGATTGCGTGACACTTGCACACTCACGACTGCAACTATCATTTCTTTTTAAAAATATATCTTTCTTTCTTGCTTGCTTTTCTAAAGCTAGCTACTCTTTTATTTTATTTGGATTTTTCCAATTATACAATTTGTCACTTTCCCTTTTAGAATGAAATTCAATATAAACAAAAAGAAAAAGTATGAAACATATATTATTACATTTCTAAGTCAATTTGCAGAAATTATTATATTTCTCACTCGCTCTCTAGAGCAACCCCTCCCTCCCTCCTCCCCCTCCCTATTCTCTCTAGTTTTTTCTTTTATTTTTTCTGGTTTTGTGTTTTTTTCTTTCAAAGTAGGGCGAAATGCCGATATGTTGTTCTCTAGAGCCAGACGACTACCACGCGCCTCACCGCAAGATTCCCAAGGCGCAGATCCTTCAGACGAGTCAAGAATCTCGTCGAACAGAGTAGGGTGTAAGCCACACGCGCGGTCCAAAGTGTGCTTGTGACATCCACGCGTCACCGCAATGGGAGCTCTACCATTGCCATGCACAGCATTTCTGGGACCAGGACCATCAGTTTTTTCAGACTCTACTGTCCGCTGTACTTCCAGGGTGGCGTGTATCCCTCATGCGCCACCACATTCCATGTGTTTGCTTTTTATTTCCTCTATGGTTGAAAATGCGGATCTACAGTTTTTCAAACTATATTTCGCTATTTTCTCATGTATCATTTACGTTTTTTGTTATTTCCTTTGTTTTAGGTTAATAATAAAAAAGAAATAGCCTCTTGGACATTTTGTCCATAGAATTTAAGTCCTCTCCTCCTCTTGAGGGTAGGGTTTGAAATCTCTGTTTTAGGCAGAGTGTGGTCTCTCAGACGGTTTGTCTGTAGAGAGTTCTAGAAGTTAAGACCATATCAGTCACAAAGGAATTTGTGTACTGGTGGAGCCCCAACCATGAGTAATTGACTTATAATCTGGGTTTTTCCCTATATATATCAGTCACAGCTATAACTTCGCTTTCATGAATGAATGCAGTCTATTTCCCATAAAAACAATGATATATAGAGGAACATGAAAATTACAAATTTGGGGTTGAAAGCATGAAGCTATAGCAATATCCTAAATATACAAAATTAATAAAAACGATCAAGAACATGCAAATTACTATTCACTAATATGGAGATTTTATTTGTTATATTTATAATTGATCTTGAATTATTAATAACATTTCCTACAATTTTTATTATGCTTTATATGTTCATTTTCGTCTTTCAACCAAATTTAAAGCAAGAAACACTAGATCTAATATTATTGAAAGTGGTTAATAAAGGTTCAATTCGGCTTAATATACTAGATTCTTAGAGACAGAGACTCCTCCTTCTCTCTAGAAACCACTCAGATCATAAACGGGGCAGGGGGAGGAGCTTCGGCTCCTCTCTCCCTCTTCCCTCACTCATATCTCCTTCCTCTCATCTCTAGTTTTCTCATTTTCTATTTCATTTTTGGGTGTTTTTCAGGGTTAAATATGGAGGAAGGTTGATCTATTGCTCTCCGGCCCCACCACAAGCTTCCCAAGGTGCTAACGAGTGAAAAAGTTCACCAAATGGAGCAGCGCATGAGCCACACGCATGGCCCAATGAGAGCATGTGTTTTCCATGCGCCACCACTCAGGGAGCCTTTCTACCTCCACACATGGCGTTTCTAGGTCCAAAACCACCTGCTACTTTAGACCTGACCGTCCACCATACTCCCAAGGTGGCGCGTGGCTCTCACATGCCATCACAGTCGCTGTTTGTGTTATTTTTTTTTTCTCCAAGGTTGAAAACACATAGTCTCTTGGACTTTCGTCCGTAGAGTGTGTCAGCAACTCTATCTTAGACGGAGTGTGGGGTTTGGTCTGCTCTACTTCGTCTTAGACAGAGTATGAGATTTGATTAACTTTGTTTTGGGTAGAGTTGTGCTGTCTCTTAGGCTTTACATTTGTAGAGGTTTGCAGCATTGGACTAAATCATGTCAGTCACGGGTGCGTATTGGGGAGCTATTAATGTTGTAGTTGGCTTGTAATGTATATTTCAGGTCCAGTTTGTAATATCAGTTATTAATGAATGCAATATTTTTTTTTTCTAAAAAAAAAAATGGCTTAATATAATAATCTAGATGTACAAGCTTTTGAAGCTGCAACCTTACATTAAAATTGATCAGTTCGAAGTTCATGCCTTTGTAAGGCTATATTTCTAGAAAACAATTCTTCACATCATCATCATTATTATTATTTTGATAAATGTACAGGGCTAAATATTAAAATAATTCTCGTGGTGTGGTTTGTCCAGTGGTGGAGCTAGAGTTATCTTTTAATATTAGGTACAACAATGAGAGTAATGAGAGTTTTCTCTTAAGGGTGGGGTTGTGGGCGCTTTGCTTTGACAAATCATCTATCTCTTAGACAAAAGTCTCAAGGGTTTAGTAACTTTGCAGAGGAAATTACAAGATTGTGGAAGGGGCAATCATTGACTGAAGAAGAAAGACAAGAGATCATTCTTCCGGAAGAGGCCGCTGTCAATATCTCAAATATTAAAGGTCAACATTGTCTACTTGCTTTGATCATCGATGATGAAACTGTTAATAAGGAGGCATTCAGATCAACTCTAGCAAAAGTCTAAAACTCAGATGGATGGATAACTTTCTGTGAAGTTGGCGAAAACAGATTCCTAGTGGAGTTTCAAAATCTCTCTAACAAAGAGAAAGTCATGCATGGCAGACCTTGGTCGTTCGATAGATACATGGTCAGTCTCCGGGATTTGGAAGGCAATCTGTTAACTAATGAAGTTAAATTCAAGTCAGAACCTTTTTGGGTACAATTACACAATCTACCATTTGCTACAATGACAGAGGAATTGGGTAAGCTTATTGGATCAAGCATGGGTAAGGTTCTCAAAAATGGAGGTTGATCAGGAAGGACTCGGGTGGGGAAAAGTTTTGAGAATTAGAGTACAAGTTGATATATCAAAGCCTCTAATTCGTGGACATTTACTAAACATTGGTGGTAAGTAATTATTGTAACACCCCGTATTTTAGTGTATTTTTACTGAATGAATTATTTTTATGGATTCAAAAATTGTTGGATTTTTAGTGGGTTTATTTTATGATTTTTTAATTTTGTGAAAATTATATTTTGAAGTGCTTTCTTATTATTAATTATTGTTATGTGTTTAAAATCTCTTTATTCTCAATTAATTACTGTGGGATTTAATTATTTTAATTTCACTTTACCATTACGTTTAAATTATTTTAGTTAACTTGTGGTTTTGAAATCGTTTCCTTTTGATCATTTTTGTGACCCAAGATATGAGGATTGAACCTCATTTCTTTTCCTCCATTTTTCTTTCTTCTCCTTCTCTTTTTTTCTTTCTTTTCTTTTTTATTCATTTCTCCCTTCTGTTTCTCCCGCGCGCGACACCCACCCAGTTCCCTCTCTTCCGTCCGTTTGCTTCTTCTCCACCCAGCGCCGCCGTGAGCCGGCGGTGATCGACACTGCCCAGCCCATTAGCTTCCCCACCGGCCGGCGACCCTACCCCACCAACCTCAGCTCCATTCGAGCTGCCGTTAGCCACCACGAGCCTCTCCAAGCCGTGACACTCTTTCCGCCACTGCGCCGCCGTCGCGCCACCATTGGCCACCATCTTCTCACCACTTCATCCTCGACCCTCTAGCAACCCATTGGACCCAACCTCAGCTCCGATCCGTCACCGGTGAAGCACAACCAACCCCATTTTCAATTTGGGTGTTTTTGGTCTTTAACCACCCATTGCGTCGCCACCCACGGCAAACCTTTACCACCACTAGTTTCACCGACATCCCTAGGCCCTACCCTATCATTCTTGGGTCTTCGTTTGTCTCCGTTGAAAAGTGGGTATTTGAGACCCACGGCCACAGTGCATTTTGCACTGTTACGTTGCTCAGACGTCACTTCTTGCAGCTTCGTGATCCTTCGGAAATTGCTATATAGCACTGTAAGTATTTCTCCAAAGAACTTTCGTGATTTAAATGTATTTTTGCACTAACTCATTTCACTGTATTTGGTTGAACATGCCGGACTGAGTCCGAGGAGTACGGGGGTCGGATGGATTGGTGATTGGAATTGTTTGTGTGATTGATTGGGTTGGTAATTGTTGGTTTGGATATTGTATTGTTCATGTACATTGCATTTTGCACGCATGATCATGTTTGTAAAGGAAACTGGGTTTTTGTGTATTTCATTCATGTTCATGTGTTTATGAAAACTTGGTTTTCATGTGAGAATGGATTTTGGGTGCGTGTGTATCACGACCCCAAGCCGAGATGGGGCATTATCTCGGTGGAGCTCCTCTGGTTACTCAGGAGCGGAATATACTGAGTAACGTCCCCTGGATTGTCGCTGGGTGACAATGGGATCGGACGAGATGGTCTCGTGCCGACTCCGTGGTCCTTCTGCTGGCGGGGACTAGAGGATGTCTAGCCATGAACGCGCTGGGCGCGGAACTGGGCATCGCTACGAAGCCAGGATATGCGGATGGTCCCTAGGGGAGACCATGGTACATATGGTAATAATGGATTAATTGGCTATTTTCTGGGAAAATAGTGTATGTTGGATTTTGTGTAAATTATTTTCTGAAAAAATGTTTTACGGATATTTTGGGCCAAATGGGATTTTGGCGTGTGTTGGAAAATAGTCATTTTCGGGGAAAATGATATTTTGAGGAAAATGCATATTTCATCATATGCATGCATGTTGGTTGCATTAATGCATTTTTACTATGTGGTTATTTGGGTTATACTTACCTGCAGTACCATTTTGTGGTAACGCAGATTTTGATGCAGATGAGGAGGATGAGGGCGAGCCTGAGTAGACGGCTCCGCTCGAGGAGTGATCTGGGATCACTTGCTTAGTTATTTTATTTTACTATATTGTATTTTAATTTTGATTGACTGTATAACTACTTTTTAAACCTCTACTGATTTTTAGATTGTATTTAAATTCTGATACTTAGTTGACTAATCCATTGCGTTGTTTGTACACCGTTGCATGTACACACACACTTGGCACTTTTGTTGGGATGCGTGACCTTATTGTCATCATCGTGGCGTCTCGATTCCTGTGTTTCCTTACATGGGGGTCGGGGGCGCCATAGATATGAATTGATTTTAAGTATGAAGGGTTTTTAAATTTATGTTTGAAATGTGGTATTTTGTAGCACAAGGATAGGAAATGCCCCAAACAGAATTCGGGAACCCGAGCTCAAGAACAATATGGCCAATGGATGAGTGATATGTCAGCCATCCCTTTGAGCATTATGGCTATGGTGGTATATCAGACTCATTAAGTCAAGCTTCCTGCTGTCTAGGGAGATCAGATGAGGAAGGTAGCAGAAGCAAAAACAGAAGAAGGAAAGGATACTCAATTTGAAAAAGATAAGGCGCAATCAAAGGATAATGGAGGAGAAAATCAGGCATTTCCTATAGCCAATTCCCAAACTAACAAATCCCAAGTCATAGAGAGGGCAGACTTGTCTTACATAGTTGATAGTGCTCAAATTCAAGTAAGGAAACTTTCTCACACTCTTAATACGCACGATATTGTTGATAAGGGAACTGGGGAGGATATTCCTTTCCTTATGGGCCTATAAGTCAGAGATTCTTACTCTAGTCCCATTCCTAGAAAACCTTCCTTAAATATCCATGCTGAAAGGATCAATTCTTTATCCCTACCAAAACATATTTCTTCTCCTAAGAAACCTAATAGAGTATCCACGTGGAAGAGAAAAGCAAGAGGTAGTTCTAATACTCTAGTTGTAATGCCTAAACTGTCTACAAATGCCCCGATTGAGAAGTGTAAGAAGAGATCCTTGGCTAAAAATTATGAGAACTTGATGAATAAGCCTATTTGGAAGGGGGAAAAAAAAAAAAAAAACCAAGCTCACCCTTGCAAGGAGCCTAACTCAGATTGAATTTGTGGAGGTTGATTTGCAACCCCACCATCAACAATGAATTGCCTCAGTCGGAACTGTTGGGGGTTGGGGAACTCTAGGACACCTAATGAGCTTCACCTGATGGTGAAAATAAAGAGCCCACAGTTGCGGATAAAAATTGGAACTGATAAAAAGTAAACTTGATTTTGATAGTAGCTTTGTTGATAATAGTAGAGGATGGTGTGGGGGATTAGCTCTACTATGGAACTTTACTTAGGTTGTGTAAATGGATTCTTTCACTAATCCGCACATTTCAACATGGATCGCCTTTCCTGCAAAGGGTGGGAAATGACTTTTGACATGATTCTATGGAAACCCAGCTACCACAAAAAGAAAGGAAAGTTGGAATCTACTTCAAGCACTAAAGCCTCAAGTGGGTATACCTTGGTTATGTGCAGGAGAATTTAATGAAATTCTCAAACAAAATGAGAAGTTTGGTGTGACGCCCTTGACCCCCACATGTGATTTGGCGGTAGTCACGACGTCGGGGTGCTGGCCGCGCGGGTCACACACCCTATGACCAAAGTGAAAGCATGAGTGTGCAAGCATGGAAAGTATAGGTGTGCAGTTAAAAAGGCAATCTTAAATACTAAAAGTACCAAAAACTAAATTACATCACCCAGCAAAATAAACCAAAGTCACCAAAACTACTAAACACCGACATAAAAGTTAATGCAGTCATCCAACTAAATTAAAGGAAAGATCATATCATGCTACCAAAAGGGAAATGGTCCCCAAATCTTCATTCCTCAGGTGGAGCCAATTTTCCAAGCTCATAATCATCCTCTACATAAAAGTCTATGATTCCGTAGAGAGGAACTGCAAGTGGGGATACCACAGTGAGATTTCGCATTCTTAGAAAGTAAAGCCAAAGAATAACACCACAAATATACAAACATGGAAAAATATGGACATATCACAACAATGGAAAATTTGAGATTTTCAGCATTACCAAAATTGTACAAAACCAATTTCCTTCTCAAAATTTACAGAGAAGGTCACACTCAAAATCATATTTTTTTTTTTTGTTTTTTGAAAAGCCACCATTTATTTCATTAAGGTATGCACCATGGTCTCTCCTAGGGACTATCTGCACACTCTGGCTCCCAGCGTCACACCACGAGTAACGACTGCATGTGACTTCGTAATGAGCAATGCCTAGCTCCGCGCCCAGCGCTTACGTGACCAGGCATCCTCTAGCCTCTATCTCATCCGAGCCCATTGTTGCCTAGCGACAACTTAGGAGACGTTACTCAGTGTACGTACTTCATGGTTTAGGAGGGAAAGGCACATAGCTTTCGGTATGCATAGCCCCTGTCCGACTAAAACACAAAATCTAACTTATTTACTAATGAAATCAAATTATAAAATTTAATACTAGCTAATATATTTATACCAAAATATTTTAAAATTAAACAACTACAACTTAGATTCATTTTGAAAATTAACTTAATCATATTTAGAACTCATATATTTAGTAATTTAACTTCTATCAGTAAATATAAATTCTTATATTACAAATAAAATCCCACGCATACCAGATGATAAAAACATGATCAATACATACTCATTCAAGGGCATTTTTGGGAAAGAAAAACTTATAACCTGCATGGCTCTTTGAGAAAAATAACCTAGGATCTAATACCACGTGACAAGGGCCATGCATACTGAAAGCTATGTGCAGCAGTGGCTTGGGTGGAAATCTACAGCGGCACGGTTGGGGTGGTGGCAGATCACGGTGGTGGGCCCTAAGAGAGAGAGAGATGAGTGAGAAAAAAACCTCACGTAGAAAAAGAGAGAGAGAGACGGAGAGAGAGCTCGGTGTGAGCAAGAATGAAGCTCACCGTGAGCCTAAGGTGGTGAACGGCAGACCAAAGGGCTAGGCAGAGGTCGACAGTGGTGAGCTCGATGGCTGGGCAGTGATGTTGCTTGAGGCTGAGGCAACCGGCGTGGAGGAGTTACTGTATGTGGATTGCTCTATTTTTAGTTGTGAAAAACAGAGGTTCATCGTGTGACTGCAGGTGACTTGGTTGCTTCCTTGCATGGTGGTTACAAGGCTGGATCCGGTGGCTGGCCAGCGGTTGTGGGTTGGTTGTGAAGGAGCTTTAGCAGTGGAGGTGGCTCATGGTGATCTGACTTACGGATTCTGCAAGGGTGCACCCTCCACGGCTAGGTTGTGGAGTCAAGGAGGAGGTGTGCCCGAGTTGTTGTTGATTGGGTGGATGCTGGTGGCAACGGCTGTTCTGTGTTGGTCTCGTGGTTGACGCTAGGACAACTGGCTGCTGGGCTTCACACGGTGGTGAGGACGAGCACTGAAATTGGATGGTGGGAGGGGCATGCAACGCAACACTGTGTTTACTATCTTTATGGCAGTGTACGTACTTCGTGGTTTAGGAGGGCAGAGGTTGTTGTTCTGTCGTAGGGTCTTGTGTTTGGGAGGAAGAGAAGTGTGCAGGACGTGTTTAAGGTGCATAAATATAGAAACAAAAACTAATAAAAAAATCCTAGAGAAACAGAAGGGAGAGACGTGAATTAGTGCATGAGCGTGGAGACGTGTATCGCATGGAGTCAGATCCTAAGTTCCCACGGGCATGGGCTTCTGGGCCCATTTCAAAAACATTTGGGTCCAAGTGTGGTAGTGAATAAAAAATAAATAAATAAAATGACTATTTTCTAAGCTTTGGGCCTTAAACCAAAACTCTACAACATTCTAACTTGTCTCTTGAAAAATATTTATCGGCCCATATAAATATTCGACAAATCAACTAGCTTTCCATACGCATAAATTCAAAAATTTTAGAAAGCGGTTTGGTGCTGATCTCGGGTGTTACAAGCCTAATTGCTAAATGTTCAAGCCTACTATACTAATGATTCATACCTATAATACTGAAAATAACAGCAAATGTTTCCAAAATCCTAATCTAACTACCCAAATTTTCAAGCCTATCGTACTAAGATTAAAGCCTAGAATTCTAGTACTATACCTAAGTAACTTCTAGACTTACCTAGAGCTGTAAAAGCTCTCATACCACCTATGGCACCCTCGACCCTTACATGTGATTTGGCAGGAGTCACGATGCCGGGGTGCTAGTTGGTTGGCTCACACTCCCAATGCGCAAAGTGGAAGCATGTGTGTGCAAGTAAGGAAAGTATAAGTGTGCTGTTAAAAATGCAGCAGAAAATAAAAAAGGTAGTCTGAAATACTAAAAGTACCAGAAATTTAATTACATCACCTAGTAAAATAAACCATAGTCATAAAAACTCCCAAACACCGACATAAAAGTTAATATAGTCATATGACTAAATTAAAGGAAAGATAAAAATCATGCTACCAAAAGGGAAAAGGTCCCCAAATCCTCAGTCCTAACGCAGAGCCAATGCTCCAAGCTCGCAAGCATCCTCTGCATCAAAGTCTACAGTTCCACAGAGCGGAACTATAGGTAGGCACACCACAGTGGAATTTCGCAATCTCAGCAAGTAAAGCCATAGAATAACACCACAAAAATACAAACACGGAAAAATGTGGACATATCACAGCAATGGGAAAATTGAGATTTTCAGCAGTACCATAATTGCACAAAACCAATTTCCTTCTTAAAATTTACAAAAAAGGTCACACACTCAAAATCACATTTTTATTTGAAAATCAACCATTTATTTAATTAAGGTATGCACCATGGTGTCCACTAAAGACCATCCACACACTCTGACTCCCTTCGTCAATCCACGGGTAATGACCAAGCGTGTGACTTTGTAACGAGCAATGCCTAGCTCCACGCCTAAGGCGTACGTGACCAGACATCCCATAACCTTCATCAGCAGAGAAGCCACGAAGTTGGCAAGAGTGTTACCATCACGTTCGAGCCCGTTATTGCCCGACGACAACCCATGGGAAGTCATCTAGTTTTACATGCGCCCGAGTGACCACAAAAACTCCACCGAGATAATGCCCCATCCCGGATTGGGGTTGTGACACGCACACACCCACAAAACACGTTTTTAATCTTTTGACACAAAAATCTCAGTTTTCCAAATTTATAGCACAAGCACAAATAATAAATAAAATGTAGTCATGCAACTGACAATTATTAGATGACATGGTATGGCATAATACAACCATCAAACACAGTGAGCACATAATTTTATAGTTTCACATTTTTCACCACTACACATGAATCCCAACGCTCCACTCGGCCCTCAGCCAACAATCCATCACCAACTATAGATTTTATCCCAACGCTCCAAAGGCTCTCGACCACTTAACCAATGACAACCAGACTATAATAAAGACACAGTTTTCTAATGTCAGTAGTCCTAGGGTTAGTCTAGGATTTTACTTACAATGGGGAAGGCAAGTTTGGATGATCGAGCAAGCTATCTAAGGTATCACGTGTGTGCGTGTGCATGTCGCTACAAGATGGAAAAAGGGTTAGTTAAATTTGACGATGCCTGAAAATTAATACGAAAACAGAGTGGCACACAACTTACTGTGGTGGCATCGGGAGGGGTTGAGCACAGTGATGGCAATGGCGGGCCATATTAAACAATGGCAGCTTTTGGGCAAAACAAGACTCAACAAGGGAAAATTTGTGGGTGGCAGATCTGATAAACTCAGGGGATGGGGAGGGGGACTAGTATTCGTTGGTGGTGGTTGGCGACAATTTGAAATCCTAAGAGAGAGAGAGAGAGAGAGATCTGGTTTTGGTATTCAGGAAAATTTGAGAGGGGAGAGGCTGAGTTGGAATTGGAGGGGGTGGGGGGTGGTCAGATGACCTTCACTAAGAGGCAAAGGGTGGCGGTTCACAACGGCGGCGTCTTAACTACGAGACAAAGATCAAGATACAGATGGACGTAGAGAGATCTACGGGAAGGAGGACGAGATTAAGAGGGTTACGAAGGGAAACTACATGTCAAGGAGCGGCGGCAACATGGGTTGCAATGGAAGGCAGAACGAGATATATATATATATATTTAGAGAGAGAGAGAGAGTACGTGAGGACATCGGCCGGGGGGGGGGGGATTGGATGGATGAAGCAGAAGAAGTGCATTCGACAAGCTCATGGCAGGTGTGGGTTGTGCGCAGGCTCAAGGGTTGTGGGAAGAAGAAAATAGGGAAGAAGAGGGTTGGGGGGCAGTGCGGTGCATGAGGGGAAAATGGAGATTTAGGGTTTTCTCGTCCTTACACAAAAAAAATGTCATTTAGTGGGTTGGGTTGGGCTTTTTTCATCAGCTTATGGGCTCAAACATGGGCTGGGCCCTAATCTTGCATCCACTCACATTAAAAGGAACCCATTTAATCCACATATTTAGGCTCCACCTCACAAGAAAAAATATACATTTTCAGACTTGGGCTTCAAATGGGCTAGGCTTCACATTTGATGCTGCCAGGAGGCCTTATAAACAAATTGATAGTTTTAGAATAGCTTTAGAGAATTGTGAGCTTAATGATCTTGGTTATCTGGAGGACAAATTCCCATGGGAAAATAATAGAGATGGTGATGCCTTTACAAAGGAGAGGCTTGACCGAGCCTTTGGTAAATCTAGCTGCCAATTTCTCAGATCACAATCCATTACTTATCTCGCTATAAACTCACTCCATCAACAAGCACAAAGAAAGAATATTTAGATATGAGGCTAGTTAGTTTAATAAATCATACTGTAATACTGTTGTTCAGGATGTGTGGTATTCTATTACAAGCTCTTTGAGTAGTTTGCAAGCTACTACGGCAGGTTTAAAAAGTTGTCAGATGCGGCTCAAGCAGTGGAGTAAAGACATGCATAGACACAAGGGCAATCTTATCAATGCCAAAGTTGAAATGCTGAGCATGTTACAAGAGATCAACAAGGGCCACCTTAATAATGATATCAAAATTCTACAAAAAGAAATTGATTGTTTACTTGAAGAGGAAGACATTAAGTGGAAGCAAAGACTCAAGAAAGCATTGGCTAAAGGATGGAGACAGAAACACTAAATTTTCCTACAAATGTGCCAGTAAGAGGAGAAAGACCAACACTATCCACAAGATAACAAATGAAGATGGTCAGGTAACAAAAGAGCCTATGGAGATCAATACAGTGTTCCAGAGGTATTTCAATGATCAATTCCAATCTAATAGGAATAGATACTTGTCTGGAATCCTTGGAGCCTTTAGTAACAGAAGATATGACTGCTAGTCTTATCAAAACATTCATTATGGCAGAGGTTAAAGAAGCTATTTTTAATATGAATCCATTAGGATCTCCTAGTCTTGATGGGTTCCTTGTAGCTTTCTATCAAAACTATTGGGAAACAGTAGGACCTAGAGTGAGTGCTGCTGTTTTAGAGGTCCAAAATGACACTTATATTGCTCTTGTCTGGAAGTCCAAATCTCCTTTAAAGGTTACTGAGTTTAGACCTATTGGTCTTTGTAATGTCTTTTACAAAATCATTGCAAAAATATTAGCTAACAGGCTAAAGGTTATTCTCCCTGACATCATTTCATCTATCCAAAGTGCCGTTGTGCCAGGTAGGCTCATTACTGATAATGTAATAGTAGCTTTTGAATCCATGCATATCATGAAGACTAGAATGAAGGGAAAGGAAGGGTTCATGGCTCTTAAGCTTCAAATGAGCAAAGCTTATGACAAGGTTGCATGACTTTTCTTACTCTCTACTTATTAATGGAGCTCCACAGGAGAAGTTCACTCCATCTAGGGGGATTAGGAAGGGTGATCCTCATTCATCCTACCTTTTCATCCTATGCTTTGAAGTTCTCAGCAATCTTCTTAACATTGCAGAAGCTTCTGGTTTGATCACTGGTATTTCACTGGCTAGAGGTCAAATCCATATTAGCAACTTTTTTTTTTTTTTTTTTGCAGTTGATAGCTTACATTTTTGCAAGGCAAGCTCATAGGAGTGGAGTAGACTTTTCAATCTTCTGGACTCTTATTAGAAAGCTTTAGGTCGAAGACTCAATAAAGAAAAGACTTTCATTTTTTCAGCAAAAACACTCGAGAAGACACCAAAGATATCATCACCATTATATCAGGAATAATAGCTGACACTAGTTCGTACGATAGATATTTGGGCCTACCAGTACTAGTGAAAATATCTAGTGCCAATACCTTCAAATGGTTATTAGACAAGGTGAAGGACATACTGAGGAATTGGGAAACCAAATTTCTCTTACAAGCAGGTAAAGAGATACTACTCAAATAAGTTGTTCAAGCCATCCCCACTTACTAATAGACATTTTCAAGCTTCCTAAGCACCTGTTACAAGAGCTTAATAAAATTACGAGAAGTTACTGGTGGGTCAGCAAGCACATGAAAATAAGATTCATTAGGTGAGTTGGCAGCAAATGAGGAAATTTAAGAAGATAGGAGGCTTGGGGTTTAGGGGTTTTGAGAATCTTAATATTGCCATGCTAGGGAAACAATGCTGGAGGCTAGTCCAAAACCCTCATTCCCTTAGCACAGGTGCTTAGAGCTAAATACTTCCCAGCAACTACGTACTTTCTTAAAAGCAAAAATGGGCAACAATCCTTCCTACATTTGGCAAAGCTTCTTAGCTGCAATACCTCTTCTTGAAGGACTTTTGTGGAGAATTGGCAATGGAGAAGCATTAAGCATCTGGACTAATAAGTGGCTTCCTCAACAAAATACCTTTAAAGCTCGAAGTTCAATCAGATTTCTACAAGCTAATATTAAGCTCTCAACTCTAACAGACATACATACAAATAAGTGGAATAAGTCTCTGGTGGATGCTATTTTCTCAAAAGATGAAGCTGACCTCATCAAAATGATTCCTATAAGCATCTACAATAGGCCTGACAAGTTGATTTGGAGATGTACCACCACTGGTTTATTTAGTGTTAAAAGTGTCTATCCTCTTAAAGGAGAACTACATGATTGTGGAAAAGGCAAATCCTCAAATTTGTAGACAAAGAAGGAAGAGTGGACAAAGATATGGCACCTGAAGATACCTAATGCCAACAAGACTTTCTTATGGAGAGCATGTCTATATGCCTTTCCCACAAGAGCTAATCTGTTTAAAAGAAGTATAGTAGATAATCCAGAGTGTCCTATCTCTAAGCAAGACCTTGAAACAGTGGAGCATGCACTTTGGGAATGCACCTTAGCTAGTGATGTATGGGGGTTAGTGTACAACCAGTATTCAAAAGTGTGGATCTCAAAGCCAGTCCTTTAAGAATTTAGAGATTAATTAATACTATCATTGTAATGGAGGAAATTCTTCAATGTATTCTTTCTTTCTTAAAGAGATTAATTATGAATAAAAAAAGATGTTGTTTATAAAAAAAAAAGAAAAAGGATATCTTAAATAAGTTGTGATATATTCAAAAAATGAGATAAACTTCCCTTTTATTAACACAATTTTAATATATATATGATTGAAACCATCGGTTGTTTGCTTCTCTCTTTTCTATCACGCCGTTAGTAATTTTCAGTATGGTTCCTAGCTAGTTAATTTTATTTATTTTATAAACTTGATATTTGCACTTTCATTAGTGTTAGATTAGAATCATGTGAAGCCAACTCCAACACTTTTTCCACTGTCATTTTTTTAATAAGCTAGCTCTTTTTTCTTTAAAAAAACCAAAATCCTCTGCATGCATGAATGACTTATAATAGCCGCGCTGTATTAATTATAAGTACTCCACACTTTTTTTAATATCTAATTACAGAGATTTTCTCAAAAGTGATAGTATAATGTTTTTAATGGGTGCAAGAGTTGAAAAATCACAAGTATTTTCAACAATTGAAATACCTATTAATTAAAAATGTTTTGTTTACAGTACTGGCTGCATTAATATTTGCACCCACTATACGTAATGTGGCTTCGCCGGCACTAGTACTTGCAACAACCCTAGATCATTCCAATCCACCCGGCCCGATTATGATTTATTAATTTTTAAATTAGATTTCTTTAGTAATTTTGAAATTAATTTTCTTATTTATTTATTTTATTATGATCCATGGACAAGAAGCATGGCTAAATATGACGCGTGACACGTTTCTACTGGCAATGATGTGACTTACAAGCCACGTGGCAAGGATTCTGTTAGCATATGTCTGACGATTAATTTGTGTAATAGAAGGATCAAGGAGGTAGAATTCAGAGTAGTCTGAACATATATGGTAGGGATAATATTACTCATTCCTTTTTATTTTACCGTTCAATTCTATCGTTTTATATTTTTAATGTTTTTTTATTTAATGATTAAAAAAATATTTTTTTAATAATATTATAATTTTTTTATTTTTATAAAAAATATTAAAAGATACATATATAAAAAAATAAAAATAAAAAATGAAATAAAATTCTAATATAATTACCGCTGGGAGCGGTGAGTGTAGCAGCACTCATATTTTAGTATCTAACCGGAACGTAGATTAAAGTTATATTTAAATAGTAAAGTTAGATTAGTTATCATCTATTTTTAAGTTATTCAGCTACAATTGGATTGTTTGTTATAACTTGTACTTATATATATATGTTCAGACTACTATTCGGAATATTTTCTTGTAAGCTTATTATAATAGAAATATATATATTAGGACTGCATAGTCTACAATCAGATTAAGGTATTGATCTTATAGTCTTCGTTTAATTCGTTAATTAACATTTGATGGTAACCTTTTCTAATTAAATTAGGATATAATATAAAGTACTCTAGCTAGGGAGGACCCAAGTGCTAGATTGGAACGGCTGGCTTCGTAAATGCCTGGCCTCAAGACTTTTGTTCTTTATGGTTTAATTTCTATATTACAAGCGGTCGATGTTTTGATAAAATTAATTTTTCCAAGTAATTAGAAAATTATTTTTTATTCAATTGCACTCCTGATTTTATATTACCTAGTTCCATCCCAATATGGAGATCGAGGGGTAAAGAAGAAAATAAAACAAGACGGTTTGCTTGAAAATTATATATAAAACAGTTCGATAAAACTCGAGTAATTATTTTATTTGTTATTTCACGTGTGTCGACCTATAATATTGTTATTTGATACAAATATAAAATATATATTATGTGATAATTATATATATAGTCAGCATGGGTTCACTAAAAATCATGAATTCATTTAGAAATGTACGTACGTCCATCGTATCATGTTAAAGGACGTTTAATCATGGTTCATATAAATGATTATTAAATCAATTATATATATATATATGTCACGCGCGTGGTTAGCGAAGAAATTAAATTTAAATATGTTTATTTAGTTCCATCTAAGAACGGTATCAAATTTTCGGTCCAATACAAAAGAAAAAAACAAAAGGTATGAAAAAAGATATTATTTTATTTCTAAACCAAGTGAAAGCGCAACGACTTGATCAAAATAATAATAATAATAATAATGGAGAAGCTAGATGACATTTATCACATTTTAGCTATCTATCTGCATTCTTTTATCATATTCTGGACTTTGAACCTCATCATCTTCTGCATGGACTTTGAAATTAACTAGTCTTTGTTTAGGAGTAGATATGTTTCAACTTGGCTAGCTTAAAAGTAAAATAACGTCTGTTTCATATATATATATATATATATACACACACACACACACACACATATAAAATTATTTTGTTGTTGTTTATATTCAACTACTCGATCGATACTAAAAGGAAAATGACAATTTGTATAATTGGAATGATGGCCGTTCCTCAACTAACGTGGGTTGAATATATAATAGTAAGTGATCACAGTGTTAGAGATACCAATGCTAAACGTAAAGTTATTCTATTATCAAATCAGTGTGTAGAGCAAAGCATGTATGTCATCCACATCAATTAAGTGATAAGATTTTATTTATAAGATTTAAATTTTTAAAATTTATCTTCCAAATCAAATCATGTCATATAAGTACTTTATTAGTGTGCTTTACTCACCGGCTTGAGACAATAATTTTTCACTAAACACATTATATTATTACCAATTTTACTACAATATTTATTTTATTTTATTTTATTTAGTAAGTAGAATGAGAAATATTTTAGCCACAAAGAAATCTCACAAAAGTAAACCTACTAATTGACGTGATTTGATATGGTATGTTAGATTGTAAAACTACTTAACTTTATTGTAAAGTAGATCTAATATATCATATAAAACCATAGAGTAGTGCTATACGGCATCCACTGTAGTGGTGCACACAATGCACACACTACGTGGACGCCTCTCATCCATTTGTTTTTTTTTTTTTTTCTTTTCTTTTCCTTCGGCTTGTTCTCCCGTCTCTCTCTCTCTCATCGTCTCCGCTCTCTCTCATCTCGCTCTCTCTCGCTCCTCTGCGCTCCTCTCTCGTCGTCTCGCTCTCTCTCTCATCTCCACTCTCTCTCTGCTCTCGGTCTCTCTCTCTCGTCGTCTCGCTCTCTCTCGGCTCGCTCTCTCTCTCATCTCCACTCTCTCTCTCTCATCTCTGCTCTCGGTCTCTCTCTCTCTCGTCGTCTCTCATCTCTGCTCTCGGTCTCTCTCTCTCGTCGTCTCTCATCTCTGCTCTCGGACTCTCTCTCTCGTCGTCTCGCTCTCTCTCGGCATCTCGCTCTCTCTCTCTCTCGTCTCGCTCTCTCTCTCATCTCTCGCTCGTTCTCTCTCTCATCTCTGCTCTCTCTCTCTCATCTCTCATCTGCGCTCTCTCTCTCCTCTCTCTGCTCTCTCTCGCTCGTTCTCTCTCTCATCTTCTCTCGTTCTCTCTCTCTCTCATCTCTCATCCGTGCTCTCTCTCTCATCTGTGCTCTCTCTCGTTTTCCCTCTCAAATATGTGGTGTATGTTTTGACACCTAATGAGTGCAAAATTGGCTTCTACAAACAGTGGCTTTCATATATCATTTTTCAAAACCATATAAGTCTGTGAATTTACTTTTGTGAAATCTTTTTGTAACTGTAGTAATACTTAAGTGAAATACGATAATATTTATAACTACTAAAACTTTAATAACAAATAAGCTGGATGGCCGAGCCATTCCAATCAATCCTTGCGATGGGCGATTTGCATTAATCTCTGGTTCCGACCGATTATGATCATAAGGTAATAAAAGGAACGATTTGATCTATTAGGATATTGTATTTAGCAGATAAATCGATTTAGAGTAATTTAGAACTTATTTGGCAACACAATTATTCTCAAATTATTTCACTATTATTCACAAACAGTTCAAGACTACTATTTACTACTATTTTACTACTATTAACAAATTATTTTACTACTATTCATAGATAATTTGAGATATTTTTAACATCCAAATGGAGCCCAAGTCTAACTCTATCTAAAAGGATAAAGATTTAGAAAGAAGATCGAGAAAAGGCCGGCAGATACTAAGAATAATTTAGAAGTTCTTCAAAAGAAAATTGACGTTAAGGATCAATATCGCCACCACCTACTCATCATTTGAATAAATAAAGGCAGACGGCCAAGACAATTTCATTTAAGATTAATGCAAGACGTACGTCCGAACCTGCAGTCATATTCAAAATAACTAAATATTGTCTGTGGCGGCCAATGCATCCATTTTTCTACTTTTTATATATGCAATTAAAAGAAAAGGCTACGTACTGATATCAACTTGATGACCTTGACATTGATTTTTCAACAATAAAGAACTAACTTGAACAAGCTAGCTAGGAAATCATGTCCAACTTGATCACCTTGACATTGATTTTCCAACTTGTTGATCGGGAAAAGATTTTTTGATATTTTTATCTGGATTTGAGATCAATTTAATTTAAGTGACACGATGATCATACAACTTTTATTACTACCCATATAATAAACATTTTAAGAAGCATTAAATGATCAATATAAATACTTTAATACCCATAATATTTATCTGTATTTCTCTTATTAATTGAGATCGTGAAATTCAAAAAAGACCTAGATCCTTGATGATAAATGTGCTTCTGCCCACAATTAATGGGCTAAAATGGAGGAATATCATCAACCTAAATGTCAAAAATTAACTGGTGGTGCACATAACAATGCTTTGATAGTTGATAATATAAATTGAATAAAAAGCAATGCTACTCTTTATTCTTAATTTGTCATGCTTTGTCACACCAAATTATGTGACACATTTTAAGTAGCTTCCTTGAATAACTCGATCTATCGATTACATTTCAAGTAGCTTCCTTGTACTATTTGGAAGCCTTTTTATTGATAGACCAAGTGCATTGGTCATTTGGAATTAGCTTGCTGAATTAACTTATATAAAGCAACTGACCTTTTTCTATAAATATAATGGGTCAAAAAATGGGTGTCATTAAGGTTCAAAGATTTGGGGGAGCAAAATGTGGCTTCCGATTATTGTTGTTGTTGTTATTGTAATTATTTTTATTATTTATTTATTTTTTTTTTAATTTTAGTATTTCAATGGCACCTATATACGATGTTATATGTAAATTTATTTTATTCAGGTATTTAATTTATTCCCATGGCCTAGGTATAATCATAATTTCAAAACATTTTCAATAACTTTTCATAAGTATTTGTGAAAGTATTATTAAGACCCATAAAAAATCTATTCGGAAAGAGACAAATTTGCTAGATGTATTTTGTTTTGTTTTTTAGTGAAAATGATAGAGTCCATGGTCAAATATATATGTTTCGAAAAACATGCATTTTATGAATGCATGCTTTTATATATGAATTTTCATAAAAGCGCGCGGTTTTATTGTTTTTCCTCATAGAAATAGATATGAATAATGCATGTGATCGATCATGAAAGAACAAAAATGTATTCGTTACTTGGAAGATGTTATATATTAATGGTGTCTGTTTCTTTCTTGTCTTCTTCAAATCACTAGTATTATATATTCACTTTTAGTCTATGTCGATGGTTTCACCAACTGATTATAATAATATAACTAGGTATTCGAGGATCAATAATATTATGAATCACATAATACTCTCATCTTATCATGATCATCAGATCCTGCATTAATATTAGCAGTACTAAACTTATATGATTATATATATATATATATATATTGTCATATATTATGCATCGTGTAGCATGATGAATTAAATTACCATAATGTCCGTACTTTGAAATGACCCATAACCTAATACTTCGGGTTGAATCTAGACATGATGAGAAGTTAGAATAATACTCTACTTCTGATGGCTATAAATAAGACATGCCATTGTAGACGTCAATACTATGGCTAGCAATTATAAGGTATTGTGCTTTAATTTGAAGTAAACTACATGTAACCATGCATACCCTCAAAAACTCTCTTCTTCTCATCCATTTTTGGATCGGTTAATTCAATTAATAGCTAGCTATATATGAATATGCCATGCAATTGTAAACCGCCCAATTCTTCTATATTCTCTTCCTGAAATTAACCTCTCGCGCTTAATTAATTATTAATTTGATGCGGCCAATAGATAGACACGTATTTTTTTCCTCACTTTCTGTAGATCATGTTCATTCTACTATATATTCATATAGTTATATCTTCATTCTATTATTCTGTTTTCCTTACAGGAACAATCACTAGCTCATTCGGCCTTCAACTTCTCAAGGATGCATGCTTAGGACGTAAGGTCAGCCTTGTGATCATACACGCACACAAATTCAATAGGTATGCCTCTGGACTCATTTATTTAATTCCTACATAATTGAAAAATATTCCCAGAATATATTATAAAACAACGGAACAAATGATGTGTTTGGATGGATGGATTTGGTAGGAGAATTTGGATTTGAAGCTTTACAATCTAAGTTCTTTGTTAATTTGGATCATATACTAAAATTTTGGATTCAGATTTGCACCAAAGCCAAACATGCATGTTTTAAACCTTTTCAAAATCGAGTATATATTGGGAATTATATATATATATATATATATATATTTATATATATGCAGGTTGATTTGAAATCCAAATAAATATAATTATTTTAAACTTAAATCCAAATTCTGTTTTTTAGGATATTTCCAAAAATCTGGGACTTCTTAGTTCATAAGATCATCATATATAGTTCAAGGCCCTAGCTAGGCCTCCCAATTAATAAAAACAAGTGTTTAATGGGTCATAATAGGTCATAATTAATAGATGTTTAATGAGCATTAATCTTCAATTTTTTGAATGAACAACAGCTAGCTAATTAGAAATTGTCCGATCCAACTTCTATTGTTCGACAGTAAGTACTATTATTCAGCTTACCCAAAAGGCAAGGAGGAAATCATGAGCACTAGTTACGCCTCAGCAGATCAAACAACGGTAATTAATTATGTTAGTTACACAGTACTAGTTTTAAATGCATGCATGCATGCATGTACATAATATGTAAATTACTTATGCAAGGATATACGATGGTGAAAGGTTGATGATCTTGCCCTTTTTGCCACTGAAAAATGTACGTATATAAACAAATATTGATCGATCACCTGATCAACATATATATAATATTATATATATATATAATTGATCATGTACGTGCATATATGCATGCATGCAGTTTTTAGCAAGATATATATATATATATATATATATATATATATATATATATATATAAAAAGATTAATGTGGGTTTGACCATATTTTATCTTGTTCAATTTGAAGTACATATTCTTCTATGGAGGCACGAACATGAAATGGGTCACAGGACTTGCTAGCAAAGTAGAAATAGTGGCGGAAGCATCGAACCGGATCACGGGTATAAGATTTGGTGTAAGTCACCGTGGTAATCCACAGACCGTCGAAGCCAGTTTACTGCAAAATGTCCGGAACAGTAATCCGGCCGATCGTGACGAGGTTGTCGAGGAACTGAAACATTTCATCCAGCAAGAGCATAGTGAGGGATGGCTTGTGCTGACGGAGAATGGTTCCGTGTTTGAGAAAGGGTAATGGTCGTTGCATGCATGGGTTACTACTATTACAAAGTTTTAACAGAACAATCATTAAAAAATAATTTTTTTTTTCACATTAATTCGACAACATCATCTCACGATCAAGGTCTTTAAAGTACTGGAAAAAAAAATTAATTCTTTAATCACAGTTCTTGTGTCAAAGCTAGCTAGCTAGCTATCTAAAAGTTGTAACTCTTAATTAACATTTTTGTCATTCAAATTAATCTAGATACGGGAGAAGTGTACTAGAAACCATGGACGCTTTCGAGACGGAATGGAAGAAGGACGTAGAAAGATCAAGAAATTTCGGAAGGAGTTTCAAGGATGCATTAGGATCAAGGCCACGAGTCTAATTATGGTGTGAAAGTATACATCATGATGATGGTGTGTACGTAATAGTACTACTGCAATAAATTAATGAAGGGCATATATCCTGATTATGTCCGTATTTACGTACGTGCATGCAGTGATGTTTGTTGTTCATGATCGCGTGGTGTTTATGTTTTAATAATTAAATTTCACTTTCCTAGTTTTTAGTTAATTTGTAATGATATATGTCGACTTTGTTTAATAAAATATATATTAATTAGCTGCTTTGAAAATATATAAACGCGATGATGATATTGAGTAATGAACTTATTTATCGATCGAACTTATAGTTGATTTAAAGATATTATTACATGTGATTTATGAATACATGTTAATGATCAGATTAATATACGAGAAATATAAATCACTAGTCACTTATATGAAGTAGGTTCGTAGTTGACGATAAATTATTCAACATTTATTTGATATATATAAAGACTATATATATAGCACGTCAAATATAATAATTTATTAAGGAGAGGTTTGGATTAAAAATTCATCTCATTATTATAACTTTTTCAAATTTTCACACAAAATATAATAAACAATTCAACTTTTTCAAATCCTAAAATAACTTTTCCAAATTCCCACACCAAATATAATAAATAATTCAACTTTTATTCTATTATTCACAAACCATCTCAACTCATCTCTGAATCCAAAAATCTCCTAAGTTTCACATGTTAATAGAGTACTTGGAATAAATTGAACTAAATGGCTACGGTGATTAATTATGATTATGAAAGTACTATTGTTAATTAAATAATGAATTTACTACTAGTAGTATATATCATCTTATGATATATCCTTGATCCCAAGAAGGTTCTAAATTCAATGCGCGCGCGATATGCTGGTTGCTTATTAATTTTGTTTACTCGAGGGGTGATATTTTATTTGGCTAATTAATATCTCAATACGTTTGGTAATTATATTTAACAATGTCTAACCAAATGTTCAAGATGAAATCCTTAGTCTCTATTAAGAAGAGAAATGATTGGGCTATCGACATTGGATCTCGAGAATGTATACCAACATTTTTTTTTTATTTAGTGATGAAGTAAATGTTTTTTTAATTATATTGTGAATTTTTTTAAAAAAAAAATTTTAAGATATAAAAAAACAAATATTTGACCTTCTTGAAAATATTTGTCGGGCTACACCCGCTGTGGGTATAGCACGACTCCTATTAAGAAACAAAATGTACTCTTGAAATAAAAGTAAATGATGAGACTTGATTGATCTCAATCTCCGGCCTGAATATTTTATTAAGAATTACTTTATATAATTTTGATTCTATAGACTAAAAGAATAATCAACACATTCTCAATGGAAGTATTTAATAAATGGGAACTCCTTTGTAATTAAATAAGTTTAAAGTGAAATTAAAATTTCACAGCGGAATAAATCATAATTAAAAGTAATCTTAGGTTAATTAACAACAACAAAAATAAGATTTTGGGATGAATGTTTTTTGGGACAAAATGAAAATTGCCCTAAAAAATGAGTTGTAGGAACGAAATTCATGAAATTTCGCCCCTAAAAAATGATGGAAGCTTTAACCATTCTAACAATCAATTTTTTGTTTGAGCGGTATATGTAGGGACGAGAAATTTCGTCCTTAATAAAACCACCATTTGAACATTTACGAACACGTTCGAACATAATAAAATAAATATTTGGCACGTTAAGTGACAAAAGTTAGCGGGACATTGACTTATCGTTCAAACATACAACATTAACGTTCGAACGTTAGAGTTTATTATTGTTCAAACGAATATTATATATGATCGAACGGAAAATTGGCAGGTTAAGTTACTAAATTTAGCAGGAAATTGAGTTACCGTTCGAACTCATTACTGTTCCATTCGAACTAATAGGTTAATCAATATTCAAATGTAAAATAAAGAGTTCAACTAGTAATTTATTTCAGAAATATCTGGCGCGAATGGAGAAATGTTCGAATGGTATATATTCTGTTTACATTAATTTTATAAAAAGTTTCAATTAAAGAATCTATATAATAGAAATCAATAATTAAGTTAGAAAAAAAAATATCATTCATAATTAAATTAATTTTACAAAACACAAAATATCGTCTATACAAAAAAAAAAAAAAAACAAATAAAAGATATAGAGATGGGCGTGTCTCTATTGACCCAACTCTCTAACCACATCCTCGACTATAGCTAGGCATGTCTCTAGCTGTGTTAACCGAGTACTGGTCACAAATATGACATCAATTTCTGTACGTAAGTCAGACATGGCACTACGGATCTCCATACGCACTACGTAAGTCAGACAATTCCGATCCCCTTCATTGAGCCACTTCTTCTTTGCCTACTGCGCCAATCTCATCTCTTCCCTTTTTATCCATAAGTCAAGTTCAGATTTAGTATGAATCAGGTCCGCATCCACTGAGCTTGAGAATTCATGTTGTAACGAGTCCTCTAGTACCTCTAATCTCTCCTCAAGAGCACGGATAGGCCCATCTACATGCCCAGAAACCTCCTTATTCTAGACCCGATGGGCTACCTTTAATCTTTTCAATTTTCCAGCAAGAATATGAAAGCCACTCCCAGCAGCGATACTCTCATCCCAAGACCTCGTCACCGTAGAGAGAAAATCATCATGAGCCATCCACATGTTCTAAAACCGAAACGGTGCAGGGCCGTATCTCTTGAATTCCTTAACCAGCTGCAAGAGTATCAGTGAATTGTCTAAGGTTTTTCTATTCAAAAACCGAGCACTAGCACATCCAAACTTAGATACGAAACCGTTATTAGCAAGGACCCTATCACGTTTAGCCCAACTCCAAGCCAGACCATGTTTTCCATTACACTAAGAAAGCTATTTCCCCTCCATTATCCAATCAATTAAACCACAAGAATGAATATAATTATTAAATTCCTCCATAGAGGATCTCAATCTCGGATTACCCCCAACCCTTTCATCATTCGATCGAATGATGTTAAGATCACCCATCTCGACCCAAGGGATGTCTACACAAGACACACAGATGGTTCCATAACTCCCTTCTTTCCATCTGAGCACACTTTGCATAAACAAAAGAAGCAAGGATGGACCCATTTGAATAAGAAAACATAGCAGTGACACACTGATTTGAAACACCCACAGCCTCCATATCAATCCCTTCTTTCCAGCAAACCCAAACATTTCCTCCCAGATCAGCATTAGAATAAATGAAAGGAAACTCAAGAGCTAATGCCCATCTCTACAACTTATCTATAGCCTGGAACGGTTTAGAAATAGCCAAAATTGAAATACAATATTTTTACACTAACTTCCTTAGCCTCCTTTTGGAGGTCCCTATGCCATGGACATTCCAAACTAAGAAGTTGTTAATCATAAATTAATTTTTGGGGAAGGGCTTTTGCCCTTTGGGACCTTCAGACCATACCTTCTCTTAGTTTTTTGGCTCCCTGTGCATCCAAGCGAGTACCAGGATCAGAATCAAAGTCTTTTCCCTTATCCAACTCCACGTAATCGGTGCTGTCCGACAGGACCTAAAATCTATTTTCGACCGACAGGGCCTCAAATCTATTTCCCTCCTCCTTATCTCGAGCAGCCCCCAGCGCAGGAGCTAAAGGACTCATTGCGGAGCCATTCTCAAGCTGCTCCTCCAAGGCCACTAGCCTGTTACAATCTGGTTCCCCAACCTCCCCAACTTCAACCACAGCCACCTCCATCCGCCCTTCACAAGCCCTGAAACCTTACCACATTCCTTAATGACCCTAAAAGGAGCTGCAGATTCAATACACACCTGCTGCCCTCTATCACTAGGTGCACCCTCTTACGACATAAATTCAAACAAAACAGGACACTCCAGAGCGCCATCCCCATCTGCACTCCAAACTAGTTCCCTCACCTCCCCATCTTCAATCTCAATCACAACGTACTGCCCACCACAGCCCCCTGAATCCTCTCCACCGTTTACACCAGTGGGGGCATCCATGGCCACAACCATTTTATGCTTACCTTTGTCACGGACCACACCCCCATCCGATTCCACCACAACAGGACACTCTAGATCAACATCATCCACAATCATAACCTTTTTCCTCCCAACCTCCTTCCAAGCCTTGTCCTCCCCCATTCTCTTCACCACACGCTCAACCCTGATGAATTTTCGGAGCCCTCTCTCCCCTGCACGACACACCACTTATGTGTGACCCTGCCGAAAACACTTATTGCAGTAAAAACCAGGATTCTCGTAGACAACCTCTTGCCAACAATGGTGCTGACCAACCACCAAGGGAAACCCCTTAACAGGCTCATCCTTTAAATTAGTCTCCATTCATAGTCAAGCCCTGTAGCCCTGGTGTGGTATAGAGTAGCATTATAAGTGCCCAAATATCTCCCAAATCTAGAAGCAAAGCTTCGGAGGCATTCCACCTGATAGAGAGGGAGTGGAAGACCCAGCAGGAAAATCCATTGTGGCACAACAGATGGTTCTTTAGCAGTGTCAAAATCCACCGTCCAATTGAACAACCGAAAGGAGCAACCAGCCACAGCTCTCCCTTCTTTCGCCCAAGCGTGAAGTTAGTCCTTCTCATTAGCCAGATGTAACAAGACATGGTGGTCATCCATGAAGCTCACCATAGGAACCTCCGAGAAACCCCAGGTTTTAATAATTTTCATCCTCAAAAAGTCAATTGATGGCCAGCTCGAAGCAAATTTCAAGACCAGCACAAACTTAAGGTTGTCCGCAACCCTTTTTCATTTCAACATCTGTGAATACAAAACCCAACTCACCTTGAATTAGCTCCTGTTTACACAGCGGCAACTGAAACTTAGGTTGGGGCTGGGAACGCTTTAGAGCTTCTGCAAAGGACTGTAACCTACACACCCCTTCCACCGTAAGAACCAAAGTACCCCCATCCTCTCCACCCGACTGACCCCCAGAAGAAGCCATCCCTCCGGCAACAGGGTTACCGGAGGGCCTCTCGTATAGGCAGGGCCAAGCAAAGCAAGTCCAAACCTGAGTCTCTAGATACATGCTTGCTTGTTGATGTGTGCGTGATTGTTTGTAATAGGATATTATGCATGGATAAGAGTTGAATGCAAGTTAAAGATCGCTTGGGTGAGGATTACAATGTATATGCTAAAGGTGTTAGGAAATTCTTGGAGTTCACATCCTGTACAGTTAATAGTGATGGGCGTATTAGATGTCCATGCCGACAATGCAAGAATTTATGTTCTCATAAGATAGACTTGGTGAGAGAGCATTTATTTGTCAAAGGTATTGACCAGGATTCTACTGATTGAGTCTTACATAATGAACCATATCTAACGTCATTCAAGCCTCCACATGAAGAAGAAAACATCGATGAAGATGTGCAACCAGAGGTTATTGGAGATGAATACGATAAGGACATGGAGCAAATGTTGGGCGACATTGGTGCAGGAATTGTGACGCCCCGACTCCCACGTAAGGAAACGCGAGAATCGTGACGTCGGAATGATGACAACATGGGTCACACATCCCAACGATAAGTGCTCAAGTGTGTGCAACGAGCAACAAGAGCACCACAAAAGTCGCAGCGGATAAATTAAAAGTAAGTCAACTAAATACCAGAATTTTTAATAAAAATTTACATAGGTAAAATGTTTAAAGAGAGTTATACAGTTATCCGTAAAATAAAGTAAAAAGCCGAATACATAGACAAAAGGGAAACAAATCCCATAATCCAAAAGCAACCACATGACACTCCCTTCACGGAGCCAATCCCTCAGGCTCTTCGTCCTCATCTGCATCAAAATCTACGGTACCATAAAACGATACCACAGGGTATCGAACACCGTGAGATTATGAATCTCAGCAAGTAATCAACCAAGCAACCCAAGAGATAAAAAAATGCATTAATGCAGCCAACAAACATGAGTACATGACGAAGCACAAATGTGACCCAAAATATCATTTTCCAAAAAATAAATATTTTCCAACGCACGCCAAAATCCCATTTTGGCCCAAAAATATAATCCGACATTTTTCCAGAAAATGATTCACAAAAAATCCAACTATTTATCACACACTGTAGGCGGGAATCGCAGGCGGGACTAACCACCATCCCTACCGCGTGCACCATAGGCACGAATCACATGCGGAACTCTACCACCATCTCTACCGAGTGCACTGTAGGCGGGTACTCTACCACCATCCCTGCTTACCACTATCCCTACAGTTCCTTTTCACACAATGAGTACCTATCAGAGCACTGTAGGCAGGAATCACAGGTGGGACTATACCACCATCCCTGCTTACCACCATCCCTACTGCATGCACCATAGGCGGCACTACACCACCATCCCTGCTTACCACCATCCCTACCGCATGCACCATAGGCAGAAATCACAGGCGGGACTCTACCACCATCCCTACAGTCTCTTTCCTTTCTCTCACATGAAAATCCAGTTTTTCAAGTATACACATGAATATGTATGCAATTATACGAAAACTCAGTTTTTAGTTACAAACATGAACATGTGTACAAATATGCAATGTACATGACACAACACATTATCCAACAACTGAAAAATCACAACATAGTCCAATAATACAAACAACTCCTTCCCCAAATCCATCCGACCCCCTTACTCCTCGAACTCAGTCCGGCACAACCAACCAAATCACAGTAATTATGTGTTAGAGCAAAAATAGATTTAAATCATGAAAGTTTCTTGAAAAAATACTTACAGCGCTATAATATATTTTTTGAAGGATCACGAAGGTGCAAGAGGTGGCGACACAGCAACGAAACAGTGTAAAAATGCACTAGGCCTTGGGTCTCAAAATGCAGGATTTTGAACGGGGACAAACGAAGACTTGAGATTACTAGGGAAGGGTTTAGGGATGTCGGTGAAGCTAATGGTAGTGGTGGCTGGCCGTGGGTGGCGGCGTAAAGGGCGGTTGAAGTCCAAAAAGTACAAAACGGAAATGGAGTTGGATGGACTTCATCGGTGGCGGATTGGAGCTGGGGACGGGTGGTTTAGTTTGCTAGGAGGTCAAGGATGATATGGTGAATAGATGGTGGCCGGAGGTGGCGCGACGGTTGTGCGCAAACACAATAGGTGCCTCTGCTTGAAGCCGTGCGTGGAGGCCCACGGCGGTGCAAGAGGAGCTAGAAATTGGGAGGTAAGGTCGCCGGCCAGTGGGGAGAAGAATGGGAGGGGCGGTGACGAAGATGGGCAGCGCACGGCAGCGCTGGGTGGACGGCGCACGGACGGGACAAACAAAGGCCTCGCACGCGGGAGAGAAGAGAGAGAGGAGAAAAGAAAATGAGGAGAAAAAGAAAAGAAAAATAGGAAAAGAAAAATGTAGGGAAAGAAATAAGGTCCAATCCTTATAACTTGGGTCACAAAATGATCCAACGAAAATTATTTCAAAACGATAAATTTAAATAAAATAATTTAAACACAAAGACTAAGTAAAATAAAATAATTAAATCCAACAACACAATAATTTTAAAACTCACAAATAACTAATTTAAATTAAAAAAAAAAATTTAATGCAAAACAATATTTAATATTAAGAAAGCACACCAAAATAGATTTCACAATTTAAAAATCATGAAATAAACCAACGAGAAACCCAATAAATTTTAAAACAAGAGAACCAATATTTAAATTAATTAAAATAATCATTTAGTTAAAATACACTAAAATACGAGATATCACTGGAATGTTTATGGATAAAGGTGATACAAACATATCAAATTCAAATGATGCAGGCCAAAACATTTTTGCATGTTTGTGGAATGATTCACAACGTGAGTTATATACAGGATGCAAAAGGCATAGTAAGTTGTCATTTACAGTTAGACTGCTTGACATAAAATTCATGTGCCGATTATCAATTAAGGTTGTCAATATCTTACTCAGGTTATTTAAAGAGGCACTTCCATCAGACAATATTTTACCTCACAACTTCTATGAAGCAAAACAGCTAGAACAAGGACTTGGATTTGATTTTAACGTAATACATGCATATAAAAATGACTGTATATTATTTTGTTGAGAGAATGAACAATTGAATGAGTATCCCATTTGCCAAGAATCAAGATGAACATCTAGTAAGCAATGTACCGTGGAAGGTCGTATGCCACTTTCCATTGATACCTAGATTACAATGGTTATTTATGTCATGTGCAACAGCTGTTGACATGACATGGCACTCATCATCCAGAGTCAAGAATAATAGTGTCTTTTCACATCCTCCTGATTCTCAGGTTTGAAAGGAATTTGATTTAGAATGCCCCTGGTTTGCCAAAAAACCTCATAATGTGCAATTAGGGTTGGCAACAAATGGATTTAATCCGTTTGGAAACATGAGTACTGGTCATAGTACTTCGCTAGTTGTACTGATGCGGTATAATCTACCACTGTGAAAATGTATGAAAAATTCATATTTCATGATGAGTTTGCTCATTCCAGGTCCGCGATTATCAGGATATGATATAGACGTACACTTACAGACATTGATTGCAGAATTGAAAGATTTGTGAGAGAATGAGGTCTTAACATTTAATTCATCAACAGACAAGTCGTTTAAGATGCATGCTGCCGTGTTATGGACAATAAATGATTTATCAGCTTATGAAAACTTGTTAAGTTGGAGTACTAAGAGGAAAATGGCATGTTCGACTTGTAACAAACATACACAATCTGAATGACTTATGTATGAGAAGAAACTATACTTCATGGGTTATCGTCAAGTTTTACCAGTTGACCATAAATGACTTGGAAATTCTAGGATGTTTGATGGCATAGTTGAATGGGGGCACCCTCCACTATATTTGTCTGGCCAAGATGTATTTGCACAATTTGTAGATGTTAGTTGTAATGAATTTGATATAAAAAAACGAAACAGAAAACGAACGCGAATGAGTTGAATTGGACAAACAAGAGTGTATTTTTTTATCTCTCGAACTGGTCGACGTTAAAATTGCAGCATAGTCTCAATGTTATGCATATTGAGACAAATATATGCGAGTCCGTGTTGGGAACTTTGAAGTCAATTGAAGGCAAAACGAAAGATACATTAAACTCACGGAAAGATCTGAAGCGGTTGGGAATAAGACCGTAAATGCACTTGCAACAAAATGGTTCGTCTGTCTACATGTTGATTGGGTGGTATACATTGCCAATGAACGAAAGGGCTACATTTTATGAGTGGCTAATAAATATTAAATTATCAGATGGTTATACCTCAAATCTAACAAGGTGTGTGCGAACAAATGATTGAAAAAATACTGGATTAAAAAGTCATGATTGTCATATATTTTTACAACGTATCTTGCGTGTTGGTATCCGTGGGTACTTGACGAGAGATGTGCACGTGGCTTTGACTGAACTGGGTGCATTTTTTAGAATTTTGTGCTAGAACGTTGAATGTAGAAGCTTTGGATCGTATGGAACAAAAATTGCTATAATATTGTGTAAGCTACGGAATATTTACCCACCATCATTCTTTGACGTCATACTTAGCTATTCATTTGCCACGTAAGGCTCGACTTGCAAGACCGGTCTAGTATAGATGGATGCATCCCATTGATCGGTTCCTTGGAAAGTTCAAACACTCAGTGGGTAACAAGGCCTGCCAGAATGGAAAAAACTTTGTAACATATTTGATGATCCATTATTTAAGATAAATTAAATGAATTTTTGTACATGTTTTATCTATAATTTTCGCTTCCTAAAATTTACAAATTGTATGCAGGAGCAAAGTTCTATAAACAAAACAAATAAATCAAAGTTGAAGATTTATTATCATGCAGGCTCAAGATCTTTCAATCGCATCTCTAAGAAATTGGTAATACTATTTTATTTTATATATTGTATATAATTTGTTATTTGGAGGTATTCTAATGACTTTATACCTCAACAAATTTCTCTTGTAGCAAGAGTCAAATGTCAATTAAGATATGACAAAATTATATATTGCATCACATACTGATCATAAAGAAGAGTGGACTTATGCTGATACTCGTGAAAATTATGTAAGAAAAATTGGTTGCCCTATGTGCTGAATCTGCTTCAGATCAAAATTCATCAATAAGTGATGTTGAAATTTTTACACAGATTCTGGGTCAACGTTCAGGATATTTAGGGGATTTGGGTCACTGCGTAAAGCTTTCTAGCTCTTCCTCATCGCCAGGGTATGCCTCTAACACCTCTTTAGCGTTAGAGAAAGTGAGTTTCAAGATCGATGAATTGAGTACAAGGCAACATGAATTAGAGGTTCAATTGGAGAAACAAGCAAACATGAAGATGCTCATGAAACAACAAGAACAACAACAAGAAGAGTTCATAAGAGAGATACAACTCCAAATGTAGATGCTTATGCAACAATTCAAGCCTCCAAGCAACTAATGTACAGATTTTTTTATCTATATTTTTACCAAGAACACTAGTACTATTGTTTTATTTATTTAGTTTACACTTATGAGATTACTTTTATGGGTACTGAACAAATTGTAATGAATTTTTTAAAATACTATGTATGTCTATTTGGTTTTTCATTATTGGATAAGATAAAATAGTTACCGTTCGATCGACCTAAAACCATTCGAACAAAATAAGTAAAATCATTCGAACATTGATATAGAACATTCAAATGTAATCGTTATTAAAAGTTCAAACAATACTTGAAACCGTTCGAACCAAAACATCGAACATGAAATAAACGTTCGATCGTATCATGGTCCGATCAAACGTTTTACTCAATACATTTAAACATATTTTACAGTTTAACTATCAAATTGTTTGTTCGGACGTCATGTTTGTACCGTTCGAACGTGGTTCTTGGATGAAATTCAATTGTCTAAAAAAATGTTCTATTCGAATGCGATTGAATGGTCTTGCTCAAGTTCATCCTAGAAGATATTTTTTGGGATGAAATTGATATTTTTGTCCTAAAATACCTTTTGGGACACTGTTATCAGAACGAAATTGATGTTTTCATTTTTTTTTATCCCAAGTAATATTTAAGGACAAAATCACATTTAGTAGTAAGAGTTAGTTTACATACAGTCCCCAAATGGGGACTGTTCATGCAAGCCCATACAGTTATGTTTTAAAAAAATTTTCAAATTACAATAATATCCTTTTTTAAAATGATTTTTTTTCACTTTTACCCTCATTCATCAATGAGACTGTACACGCAGTCCCCCACACAGGACTGCAAATAGAATTTCTCTAGTAGTAAAAGGAAAAAAATGAAAAACACTTTTTTGAATACACATAAATGTGAGTGCTACAAACACTCTTATGTTAACGGACAGATGTAAGTGTAAGTGATATCCCACTCATCAAGCCACAATCGTAGCTGCTGGAGAAGATCACTACTCATGCATGAATCCAGCCCCGCATCTACAGCTTGTTGTTTTCCTTTGTCAACTTTGTTTCCTTGTTCATTACTTTCCTTGTTTATACATCAATACATGTATATATATGTAAAGGAAGACAGATTGTAAGATATGAAAATAGAACGAAACATTATTACATTAAGTGTTGTTTCTCTTAAAGTAAGGGCCTCGTGTCTCACAAGTCGGAATGGTAATATGTGAGACTTTCATATTCGTGTGCTACAAACACTCTCATATTTGTGTTGCAATCTGTGAACACAGATTGCAACACAAATATGACATAAATTAAAAAAATTTAGATATGTTAGAAAACGGTTTGAATTGAAGGGAGTAACTCGATAAGACACGGTTAATAAATGAGTCGATTACGGTTCAACATCCGAAACCCACAATCAACCCTCAATAAATTCTAATTTTAACAAGATCATGGTTGGCACTCTACTTCCATTTTCAAATTTTATAAATGTTTAAATTCTTACTTATGTTGTTGTTGAGACGTAACATTCATAATATTATTTGACTACTTAACATCTCAAAAATATTACTTGTTATATAGTGTTACTTTTTTTAAAATTTTAACAATCATGTGACAATTAAAAATTATGGATATTAATTTTCTTATGTATTAATAATAGTTTGGATATTGATTATGAAATACCTTATCATGAATTTAGTTTTAATTTTAAATTATTTATAGGACAAAATAAATATATTGTTCGAGTTCGAGTTTTAAGCTCTAATACATTTATCATTACAATAAATATTTAGGTTTACCTACTGTTGTGGGAAAATCAAAATATGATACTTTTAAAGGGCTAAAAGACAAAGTTTGGAAGAATGTCACAAGTTGGAAGTCAAAGCTTCTATCAATAGCAGGAAAGGAAGTCTTGATAAAAAGTGTTCTTCAAGCAATACCAGCATACATAATGAGTGTATTCAGACTTCCAAAAGGTTTACTCAAGGAAATTGAGCAGTTGATTGCTAAGTTTTGATGGAATCATAGCAAGGACAATAATGGGATACATTGGAGAGGCTGGTCAAAGCTTGGAGCTGTAAAGAGCATGGGAGGTTTGGGCTTTCGGGATCTCAATTGTTTCAATAGGGCGCTACTGGCATAACAGGTATGGAGGTTGATTCAGGATCCTTCATCCTTGGCTGCTCAGGTTTTTTCCATCTTGTCATGTACTAAAGGCAAAAGTGGGGTATTGTCCTTCACACATATGGAGGAGTTTCTACTCAGTTTTGGACTTCGTAAAGTTGGGGTATGTTTGGCGAGTTGGCAATGGAATGCAAATTATGATTTGGAAAGATAAATGGATCCAAATCCATCTACCTTCCAAATCCAAACACCAATATCCAATTTGAATGCTGATGCTACTGTGGATGAACTTATAGATGAAGATTCTAAGACCTGGAAAAGAGATGTGTTATATTCAATATTTAGAAGGGAGGAAGCAGACTATATTAGCATAATTCCTATCAGCTTTAGAGGTACGGAGGATAAGGTAATATGGGGTTTATCAGAAAAGGGTCTGTTCTCAGTGAAATCTGCCTATTTTACTGATTTTGAAATGAAGAACCAAGGTATAGGTCAGGCTTCTATATCTTCACATGATACTAAGATGTGGAAGAAGGTGTGGATGTTGGACTGCACAGGGAAGGTAAAAGAGATGTTGTGGAAGGCTCTAAACAATATTCTACCTACAAAAGAAACTCTGTTCAAAAGAAGGATAGTTGAGGATTCAATGTGCCCGATATGTCAACTGGCTGAGGAATCTGTGATACATGTTATGTGGCAATGTCCTGCGTCTATGGATGTTTGGGGGGAATTTGATTAGTCCTCTATAGAAGTGGAAGCAGAGTTATGTTGACTTTAAATCCTTATGGAGTGATCTGGTTTCCAGACTAGATGATGGTATTATGAATAGAGTGGCTGCTGTTTTTCATGGCATTTGGAAAAGGAGGAATGAGTACGTGTTTAGTAACAAATTTAGAAGCCCTTCTCTCTTATTTCAGTTGGCAATCCAGGATGTTGAAGTGCCTGCCACACCTGGTTCACAGGTCCCGAATGAAGCCTTACAGGAAGTAACAGGAGTGACAGATGATGAACAAGGTTGGATTCCACCAGAAATTGGTTTCGTAAAAGCTAATGTTGATGCTACTTATGTTAAAGAAACTAAGAGAATGGGTATTGGGATTGTAGTAAGGGATCAATGAGGTGAAGTACAGGCAGTTCCGGCTACCTCCAGAAGTGGTATCCAATCTGCTGCTATAGCAGAATGTCGAGCTTTGCTTAGAGCTGTAAATTTGTGCCATGAACTTGGTTTGAGGGGTGTCCAGATCGAGGGTGATGCAAAAGTGGTTGTGGATGCTGTCAACAGGACCTCATTTGATTATTCTTGGAATGATCAACTCATTGAGGATATAAAAGGCTCTCCAATGGCTCATCAACACTGGTCTGTTATGCATGTGAGCAGAAATCGAAATAGAGTAGCTGATGCTACTGCCAAGTTAGGATTAATGTTAAATTCTGAACAATCGTGGGTGGAAGAGGAACCTTATGAGGTTACTCATTTTATTATTCTTGACAAATCCTCATGTATTCTTTGATTTATGAATGGAAGTTTCATTTCAAAAAAAAAAAAAAAAATTATCACCCCGGAGAAATATGTCGAGTTCAGTTTTAAAATTACCAAAATGAAAACGACGGCTAAAAGCGGAAAGGGCTTTCTACCCAATACTTTGTAACGTGGAAGCGCGGAGAAAAGGGGCTTAGAACATTCCTGCCCATTTGGATATATTAACAGTTTTATCTCACCTTATCTCATCTCATCATTTTATTATAAATTTTTTAAATTTTCTTACAAAATATAATAAATAATTTAATTTTTTCAAATTCTAGAACAATAATAAGATTAAAAAATAATATTTTATTTAATTTTTAATTTTAATATAAAATTATATCTTATCTCATCTTATCTTACCATTCAAATTCACCTTAGAATAAAATAATTAATCGAGACTAATCTATTAGTATTAATGCAATTAAGAAGGCACGTGAAGAGCATAGCCAAATGTCAAGTACTCATCAAAGACGAATTAAGTTTGGAGGAAGATTTCCAAGGGGGCTTGACCATACAAAAATAAACAAAGAGTACTACACACACCAAAAAAAAAAAACAGTGTACCAGGTCGAGAAGAGGAGATAACACATCGAAGGCCAGGGAGAAGCTTTGTGGCTGGTCGAGCTAATTCAATAGGCCAATTAAGTGATCACCAATCCCCATTTTCCATAAAAGTGTTAATAAATTCTTTCGTAATTAATGCATCCTTTGGTTGAAGACGAAGCAATATCAGTAAAAGAACATAAAATAAAAAACAGAGGAAAAACAAAACAACATTGGCAAACAACGCAGAGTAAAGTAGTACTGGAGTTGCACATGATGACCTCTGGATATTTAGGAAATGTTCTAAATTAATGGATGTCTATTTCATTATGAACAAAGAGTTCTCTCTCAAGCCTCAACAGGCAACCTCCAATATTATCAGAATAGGTATAATTGCATAAACATACGCTACCTTTCGGCACATTATAATTAACAACTGAGTATCAAATTTGAAGTCGAAAAAGGTTACGATAACATCAGCAAAGACAGTCTGCTTCCACGTGCAGTTTTCAGATGGAACTTGCATCAATGTTTTGGAACCATCTACAAGCATCAAACAACGAACAAATTACTATACGTACTGTTAATGCGTTAGAAAGCTAACCATGGATGAGTTGTAAAACATACCTCTATTCATATTCATTTTCTTGATCAGTTCGTTCCCAAGAATGCTGTGTTGGCACAAATCCCTTCCCTTCTTTGTATTTCCCAGTCCAGTGCAAAGGAGATCTGATAAATGTAACCATTCAGTTAATCATAAGAGTAAAATTAATTCCCCTTTTTAAAAATAAATAAACCAGAAAAAAAAAAGAGCAAAACATTACCATCCATATCGTGTCGAGAAGGAATATCTTCATCATTTAAAACTGAGGGTGTAATGACTACACGTGCATATATATATGCTCCCACTTTTGTGCAAAACTAACCAGACTTGGAGCAATAAATACCAGCGATCGGATCTCTTCAATAACCACATTCAATGGAGATCATGACATTCAATGATATGTGTTGAATCTGACGCAAGGGACGTGAGATATCTTCCACCACTCCTCTCCTCCATCTTTCTCACAGTGTTTTTCTAATAGAGGACATTGATATATATGAAGTTGCAACAGTGAGGCCGGCAGGCGTTTCTTTGGAAAGGACAGGAGCTTTTCGCACTTAATAATACAAAGTTTCGAGAGTGAGGGAGGTAGGCCATCCTTTGGAAAGGACGTGAACTTTCCGCACTCAATGATAATCAGTTCATTAAGAGATGTGAGGTTTTGAAGGCCCGCACAAGATAGGTTTCGCAGATTCGGGAAGTGTGAGATGGTGAGACTTGTTAGAGATTTAGGCAACTTCATCTGATCTGGAAAGGACACCAGATGTGGACATTCACTAATTTCAAGGTTATCAAGAGAGGTAAGTTTGTTCAACCCCCGTTCCAACAAGGCATCAATCATTTTGGGATGAGATATAGAAAGTAATTTTAGGTTGGTGGGAAAACCTTCTTCCGGAAAGGATACATCGTCTGGATCGTCTGGACAACGGTGTAGTGTCAAACTTTGAAGTGAAGTATGGTTGTGTATGCCTTTGGGTAGTGCCATTTTCTTACAGCCAGATATATGAAGCACTCTCAGGTTGGCAGGGAGCCACTCTTCGCTCAAGGAGAAACTAAGACTCGGACAATCCGTAGTATCAATTTCACGAAGAGTGCTGAGAGTGTGTATGTCTCTGGGTAAGTATTCAAGACTTTCACAACATACAATGACAATGCATTCAAGACACGAGTTATGATGTAACCTGTCCGCTATTGAGTTTAGCTGTGCACACTTCAACAAATCGAGGTGTTTGAGTGATGCAGGTAATTCTCCGCTGCTTGTCAAGGATTTGAGAGATGGACAGCGCTGAATTTTCAAGTACTGAAGATGAGATGTGGTGTTGCTGCAACTGCTGCTATCAGCAATATCGTCCAGCAAATACTCCAGTTCCTTGCATTCACTTACCTCTATCCGCTCCAGAGTTGGAGGTAGCTGGCGTCTTGCAATATGCTTTAGCAAATCACATTTCACAATTCGAATCAACTTAAGACGAGTGTTGTTGTACATCAATGACTCTGGCAAGGATTTCAGGGCTATGCAATTCTTGATCTCGATTTGTGTGGGCGGGCATGGCATATCCTGTTGGAGCAGTTCTTCTTTTCTCCCGACGACCAAAGAAACAAGTTTAGGACAACTCTCAATGCACAATAGATCAAGACATGAGAGATCCGGCAGTGATTCGCAATCATCTGACCACAAATGTGTCGACTCGGCCTCACATGTAGAAATAGTTAAATCTTTTGCATGTGTCATCCATTGCTTATCAAACCCTACTATTTCAGATGTGAACATTGAGATTTTAGAAAGAGACCGGATTTCTAATGAGCTGAAGTCAACCGCACTTCTATGCACAACTCCTTTTGATCCGGCCACTTCTATTTCATAGGCATCCGGAATGTTTGGAACTGAGATCCGTAACTGCCCACAACCATATATCTTAACTTTTTTCAGTGAAGGGAGTTGGTTTGGTAAATTTCCGTTTAGCTTGGGACAACGTCTAAGGGAAAGCTCACGTAATTTTGGGAATTCTTCGCAGGGACTCCAGTTCTCCCACTCCTTCATACCATGGAAGTGCAGAGTCTCCAAGGACCTAAACGGTTGAGAGATATCATTCCCACAAAACTCAGGACCAATATTCTTCACATTAGCCATGCCTCCGATGGAAAGGAATTTGAGAGATGATAGTTGCCCAATTGCCGGCAACGATGTACACTTTTCACAATTTTCAATCTTCAAGAGCTCCATATTAAGAAATGATGGACGTCTTAACCAAGTCGGAAAATCTCTACCACCATAGCATCTAATAGTGAGGTCTTTCAAGCTCTCGTGAGGCTCTAGGTTTTGAAGTACTTCTAACTCACTTGCTCTATCTGTCTCCTCATCAATATCTTCATTCCACTCCAACGACAGCCCTGTAATTTCGGGCTTGTTGCTTAAAGCAGCGTCCTTTGCCTCCTTGGGTTCAGTCACGTTCTCCAATCCTGAAATGCACAGTGTCTCTCGAAGATGTGGCAAAGACCCTAACTCTTTTATCCCAGAGCAAGTACTGTCTTTACCAACAACCATATTAGATAGTGACCGGAGACACGTTAGTTTACCTATTTGCATAGGAATTCCTTCCAAATGAATCGCTCCTTGAATATTGAGGTGGCGAAGGTTGACAAGGTTCCCTAACGTTGAAGGTAATTTATTTAAATGGAAACAATTCTCCAACAACAAAGTTTGTAAGTTGTAGAGAGTAGTTATTGATTCTGGCATGCTTCTGATCAAAGTTTCGGAAAGATCAAGATACCGTAGATGCTTTAAATTACTGATTGAATCGGATAGCTCGGTTATGCGGTACCCCCTCAAGCAGAAAACCCTTAGGCATCGTAATCTTTTAATCAATTGAAGAGGAACATTAGGCGCCAAATAACAATCGCCAAGAGATGGCGACCTCAGAGGTAAGAAGGTACGTAAACATCTAAGTTTAGAAAAGACCTCAAACTTTTCACTTCCATCGTAGTTTCCTGCCAAATAAGATGAGTGACGGGTCTTTTCAAAAATATTCCCTTGCTCTCTATCTTTAACTCTATCCAGCTTCATTCTATAACACGTATCTCCAGCAACCGATTTAGCCAACTTCTTGATGAGCCCATGCATTAGAAATCTTGATTTATGCTGGCGCGATTGTTGAAAAAATGATCTTGACAACAGATTGCGAAAATGCACCTTACCCAAATCTTCCATTTCAATTTTCTGTTGTCCTGGTTGAATCAAACCTTCTGCCATCCATAATAGAACCATCTGCTTCTCGTCAAATTCATAACCCTTTGGGAATATAGAACAATACGCAAAGCACCTCTTTAAATCTGGAGGTAGATTGTTATAGCTCAACATAAGAGCCGGAACAATTTCCTTTTTGTTCTTCAATATATCCCACATCTTGCTGTTTGAAACTATTTTCCAGTACTCATTGTTAACACGCAAGAGGCTTCCGACTGTTTCTACCGCTAGAGGCAGGCCCTCACACTTTCTAACAATTTCCTCGGCATCATATTTAAGATGCTGATGTGCACAAAAGTCTCTTGTATCCAATGCATGTTTGGCCAGTATAGACAAACAATCTTTATCTGGCAATAATCCCAACATGCAAGGTGGAACTTCAACCGTAGACATCAGTGACATGACATCTTGATGGCGAGTTGTGATGATAATGCTGCTTCCGGAAGCCCCTGCGTCAAAAGGAGCACGTAGGGTAGTCCACTTACGGTAGTTCTCATTCCGAACATCATCCAGAACGATTAGAAACCTCTTCCCATTTATTAGCTCCTCTAGTTTGCGTTGCAACGGATTTAAATCCATGGAGTGATAGTTAATTTCAGGTGTCATAGAGTGTAATATTGCTCTTGTAATCGTCGCAACATCAAAATCTCCATCATAAGCAGAAACACAAACCCATGCTTTCGGATAAAAATAGCTTTGCACTTCTTGATTATTGTATACAAACTTTGCAAGAGTTGTCTTTCCTATACCCGCCATACCATGTATAGGAATTACATTTACTTTAGTTAAAGCAGCATCACCACGTGTTTCACTGAGCAATAATTGTTGGATAAAATCTCTTTCCCTATCCCTACCATGCATTTGATCTCTGTCTGTGTTCATCATAGAAATGGAGGGTTGTATGATCTCTTCTATTATGTTTGGACTCCGGCCATCAGAATTTTGATTCAAGTTCAGATTATCTTTTCTTGTCATAAGTTCATCAAATCGAGTTGTGAGTTCTGTTATCCTTGCTCTCATCCTAATCTTCATCTTAATAGCACTAGCTAGAGGAGTCAAGCCGGTTAATAAGGCAGGGATGCGATTCAGTACCTTACTAGTGCTAGCGGCCTGACTTTCACCAATCAACTTGCGCTTCGAAGCTTTGATGGCTAGCTCATCCAGAATATCTTCCACATCGTAGACCAAGTCTTTGAGATCATCAAGCCATGTTTTCACATCCCGCTCAGTGTGTTGCTTCTCATTCGCATCTTCAAGCAACATCTTAATTGTTGAAAGCTCGGCCAACCGTTTCTGATTTCTCCTTCGGCAAACGAAGTTCAGAAACTGGGGAGAGGATAACCTCTCAAGCAGTACTTGAATGGATGCAGCAAGAAGCATCTCTAGCACTAGTACCATTGTTCTCTTCAGAAAAAGGAATCAATGATCAAGAAATTAAATGCCAAACACTGAGAAGAAGAAGTAACTGGCCGTTTCTTCTGGCAATTAGAAGGCTTAAAAGGAGTCTCACTAATTAATTTTATTGGCTGTTGCAACAATCCCAAATTGTTATGAGGATTAACGAGGGACGTACGTACGTAATTTACAATAGTTATATAACTGTAAATTGTATAACTACTGCATAATTACTTTGAAAAAAGTGAATAAAATATAGGATCCACATGAAAAAAATTAATTTTTTAATAACGGACTCTACTCATTTTCAAAATAATTACGTGGCGTTTACGCACTTTACAATTATATATAAAATTACTTAACAAATATATATATATTTAAAACGAATTATTTATACTATTTATAACGAGAATAAATTTATTCTAATAAAAAATAATATTTTGGCATGCAATAAATAAGTACTTGGAACAATATTTCTTGAGCACTTGCTGGCTGCATCTCTCTCAAGTGCATGCATGCTCACTTGGGCACACGATCGATTAGGTGGTTGTCTTTACAATTTGTGTTCTCTCTTTTAATTTGTTGTCACGATCGCCTTTATCCGGTAATTCTTTCTCTTTTCCTCTCTTTCTCGTTTACAATCGTGAATGTAATTGTCGTATAATTATTTTAAAAAAAATAAATAAAATATAAAATTCACATAAAAAAATTAATTTTTTAATAATAAACTCTACTCTTTTTTAAAACGATTATGCGACGTTTATACACTTCACGATTATATATAGAATTATTCATTTCAATCACATTGGGCGGAGTCAGTACATTCCAATTTGCAGCTTGATCAATCAAACTCATGACGGAATCTAAAACTGGCTACTATCTCGTCTCTTTAACTTTTGCTATTTGTTAACAATATTCAACAAAGAAAAAAAAAATGTCTTGATCTCTTTTATTTTTGTTATTGTTTAAATTCAACAGAGAAAAAGAAAAATGAATTAAATGCATGTACGGTGAACTGTATAACCCACAAAAGCAAAATTTGGATTCCCATTACGCATACCAAGTATATCCTAAGAAAAATGATATTTTTACTACTAATTCATACCGTTCGATGTTATTGCTATAATTTTTTATTTTTTATTTTACTTAATAATTAATGAAATATTTTTTTAATAATATTATAATTTTTTTAAAAAATATTTTAAAATATTAAATACATATAAAAAAAATCAATTATACGATAACTCAGAGAGCGGTCGACGTAACAGTACCGTCCATATCCTAATTGTACTCATTTCTCCTATTTTACATTTAACGAGTAGGACTAATTGAATATCTCATGGGAACGAGATAGAATGTCATGAAATGGTCCCACAACGTCATACACTGCTGTCTAGGTAAAGCTTTTAGACAATATTCCTTGCTCAAATTAAAAAATGTTGTATGTCAGACTCACTAATTAATTTATGTTTATCTCTCTCATTCTAAGGCTTCGTTTGGTTGATGAACTCCTCTTAACTCATCTCAACTCATCATTACAACTTTTTCAAATTTCAACATAAAATATAATAAATAATTTAACTTTTTCAAATCTCAAAATAATAATAATATTAAAAAATAATATTCTAACAATATTTTATCATCTCAACTCAACTCACTTCAACATCCAAACACAACCTAAGTCAATAAATCTGGCTGATAGAAAGTACTCTAGAAGATTTATATAATCGTGCCATTTTTATATAGATGCATACAGTAAGTACTATATATATATATATGAATAAATATAGATAGAAGTCACTATTTAGTGCATCTATTTTGTACACATGATGTGGCATCATGTAGACCACATATCTTCTCAAGTGAGTGTTGGGAACGATCAACTAGAAGCAGTCACGCAGTGAGTACAAAGTGTGCACTGTTATAATGACTTCTCTCTAGCATTACTCTATATATATATATATATATATCTAGAAGAGAGACGATACTCTCAATTTTATTAATAGCCATTTCTTACTGTGGATGAGTACAATTTACAATTGGTGTAAGGGTTTTGGGAGTTACATCAATCCCAAAACCAAAATTATTGTAAAAATCTTGCGTTTTAAGACAAAATTACCCTTTTATATCTGTGTTTTAATTTTTTTTTTTTTTTAGCATGCCATAAAATACTCAATGATCATCCAATAATTTTTCTGTCCATTAACATCTACAAAAAATATGTACTGGCCCAATTATATCACATGGGTTATTGTACCAAAGTTAACGTTGTATTGTTATATACGTACCCTTGTATTTTGCATTCTCATTAGTTTAATCCAAAACATTCAACCTTCAAGAATCCAAGATCATCTTCATATGATAGACCTAGGCAAGATCATCATCATGTGATTCTTTTTATTTTTTATCTTTAGGTTGAAAAAATGGGTAGACCAGTACTTTTTCTTGAAAATAAAAATGGGCTGTGTATTTTAGAGATTTTAATCCGAATTCAATTAATAAGTCATGTATTCATGTTACCAGACAAAACAATTTCGATATATAACTCATTCATTAATTTAGAATTAAGAGAATTGGAATGCCCATTTCGCATATCAAATATATATCCTATATAAATGTCCCATCGCTTCTCCCATTTTACATTCAACCAGTGAGATTTAGATTTCCTTGAGTTCCTACACGTACGTACTTTAAGATCTGAAGTATGAAAGAGATAGAAGATGAATTAAATTGGCCTTAAAACATTTAGTACTATTCTTTAAATAAATTTTTTGGGCAGCATTCAATGTTAAAAAAACGTCGTATGTACGTAGAACTTACTTCATATATTTATAATCTCTCCCATTTTATTTCCATGAGTTCAAATAGAAGCTGATCTAGAAGATTCACAACTTGTTCTTTTAATATAGACGCATCTAGTACTAATTAAGCTCTCAAATTCCGCAATAAAATGTACTTAATGTAATTTCTTCTATGAATCTTGATATATAGAGGTGGTGCATTAATTATAAAATGAACCAAAAAGCTTTCCAAAACCAATTCCAACTTAATTAATGGGTGGCTCTACGCCTGCAGCTCCCAGTTCTCGCTGGGAGCTACTGTTAGTCTTTAAGATATTTTTTTTATATGTATTTTTTAATATTTAAAAAAAAATAAAAAAAATTATAATATTATTAAAAAATATATCCTTAATCAATAAATAAAAAAAATATTAAAAAAATAAAAAAATGAGAGCGAAACCAGCGGTAGCACACGGGAAGTGTATCATTTCCCTTAATTAATACAAAAGAAAGCATGGCCATCTGTATCCAAAGTCCGAGTTTATAAGTATTGTACGTACGTAGTTGGAATAAAGCACCCATGCATCTTGATGTGACTTAAACCGAAACCACGAGTCTCAACTTTAAATTTTTTTATTTCAATTTTTACAAAATATATATTTGGGGCTACTTTTAAGACTACTTTTAAGACTATCACCCCCAAACAAGGGAGTGGTTTAATTTGGTAATTGCCTTTTTTATTGTTTATTCTTTTACTTTTTTTTTCTTTTTTTTCTCATTTTCTCTTCTCCATCTCTCATCTTGCCTTCTCTCTCCACTCAGATTCTATAGTACTGTCTCTCTTTTTTGTCTCGTATCTTATTCATCTCTGTCTCACTCCCTCTTCTCTATCTCATTGTCGCTGCCAGCAATGGCCCATGGAGGTAGGAATGGGCGGCGGGACACCGCCTCCTGCCCCCTGCACCCCGCCCTGGCATCATCTAATTATGGGGACAACCCGCTATTAAGCATAACATTTGACAAAGTTTAATTTGGTGGGCTATTTTTATAATTTGGAGGAACGTAGGACGCACGCACGTACGTACTTTAGAGCACTTGCTGGCTTCTAGTTCTAATATCTCAAGGGCATGCTTATTTTTTCTTATCACGATTGATCGCCTTTATCTGAGTCTTTTTCTCTTTTTGTTTCTTTATGTTTGCCTCTATCTTTCAATCCCATCGGGTGGAGTCCAACACAATTTGATGCTTTTTCCCCTAAAAAGCAGTTTTGACGTAGTAATATATATATATATAACTCTATGATGATCAGTGGCATTGTTGATCAATTTTTATATTTATTCTTTTGAAAAGTAAAGGGTCATAATAGTGTTGTGTCATATTTTATATAATGAGATAAAAATAAAATGAGAGTGTGGTGTATAATATTATTCTATATATATATATATATATATATGAAAATGAAATGCACTAACCGTAAAGCTAATAACCCACTGAAAAAAAGGGTTTTAACATCTCAAAATGCAAATAAAATTAAAAGGAAAACAAATAATTTTCCTGCACGAAGAATAGATTTAATTAGCACGAACACAAAATGAATGCTAAAATTTGAGTAATTAAATTTAAAAAATTCGCATTCATGAGTAGAAACGAACAAAGAAAAAATCATTGATAAAAAATTATAGGGAGTACAATATATTAGAGATATAAACCATAACAGGAGTCATTTACGACCAAAATAACTTTTTTTGTACGAAGAATTGGTCCGATAAAGGCAAATTTATTGTAGAAATGATTATATATATATATATATATATGCATAAATCCAAAAAACCAATGCACCTAAATTTCACTTGCACACAAAACGAATTAGATTAATTTCTAGAAAAAAAAGATAACTAGAGACCATTTTGATAGGATGTTGTGTAAAAGTCACACCCTTCATTAATCTCCAATCCTCACATAAGGGTTCTAAAAAAGCTAAACTATATATATAAGATAATTTCAAATAATTCTAAAAAGAGGTAGAGCAGTTTTCTGAGCAAAAATTAATTAATGGACATTGCATTTTAGGAATTTTAATCAGATTTAAATTAATTAATGAGTTAATCCTCAAAAAATGTTATAATATTTGAGATTGATAACTTGATCATATGTTTTTTCTCTCTTAATTAAGGGAGAAAAGCATATATATATATATAGTATATATATAAAAGATGCATGCATACATGAGTATTAGCTAGCTAGCTAGGCTTCGAAATTCGGAAAAATAATGTAAATAGAATTTCGTCTATGAATCTTCATGGAGCCTCCACTTTTAAGCATTTTTAATGCACCAAAAAGCTTTCCAAAAACCAATACCATTTCAATATATACCAAAATAAATAAATAAATTTTTATTTCATATTTATTTTTATTATATTTATACGTACTCATGAATCCTAAGTGACATGATGATCATCCACTTTTAAGCCGAAAGAACAATTGGTATCACACCTTTATTTATTTATTTAGGGCGATATATATATATAGTGGCTTAGTGCATGTTACGTAGCCAGTGGCCACTATCGCCTCCAAACAAGTTAGTGGTACTTTTAAAAGTACCACTAATAGTTAGTGGTAACGCTAATTATTTATTTATTTAGGGCGATATATAGTGGCTTAGTGCCTTTTTTCTTGTTTATTCTTTTACTTTCTCTAATGGATGTCATGATTATCATGCCAGCTTCTCTTTTCATCTATAATATTGGCTAATTTGATACAGATTCGGTGAAATTTGAAATAAAAAATTCAAAGCTGAGAATGCATGCATGCATGCTAGTGATGAATTAGCATAATATATTTATTTATTAGCATAATAAATAAATAAAAATATCTACAACTTTCTTCTTCTTCTTTTTTTTTTTTTTTTATCAATTTCGAAGTTCTAAATGAAATTAGCCCAAAAATAAATTAATGATAAACTCTGTCAAAAAGATTAATGTCCAAGGTTATATGTAGCTAGCTAGTAGAATGATCAATCCTTCCGTTTAAGTCATGTCAAGATGGGTTAATCTTAATCCCAACTACGTCAAGTTCTAACGTCTCGGTCGACTTTGGATATATGGCAAGTTAATTTATTGTTTATTGATTTGTAATTGCATGTGGAAAGCTGCGCTTTTGGTGCATGCATAAAATTAACAGTAGTGCTAGGCTCCCGCCCAGCATTGCACAAATTCATCTTTTATATTTTTTTATTATTTTTAAACATTTTGTAAAAATATAAAAAAAAAAATATCAATATACTAATAGTTACTTCCTTAACTATTAATTAAAAAAATAAAAAAAATTAAAATATAGGAGGTGTCTAAATAAAGTGTCAAAGTAGTGTTTCTCGCATTAAAATCATGTACAACCTCCATTATCATTCATAGACGAAATTGCATTATATATCTTGCCGAATTTGGAAGCGGCCTCAAATTCACAAAATACTCAATCCCATTTTTTCCTCAAGAAAAGATTAAAAAAAAAACATTTATTTGAAACAAAATTAAAATGAACACCTAACACGAGGCAACAACAACATGCATGTTATTTATGTTCTCATATTAAAAAAATGTATTTATTCTAATTTCGGAATTTCGGGCAACGCATTGGGCCAAAACTCAGCTTCATCTTTTTCCCCTTGACTATCATCTCAAAGCTGGTTGCATTGGGCCAATAATCACTAGCACTGCTGTCCCAAAACATCAAGACAGGTGCTTTATTCCAACAGGAGTTGACAAAGATGTTGGATGGCTAGTTTTGTGTATTGAATTGGAATTGGAATTGGGCTCGAAATATTTTTTTGGTGTATTAAAGTGCAGTAAGATTTATAAACGAAGTTATATTTAGAAAGAAATTTCGCAATAGTAAAATCATGAATTACTACGGCTTGCCATGGTAAATAAGATTGCAAACCTCTTTTAGTGTAAAATAGATCCATTACAATAGATCAAACTAGTTTTTGTGACGGTTGGAAAATTATGACAGTGCCCAAACCGTCACAAAAAAGTATTTTCTATGATGGTTTGTAAAAACCGTCACTAAAGGCAACTGAGAAATTGCATTACGTTTGAACGTATACATATTCACAATGTACCCTGAACATTCGAACGTGGAGGCTATTTACGTGCGAATATGGAAACTTTTGGCTCCAACGTTCGAACGTTAATTGATTTAATATTAAAGTTGGATATTTCAAATTAAAAATGATTGACAATTAAAGTGCAGTGATTTAATATTAAAGGTGAATAAGCTAACATTAAAAAATATTGAGAATTGAAATTCAAAAACAGGAGTTATATTAAATAATACTGTTCATTACATATAATAAAAATAAAGTACAAAATATGATAAAATTTTGTAAACAACACGATAAAAAGTGAAAAATACTCAGTACGAATTGTTTACATATTTATTAAAATCATTATTCAATGTGTTGACTTTTGCATTTTGGATATCTATCCGATGGACAACATCAGCGACAAAATCGGTGACACTCTATTCTACTGATGCGATCTTTCGATCAATGTGCGCAATAATATCTGATATCATTGCATCAACCCAAGTAGTTTGCGCATCTCCCATAGATGTAGCTGTCGGCGACTGACTAATACCTGTTGGAGGAATAAGATCTAGTACAGAGCCAGGATGAAGTCAAGCATACCCCCTCCCCTATCCCATGCTCCGATGGTGTGTGGTAATGTCGATGGGGCTCATATGCTCTGTCATCCACTCCTCCACTTAGGATTACACCCTCCGGGCCAGTAATAGCTTGGTAATGAGGACTTCATATGGAAAATTGTCCGTGGAGACAACGATCGCCTCGTAACAAATCCTCTAAAAAATACAAAGTGAAAAGTCGATGGGCTCTCCACGTGCAACTCGTATAAGGAACTGTTCGCGAGTCCAGCTAAATGTGACCTTATGTGCCACATGATCCACACTTGTTGCAACAATAAGATGCAACATACGGAAAAATGGAGAAGTTGTACCTGGTTGAATGAGTTCTTCCTATTGATCTGCTCTTGGTCACTCCTAGTGAGGATGTAGAAATTCTTATCTCAGGCGTCATCCTCATCATCAGTATCCTCAGTCTCCGACTGGTCAATTGGGCCAGTAAATGATGTAGAAGCGCCTACATCTGTTTCTACTCAGATCCATCCCTAGGCTGAGCATCTCATGCACTCAATATCTCAGTTATGCGACGGATCCCCAGAAGCTCGGTAATGACATCTGTCGAGACCTCGAATTGAATACTGCGTACTGTCATGGTGTGAGAGGATGCATCCTGAGGCATAGAGCACATCTTCATATAAAACTCCCCATTGACGAGTATATACTACCCCTTAATGTGCAGATACTCATCCAGCATCTCATAACAAACGCATCTCGAACGCTCTTTTGCTCCCATATGAGTTCGTGGAAATGGTTGATCATGACTTCTCGTTCGGACATCACTGTTCGAGCCCTGATTCGAGACATGTTCTGGCTTGATCCTTCCTTCTCCATTTTCTTAGTCATCAGAAGATGAGTCATATCCTGAAAGAAATAAAAAAATTTGAGCAATATTATTACTATGATGCATCTTATGTAATGTAATCTAAATTATTTCGAGAACATGTTAGAACGTAACATATCACGTTCGAATGTTAAGCTTATATGTGCGAATGTTTTAGATTTTATGTTCAAACGTTAATTTCCTCTAGAATAATAATTCTATAAGATGAGTTACGTTCAAGCGTGAAGGCTAAAACACACGTTTGAATTAAGTCAAATATATGTTCACACGGTATTAATAAAATAAACAGAAAATTATTACATTTGAACATACAAAACAAATATGTTCGCACGTGAGGAAGCTGAAAGGTTTTACATTCGAACAAATTCCAAATAACGTTCACACGTAATACTAATGTTCACACGTATGTGCCGCTTAAGAATATGAACGATCATACGTGCAAACGTTACAAACATATGTTTGAATGTAAAATAGACATTCGCACGCACTCACAATACGTTCGCACGTACTATAGAACATTCGAAAGTAGAAATGAAGTATACACTTCAAGAAAACTTTCTACGGTGGCCATTTGGCTATTGGTAACCGGTGGTGGCCAGAAAATCAAGATGAAATTCCGGCCACCAATAGGTTTCAGAGACCCCTGAAACCTCCATTAAACATTAAAAAAAAAAAATCTACCCAAATGTTAAAGAGGGATGCCTACCTCTTTTGTGATGTTTGTGGTGGAGCTTGAAGGCGGCGACGATGGATTTGGCGGCTATATGCAACAAAGGCAACAAGAGGAAAAAGAGAGATTTGCACGTTATGCCATTTCGCGTTCGGATAGAAGCTTATATATACCTAACGTTCAAATGTTGAAGTGTAACGTGAGAACGTCACAAGATGAGTGAAAAAGACATCCGAATGTTTCTATTTTAACTTTCGAACATTAAAATACTTAATTCCCGTTGCATGTGAACATTACGTTATTATGTGCAAACGTTTGTCACTTAATGCCCTAGACATACAGACATTATATTGGTACGTTCGAATGTCTCTAGAATAATTTTTTATAATTTATAGTAAATAATATATTATCTATAATATAATATATAATAGTTGTTATATATTATGTAATCTGATAATATTATTATTGATAATATAGTTGTTATATAGTGTGAATATGTGATTATTGATCAAGAATATTATTACTATACTATATGTAATATACTATACTTATACACTATGTACTAATATATATGTTATAAGTACAAGGTGCACTAATATAGTATATATACTATATATATTAGTCTAGTATTGTTAATATATTAATAAAGTGTAATTAATAACTAATGTTATGTACTAACTTATTATAAGCTCATAAAATATATTATACTAATAACACTATGTATTAGTATATATGTTATACTAGTATAGTATATATATTATATATACAAGTCTAGTGTTGTTAATATATAAATAAAGTGTAATTAACAACTAAAGTTATGTACTAACTTCTTAGAGAGACTATGGCCGCTTAGGCCAAAGAAGTTTGAGGCAATAACAAATCTGTGATGCCCTTAGATGTTCTGGGCCGCACGTGCGCTACACTGATGTATTCAACGAGTTTATAGCCTTGGCCGACATGCCTGGGTAATCTTTGAAATTTCATCATGACGGGGATAGATCATTGCAATTGTTGGTCTTCAACGAGGAATTCCTAATAAGCACGAGTCATTAGCTCGCGTTGACTACGTCCTTGCCCTTTATACACACCGCCCGTCGCTCCTACCGATTGAATGGTCCGGTGAAGTGACTAATAACACTGTACTAGTATATATATATGTTATACTAGTACATTGTGCAATAGTATAATATATATACTATATATACTAGTGTAGTGTAATTAATATATTAATAAAGTATAATTAACAACTAATGTTATGTAATAACATATTATAAGCTAATAATATATAAACTACTATTGTTATATAAACCACTATTGTTTAAAAAATATGTAAATATGTGAATTACATTTGAACAATACAAATCTACGTCCATACGTGTTGTGATGATGTGCGAACATGTTTAAAAATTTAGCTGGACTTTTTCTGCATTAATTGTTAGATAATATATGCAGAACTTGAGTTATTTACATTCAAACGTGTACAACGTAAGGTTTTAACGTCCCACCTTCACGTGCGAACGTTAAACTTGGATGTGTGAACGTGAATGGAAATATTGATGGGATCTTTTTGGCATGAATTATAGGTCACCTGGCCTGCAACGTCATCAAAAAAATATGCGAACGTTTTTAATGATACATTCGAACTTAATCCGCGTGATGTGTGCTTGTTGTGGGGTTTTTTAACGTTTGCACGTGAACTATTGTATGCTCGAACGTCTATGAGTGTTAAAAACTAAGCGGTTCTTTTAGCGGGAATCCAAAACTTCATGTAACATGCAAAGATATATTGTGACGTTCGAATGGACAGCTATTTGAATGTAGTGACCATTTAAAATGTCTCTGCAATAACTCGATTAACATATTGAAATGTCGTCGTTCTTGTAATCTAGAACTACTTCAATGACCAAATTCGCTGCTTGTCAAAAAAATTGAAAAAAGAATAAAGACATCCCAAAGTCTGGGGCATCATTAATCTGCATAGGTTGAAGGCAATTCATCCCATTTGCCTTCAACCCATGCCGCATAGAGAGAAACGTTAGAGAGAGTTAGGCTGTGTTTCGTTCCCAAACACAGCTAAACTCAGCTAAGTTCAGTCTAACTTTAAACTAAGTCTAACATCCAAACACATAATTCTCAAATTACTAAACTCATTCCAACTCAAAACCTTCTTATACGTGGGACCTATAACCTTTTTCAACTTAAAACATCTTTATACATGGACCCACAACCTTTTTCCATTTTTCATAAAAAGTACTAAACTCATTGTAATATCTAAACATACTTTAAATTCAATTTAGATTGACCACACATAACTCCCTTTACTACTCTACTCATTACTATTTATAAAGAACTCAATTAAGTTGAGCTCAGCTCAACATCTAAACACAGCCTTAGAGTGAGAGAGAGCTTGAGTGAGAGAGCTATTTTATTTTTGTTCTTGAAAAGAGGTCAGTATTGTATTTATTTTGATTTATATTGTGATTTTTCTATGTGTTATTTAGTTTGAACTAATTAGTACTGTGTTTTTTGTATGAAGGATTATTTGTAGGGAATTTTTGAAACTTGTCATTTGTAAAATTCTAACTCCAACATACGGAAACGCAAGACTCATGATGTCGGGATGATGACAACACGGGTCATACATCCCAACGATAAATACCAAATGTGTGTACGTGCAGAAGTGAACAACAAAAATGCAGCAGATAAATTGAATAAGTCAACTAAACACTAGAATTTTAAATACAATACTACTAAAATAAAGGTATTACAAAAAATTATACAATTATTCATGAAATAAAGTAAAATTCCAAATACATAGACAAAAGGGAAACAAATCCCATAAAAACATAATGATACCAAATACATAATTCAAAATAGGTAACAATTCCCGAACATGAGCGAGTGATCCCAAATCATTCCTCCGGTAGAGCCAAATCCTCAAGTAAAACATCAGCATCTGCATAAGAAGCTTTGATACCATAAAACGGTACTGCAGGGTAAGGAATACCACATGAGATATGAATCTCAGTAAGTAATCACCCAAATAAACCAAGAGATAAAAATACAATAATGCATCCAACAAACATGTGTGCACCTGACGAAACACGAATGTGGCCCAAAACCCTCATTTTCCCTTAAATGATTATTTTCCAACGAACGTCAAAAATCTCATTTGACCCAAAACACGCCATGAATAATATCCGTCATTGTCCCAGAAAATGGCTCAAACATAAACCAACCATTTTCCCAGAAAATAGTGATTGTAACCATTAAATCATAAACCATCATTTCCCGAAAAATGACCCAACATAATCATTTATCCGACACTGTAGGCAAGAATCACAGGCGAGACTTTACCACCATCTCTACTTACCACAATCCCTACTGTGTGCACCGTAGGTGGGAATCACAGGCGGGACTACCATCATCCATACTTACCACCATCCCTACAGCTCACGCTGTAGGCAGGAATTGCAAGCAAGAATACCACCATCCCACCTTATCACCATCCCTATCGCATGCACTGCAAGCAAGACTCAAAGGCGGGACTCTATCACCATCCCTATATAAGTTCCTTTCTACATAAGGGGTACCTATCAGAGCACCATAGGCGAGAATCACAGGCGAGACTCTACCACCATCCCTGCTTACCACCATCCTTATAGTTCCTTTCTACACAAGGGGTACCTATCAGAGCACTATAAGCGAGAATTATAGGCGGGACTCTACCACCATCCCTACTGCATGCACCGTAGGCGGGAATCACAGGCGAGACTCTACCACAGTTCCTGCTTACCACAATCCCTACAATCTCTTTTTCCTTTCTCTCAAACCATTCAATCCATTCATTTCAAACATGCCCAAAATCACCTCTCACATGAAACTCAGTTTTCATTCACAACACATGAGCATGCATGACATGATGCATTAAATGCCATGATGCCAAACAGAACATAAATGCACGCAAGCATAATTCAATTAAATAAACAACACATTCTCACATCCAACCGACCCCCCATATTCATTGGACTCAATGTCCAGCACAACCGACCAGAATGCAGAAGATTTGTCAGTGCTAAATTATTTTTAAATATCAAGAAATTTTTTGAAAAATTACTTACAGTGCTAAAATATAATTTTCAAACGATCAAGGAGGTGCAAGAAGTAGGGGTACAACAACGTAATAGTGCAAAATGGACAAGGGTCGTGGGTCTCAAAAATCTAACTTTTGAACGGGGACAAACGAAGACTTGGGATGACTAGGGAAGGGTTTAGGGCTGTTAGTGAGGCTAGTGGTGGTGGTCGTTGGCTGTGGGTGGCGGCGTGGGCAGCGGTTGAAGGCCAAAACACTCAAATTGAAAATGGGGATGGAGAGGCTTCAACTATGGCGGATCAAGAATGAGGATGGGTGGGTTAGGTAGTTGGGAGGCCGTTAGTGCTATGGTGAAAATATGGTGGCCAACGGCGGCGTGACAGCGGCGCTGGAATGTAAAGACCAAGTGGCTTGAAGTCATGCGTAGAGGCTAACGGCACCGAGGGAGGAGCTGAAAATGGAGGGAAAAAGTCGCTGGCCGAAGGGGAAGAAAATGGGAAGGCCGATGAAGGCCATGAAAGGTGCACAGCGGCACACTGGGTGGATGAAAAAAAGGAACGAGGGAGAGGGGAGGGGGTGTCGCGCGGGCTGGGAGGCAGGGAAGAAAAAAGAAGGAAAAATAGCGAAGAAAATGGGGGGGAAAAAGAGGAAAAAAAAAAAGAAGAAGGGAAAGAAATGAGACCCAGCCTTTTCATCTTGGGTTTCAAACTGATCCAACAAAAATGATTCAAAACGGCAATTTAAATCAAACTAATTTAAATACAGTGACTAAGTAAAATAAAACAATAAAATTCAACAATAAACTAATTTAAAATAAATAACATTTTAAATAATTAACAAATTAATAACAATAAGACACATTGAATTAAATTTTTCAATTAAAAGTCATAAAATAATACAATGTAAATCATCTAAAATTTAAAATAAGAAAGCCCACAATCCTAAGAAATGCAATAATTACTTAGTTAAAATACATGTAAATACAGGGTATCACATTTTGTAAGGAATATGTTGTAATTTTTATAAATATTGTTGTGAAAATGTGAATATATTGTTATATAATTCATTGTGAATATGTTGTTAGATAATTAACAGTGATTTAATAAGAATATATTGTGAATATGTTTGTATATGTGAATATGTTGCTAGATAATTGATTGTGATTTAATAAGAATATATTGTGAATATATTGTGAATTTAATAAGAATATGTTGTGAATGTATTGGTAATTAATTGTGTATATATTGTGAATTTAAAAAAAGATAAATAACAAAATATTGTGAATTTTATAATATTGTGAATGTAGGAGATACAATTGAAGTCCAAGACTAAATATAGAGGGAGATGATGGTCCAGATGGAACGTATTATGTCTTCAGTAGGATCGCAGAGGGCGGGCGAGGAAAGAAGAAGAAATGATCAATATATCATTATTATTATCATCATTAAAAACTGTTATTGTCAATTTTTGCAACTCTATAAGACATTATTAGTTGTTATATTTATGGTGTAATATGAAACAATTTGTATGCTTTTTAATTTTATGAAATTACTATTTCTGAACATAATGTTTGCATATAAAGAACAAACGTTCGAACATGGCTTCACGTTCGAATCGACATTCAAATAAAATACCAACGAATTCCAACAAAATGTTCGAATGTAAGACACTACGTTCACACATTTCAATGGACAAACAATCTAAACGTTTGAATGATTAGAATAGATATGTGCAAACGATGAACCAACGTCTGAACATCAAAAACTTTATGTTTGAACTCTTCTTCTTTAACATCCGAATGCTGCATTCAAACGTCTCTGAGACAAAATTCGTTACATTCAAACGTAAATATCATTCATGTGAAGCGAAAACAACGAACGTCAAATTTTTTAAGTTTGAATGTTAGTTTAGTCGAGCTAACGTTCGAATGTCGGTTTATAAGTACGAATGTCACTTTCTGTGATGGATTTTAATTGTCACAAAAAAATCATGTTCGAACATTATATCTCACGGAAGACTCCAACTATCACAAATAAAGCTTTTTATGACGTTTGAACAGTAAACCGTCACAAAAAAAGATTATGTGACGCCTTTTAGGTGACGGTCTTAAATCATCACAAAAAAGCTTTTGTAATGAATTGCTTATTTTTTATGACGATTTCATCTGTCATAAACGTCAAAATCTGTTGTAGTGATCTAATGTCTCACATTTAGTCACATTAGTTTGTGCACTTTGAGTTTTGTGAACCTTAGTACTTTTGTTGACGAAATAATTGCATTATTTTGTCGAAGATGGAAGCCTATTATATGCATCTTTATAAAAAGAGTGGGATTTATATGCATAATTTGTTTGATATTAAATGTCTGAAAAAACTCATTAGAGAAGAAATAATCTTGTACGTATGACCCATTTCATATATCTAAAAATATTGAGATAAGCGAGGGCATGATTTAGAATATATATATTTTGTATGGCTAATGGGTATTCTTATTCTCTTTTTGTTTTTTTTTTTTTGAATAAACCTCTGTATTTCATATATGATGGTATTCTTATTCTCTTAATCCTAAAGGAATGGCTGATATGGATATTCCAATTCTTTTAATTCATAACATATGTTTGTTCCAATATCTTATTTTTATAGAATTTGGTCAAATCTTCACAAAAAAGGTCAAATCATTTTCGAATTTGAGATATTTGTGCACAGATTATTGGGTAAAGTTGCTATAATAATGTCGTCACTCGGTCACTTCATAAATAAATAAAAAGTACCCCCTCAAGAACAAATAAATCCTGCACGTCTCTTCTTGTAATTAGGCGTGAACAAAAAAACCCGTTTACCCGACCCGCCTGAGATTTCCGAACTTACCCGACCCGAAAATCTGACCCGTTTGCGTTCAAAATCGAAAACGGAATTTCCGCACCCGTTCAGCTTTTTATCGGGTATTACCCATTACCTGAAAAAATCCGAAACAAGACCAGTCTTGCTTTCTTGGACGCCAAGCCAGAAGATCGCAATCGCCAATCGGAGCGGAGAGCTCTTGAGTATCGCCACCTGATGAGGTTCTAGAAGAGTTGAAAAATGGACTCTGAATTATCCTTGAAGGCAATGGTGGTTCCAAGCAAAGAAAAGAATTTCTAACGTTGCGGAAGTTTCTCCAGAGCTCTTGACAAAAACAATGTATGCATTAACAGAAATGGTTTCTGCAATCTTTGCATGTGCGTAATCTGTAACAAGTTTGATATCGAGGTAAATACCTGTAGATGGATTGGGTGTGACTTGTGTTCTCATTGGACTCATACAGATTGTGCTATTCGTGATGGACTCATTTGTATGGGTCCTTCTGTTAAGAGTGAAGCAGGTCTATCTGAGATGGTTTTCAGGTGCAAGGTATGCAATCAGAAATCTGAGCTGAAATCTGGGTCCCTCAACAACCTGCTGCTCTGTGTCTTGGTCCTCTGCAGCTAGTTGGGTTCAAAGCAAAAAAGGAAGTTACAAATTTGAAACTCAACAAATCAAGGTGCATGGAAGCCACGAAAATTAACCCTTCCTCCATTGGCCCCAACAGATCCAGACTTTTTTGGTAGAATGAAACTCCAAATGTTGTCTTTTCAAAAATAAGGCTCGTGTTCTTATTTTCCAAATTTGGCTTGAACGTTGTTTCTCTTATCTTCACTTCTGTTAGTTTTTTACCTTTTATTCTTTTTCTTTTTTCGCTTCTTGATTTTAAAAAAAAACAAAAACAAAAAAATGGAAAACCCAAAAATAATCGGGTCGGGTAATCGGGTAACGGAAACGGTTTCGAAAATCCCATTTCGGAAGTTAACTCGTTCGGGTCGGGTCGAGATATTTACAATTCGGGTCGGGTCGGGTCGGATGAACAGTCCTAGTTGTAATGATAATGAAATATAACATTAAAAAATAATAAGTGAAATATATATGCAGCTTGATTTGGATAGTCATGGCATTCCTCCAAGGCCACAACGTTCCAGGCTGCATAAACCTAGCTCCTAAGTATTGTTTAAGCAAGGATCGATTTGCTTGAACTTGCTTAAAAGACGTTCAATCCTGACTCCGCCAGTTGGGCACGACTTTATTAATTTTTTTGATGAAAAACTGATCTCATTAATCAAGTCAAACACTTACACTAGAACCATGTTGATACAAAGTAAAGGAATACAATTCAACTCATTTCCTTAGTGACCAAAGGAAAAATATAGGTTGGACACATCTCAATCTCACAAATGTCTTCAATGCAGTCGAGTGCAGCCTTTGCAAGCATATGAGCTGCCATATTAGCCTCACGATATACATGTGAAGCAGACCAAGTAGCAGTTGAATTCAAAATATTTTTGGCATCTGTAATGAGACATCCACCCATGCTCCAGTTGGAATCATCTTGGTTCAAAAGATCCACTACCTGTTTTGAATCCCCCTCCAGGCATAATTGTCTTAAACCCAAATCCTTGCAAAAAACAGTTGCCATAAGGATTCCATAAGCTTCTGCATCAAAAGCACTGCCTCTTAGGGGTCTGTTAGCACGAAGAGCGCCTACCACAAGGCATTGATGGTCTCTTATGATTACACCTATACCAAATTTTCCTTCCCTCGATTGCATAGCTGCGTCCCAATTAACTTGTAGGATCCCTACTGCAGGTTTTGTCCATCTATTAGCTCTTGCCAGAAACTTTGTGTTAAGACCAGTTTTCTGTTGGAGGGACTCCTTGTGAGATGAAATTACTGTCCTGACCTGATCTGTGATTATCTGTGGATGTTTAAAACCTTTCCCATGCAAACTATCATTTCTTCTAGACCATATCACCCTCATTGTGACTGCAACTTCGTCTAACTCCATTGGAGCAAGTGTGCCAACCAAGCTTGCCCAAACATTGAAAATCAAGTCACTTTGAAGGGATAATTTATGCACTTTCATTGGACCTTGGCTCCACACGTCTCTTGCCCCAATACAGCCCCATAAGGCATGGCCAGAAGTCTCAGGTTCTTGGTTGCATATTAGACAGAGGCTGTCCTCTACTACCTTTCTCCTTTTAAGATTAGCCAGAGTGGGAAGGGCCTCACTGCATGCTTTCCATATAAACATCTTGGTGGCAGGAGGTACATTAAGTTTCCAAATTTTCTTCCACACTTGGCAGTCCCTTTGCTTGCTTGATGATTCCCCTTCTTGTTCTCTTTCCAAATCTTTGCTAAGATGGTAACCACTTTTGACTGTGTATTTGTTATTTTGGGAGAACTGCCATATAAGTATGTCTTCTCTCCCCCCTAAACTGATGGGAATGGCTTTGATACCTTCTATTTCCTGAGGGGTGAACAATTCACAAAGGAGAGGTTCCTGCCATTGCTTCAGGTGGGGTTCAATAATATCACTAACCTTGTCACATCAGCAGTCTGCTTCTCGAGGAGTCAAGCTCTTTTGGGCAGGTAGTGAGGGAATCCATCTGTCCTGCCAAATGTTGATCTTCTGACCATTTCCAAGCCTCCATATGAGACCTTTCTTTAGCAAGGTTAAGCCAGCATGAATGCCTCTCCATGCAAAGGAAGGCCTTGTCCGAACTTTGCTTCAAGCAAGTCTCCTTTGTTAAAATACTTTTGCTTTAACACTTGTGCCACTAGGGATGTTGGATTTTGAAGAATCCTCCATCCCTGTTTTGAGAGTAGAGCAAGGTTAAAACATCTTAGATCTCCAAAACCAAGGCCTCCCATTTCTTTGCTGCCACTGAGTTGCTTCCACTTAACCCATTGAATTTTGGAAGAATCTTCATTGAATCCCCACCAGAATTTCCTAAGAATCTGATTTAACTTCCTGGTAATGGATACTGGTAACAGGAACATTCCCATTGCATAGGTGAGGATGGCTTGAAGGACTGCCTTGAGCAAAATCTCCTTTCCTGCTGCAGATAGAAACTTAGTCCTCCAGTTAGAGACTCGAGTCCAGGTTCTGTCAATTAGGGAATGGAATGAGGCAATCTTTTTTTTACCCACCAAAGCAGGTAGGCCCAAGTATCTTTGAAAGCTAGATGTGGATTGGACACCTGCTAGCAGCAATATCTGTTGCTGAGTAATCTAAGCAGTGTTCTTACTAAAGAAAATAGCAGATTTATCCTTGTTTAGTACCTGTCCTGATCCTTTCTCGTAAAGATCAAGGATATTTAGCACACACTTGATTTCCTCATGCTTTGCTCGACAGAAAAGGAGACTGTCATCAGCAAAGAAAAGATGGTTCACAGTGATTGGGCCTCTACCAATAGGAGCAGGAGTTAAGTTGCCACATGCCTCAGCTTGGTTTAGAAGAGAAGTGAGGGCTTTTGCACATAAGATAAAAAGATAAGGGGACAGAGGGTCCCCTTGTCTTAGGCCCCTTGAAGGCACAAAAATCTGTTGAGGTTCTCCATTTACAAGAATTGAGTAAGAGACAGAATTTAGGCAAGCTTGAATGATGTGGATCCAGTGGGAAGGAAAGTCCATCTTGATCATAATGGCTTCAATGAATTTCCACTCTACCCTATCATATGCCTTGCTCATGTCCAATTTAAGGGCCATAAAACCTTTTTTTCCTTGCATTCTTGAGTTCATAGAGTGTAGAATCTCATAGGCTACCATGGTATTGTCAGTTATTAGCCTTTCAGGTACAAAGGCACTCTGGTTGGGGGCAATGATCTGGGGCAGTATCTTTTTCAGTCTGTTAGCAATGGTTTTGGACACAATCTTGTATAATACATTACAAAGACTGATGGGCCTGTAATCAGCTACTTTTGTGGGACTTTTGACTTTGGGAATGAGTGAGATATATGTATCATTAACATCATTGAGCAAGCCCCCATGATTGAGAAACTTAAGAGCATAACTGCACACTTGGTCACCAACTACCTCCCAATGTTTTTGGTAGAACTGAGCAGGGAACCCATCAGGACTTGGCGACCCTAAGGGGTTCATATGAAATACTGTTGCATTGATTTCTTCCCTAGTGAAAGGATTTAAAAGCCAGGCCTTCATGTCCATATCTAGTCTAGTATCCAGTGCAATCAAACATTGTTCAACAGATGAAGGATGGGAAGTGGTAAAAAGAGAGGAGAAATAACCTGTGAAGACCTCTCCAATTTCTGACTATTTTGTAACACTTCTTCCTTGGGAGTCCTCTATGCACTTGATTGCATTAATTTTCCTTCTTTGGTTTGCTTGCATGTGAAAGTATTGAGTGTTCCTATCCCCATGTTTAAGCCAGTGTTGTTTCGCTCTTTGTTTCCACTTGCTATCATTTGCTGTTATGGATGATACCACCTCCCCTAGAATAAGTTTCATAGCTGTTAAGTGCTCACCTGTACCTGTATTCTGAAGATGCCCAATGCTTTGTTTCCCCTTTAAAATAACCATCTCTTCTTCTTGCTTTAGTGTCTGCCTTCAAGTCAACAGATCCTTTTGGCAGAATTCAAGTTTAGTCCTTAGTAGTTTGGCCTTACTATCTGTTATACAAGTTTTCTGCCATGCCTCACTCACCACCTGCTTGCATTCTTCCTTCAGTTCCCAGGCCAATTCATATCTGAAACACCATCTTTTCCTCTTCATCCCATGATTGGTGTTATGTAAGCTGATTGACAAGGGAGAATGATCAGACATAATGGCAGGGAGAACATTGCATACTCCCTGGGTATAGATATCATTCCATTCCTTGTTTCCAAAGGCCCTATCAATTTTTTCTTTTGTAAAATCCCTACCATTTCTATTGTTCAACCAAGTAAATTCCTATCTATGTGAGTGGATGTCATTGAGACCACAATACTCCACAGCTTGTCTGAACTCCTCAATCTGTTTATATGGTCTACTAGCTCCACTTATCTTTTCACATTGATGGAGGATCTCATTAAAATCTCCCGCACATAACCAAGCTATGGAGCTAGTTAGTTTGAGCATCTTTAACAGTTGCCAACTACTAATTCTTTTCCCTGTGTCTGGATGTCCGTAGAAACCTGTGAATTGCCATGTTGGTCCACTCCTTTCCTCCTGGATCAAAGCACTAATATGCCATCTTGTATAATTGATAATTTTAACACTCCATTCCTCTTTCCAAAGAAGAGCAATACCCCCACTGAATCCCACACAGTCCACTGAGAAGCATCCGTCCATCTGCATGCATCTCCTAACTACCTCCATCCTATTCCTTCTACATTTAGTTTCCACTAGGAAAACTAAATTGGGGTACTTTTCCTTAGTTAAATTCCTAAGGACATTAACTGTCCGAGGGTTCCCAAGCCCTCGGCAGTTCCACACCAAGATGCCCATTGATGATGGCAGGGCTGGGAACCAGCCTCTGCCTCATCCATGGTAATTCCTTTGTTATCATAACATCTCTTTGTCTTCTTTGCAAAGCCTTCCTGCAGAGATGATCTCCTTTTACAACCCCTTGCATATCTGTTCCTCGCAATACCCTTTGGATTTTCAGCTAAGTTTGCTTTACCATTGCCTTCTATGCTGTATTAGTATCACTTTTACGAGCTTTCCTTTTCCATTTCTTCAAATTACTCATGCCATTAACATTAATCGATGCCATGGTAATATCTTTGCCACGTAATATATCTAGGGACATCCTTTTATTTTGATCATACTCTTTTAAACCACTTACCTCAACAGTAGGAGTTATCACAATGCCTTTTGTAATTTCCCGCCCTTCTACTTCACAAACTAAAACCTTTGTAGGACCATGAGGGATATAATTACCTGAAGTTGGGTTGGCTACATCAGCCATCCCCACTTGGGGACCATGATTGTCTTGGAGGACAAAAGGTTTTAAAAACCTATCACCCTCCAATACAGAGGTAGTCTATGCATGGTCAGAGAGTTGACTTACCTCCTTTTTTCCAAACATGTTCCCGAGGCATAGATCATTAGGAGTTCCTACTCCTTCTGTGCCCTCAGTTGATGGCTGGTATGGGCCTGCCCGAAAACCTTCTTCCTTTTTTTCCACTGTCTCCTTCTCCTTCGCCACCTTTTCTGGATAGACCTCTGTTACCTTGTGCATTGAAACTTCTTGGACCAAATTGCCCTTTCTACCTTGCTGACCTCTCTGTTGATTGTTTCCGCCCTTAGAGCCACCATATCTTCATGTATCAAAAATGTTTGTGTTCTTGGGTTGTCCTCGAAGCCATGGACCAAACTGAGTAGAAACCTGTGTGTCTCCTTGATGAGTAGAACGTGATCTCAAGCACCCTTTTCCTTTGTGATTAAGAACACCACAATGAAAACAAAAGTTCTGCAGTCTCTCATATTTAATAGAAATCCAATGTTGTTTATCGTCAAGCTTTAACCATTTCCCTCGTAACAATGGTTTGTTGAGGTCCACAGCCACCCTTACTCTGAGGCACCTCCCCCATGCACGACCATCTGTCTCCGCCTCAACTCTAATGACATGGCCTATGGACTCTGCAAATTGCTCTCCAAAACTTTCTGTCATAACTGAAAGTGGAAGGTTATGTAGTTGTATCCAGAAAGGCTCAAAATGAAATTGCAGTGCCTCTATGGATACATTGACATCCACCTCCATCATGGTGAGTAGGTGTCTGTCAAAGAACCATGGACGTCCACTCAAGACCTTATCTTTGTCTTCTATCTTTTGAAAATCGATCAGAAATGCTTGTTCACCCAGCTCCTTAAAGGTTACCCAGCCTTCCAACCTCCATATCTGGGACATTGTAGTTCTAAAACCATCGCTATTAACTCCCTTCTCGGTCAGAGCCTTCCCCACTATACAGTATTGGCCCCGTTTCTCCTCTCTGTTTGTATTTCCTTGTTTGAAATGGAAACATTCGCTCTCTTCTTTGGAGAGTTGTAACCTCTCCCATCGTGATGCCAAATCCTCATACTCCATTACGTCTTACCACCCAGAACCCCGTAACAGAACACAGGTAAAAGGAAAAAAACACCAGCTCACAGGAGGTGAGATTTTAAACCTTTGATGGATACAAAGGCACTTGAACCTCACACTTTCTCCCAGAGAAAGAGAAGGCACTCTTTCGCTCTCTTCTTTGGAGAGTTATGAAAATAGCACGACTTTATTAATACTCTTTAGAGTTCTTATGTTCATCATTCTTAAAAATTTTTTGTATTGTTATTTAGATTTAATGAGTACCCTTTTATTGTCCGTTGCTAATTAACTATACATACTTGTTCATGTCATTGTATGCGAGGGTGTATGACCCGATCGGCCAACCTCCAAACGTCACCACTTCTGTCAAATCATAAACGTCACAACTGAGACCTTGCCATTGGATTTTATCCCCCACAAATTTTAAAAAAATATATTGAGACTTTTGACATATACAGTACGTATTTAATTACTTGTTACTAATAGAGTCCATACTATATTTTAAGTGAAATAGACAAAACAGAATCTGTATTATATATCCTGCATCACTTATTCTATATAATCTTACGGAGCCAATCGCAAACACATTCCTTAAATCAAAGCTCGAAATTATATTTTGCAAAATTTAGTCAAAATTACATAAATATCACAAGAAGATGAGTGATTAGGCTCTATTTTATCACAAGAACATGTAGGTAGCTAATCAAACCAAGCTGACAAACAAATTAAAATCAAGATCTATTTTATCAATGCTCATTGAAAAAAAAAAAAGAAGAAGAAGAAGACAAACTAACTAATCAATTAGTTGGCACTACATGAAGTGATTAGGCTTTTTGCAAGACAAAAATCGTTGTTAACTGTTTAAACTTTGTAGGGTTCATGCTCTTCTCCTCCAGCTTCTCCCTCCCTCGACATTTCCTCCAGCGGTTTTCCCTTCGACCTCGAGATCACCAAAAATGTGAAGCATAGCCCAAGCACATTGACAAAAGCGAGCACAAGGAGGGAATTTCTCATTCCAACTCCAGTAGGGTACCCCGGATCAGCCTTCGACTTGTCTTGGATTTGTGATACATATAAGAACCCAAAAGCTCCCACAATTGCACCAGCTTTCCCTGAAGCAGCCGAAATACCATGGCAACTTGATCGAAGCCTTGCAGGGAAGATCTCTGCGGGTACGATGAACGTAGTGCTATTTGGCCCAAAATTGACGAAGAAAAAGGTTAGCGCATACATTACCACAAAGCCAATACGGTTTGCCTTCTGTGTCTAGTGCTGGTAAGGAATGGCTAGGGCATACATGAAAACTTACATGAAAAAAAATCCAATTAGCTGAATGGCAAAATGTCTGATATGATCGATGAGTGCAACTGTGACCCAGTATCCAGGAACAGTGCCGCAGAGAGCAATCAAGGTTTGAGCCCTTGCAATCTTGAAGAGCTGGTCAAGGGCGCTCGTGTTTTTTGCAAAATGGATCCAACCAACTGCATTGAAAATTTCCTTTTGAAACAGATTCTGACTATAATATGCAATGTCCAACAAGAACCATGTCATTGTCGATCCCAACAAGTGTAGCCCATGGCGAGCAATAAATTCTGAGGAGAACAACCCGAAAGAATTACTTCTTTGATCAACCACCACGACCTTCTAATCCTCCTCTTTCACCTCCGTCACTACTTGAATCTCAATGTTCAAGTAGTGACAGAGGTGAAAGAGGCAGTGAAAGAGCCATTGAATCTCAATGGCGGATCACTACTTGGCATGCTTTCTGGTGATTCTTGGCAACTAAGGCAGTGTAAAGAGGGGTTTCCAGCATCTTCATGCGACAATAGAATGTCAAAGCAGCTGGCACTACGCCGAACATGAGAATGATCTGCCATAGATAGTCTGCCTGAGGGACAGTGGATCCGCCAGGATCGACGGAGTAAGCGTTGGCCTAGAATAGATCACGGTTGGCCTAGAATAGATCACGAAAGATGGTAGAAACTAATATAGCCACAGTTCCACCATAGAGAATTCCAAACCCTTGCATAGCGAAAACTGCAGCAATGAAAGCCCCCCAAGCTCTCTTGTTTGAATACTCAGCCATGATCGTTGCAAAGAGCGGGTAATTTCCACCGATACCAAACCCCAGCCAAAACCTGAAAAAACAAATAAGAAGTGTGCTTTAGTATCATGAGCAAAGGTGGACAACAACAGATAATGACAAGTACTAAATACGAAACCCTAGCGAGAACCTGAAAAAACGCAAAGTCTCTATCACCGCCTTTGGGGGGCTCCCAAACGAAGGCCCAGAACCAAAGAAGTACACGACCATAAGCAAGAGCGTGATGCCATAGATGCGCTTCCAACCCAACCTATCACCAAGCCAACCGAAAAAAAGCTGCCCAGCTAAGGTTCCGGAGAATGCAACTCCATTAATAGCGGGGACGACGTTAGGCGGCAGACTAGCGGGCTTCGATGATCCCTTGACGTGTGTTGAAGCATCCAGCCTGGCATCCACGACACAAGGCACATTGCAAGGAATCTCCAAGTCAGCAGCCTCTCTAGAACCTTCAGGAATAACACAGGACAAGTTGTGAATTCTGTTTCTTTGTAAAATCTGTTGTAACGGCCTTGGCAGAGCACTATAACAAACTCTGCCAAGCACCACCTCATTGTATGCACGCCTACTGCTTGCAGTAAGGTCTAGGACAGCTCACAGCAGCTCATTATTTGTGTATATATACAGCACTGTTATACAATCAAAAATCATGAATGAAAAGTGAAAATATTTCCTTGCAAAAGCTTCTCTGTTCTCTAGTCTTTACATGGTATCATAGCACACACTAGACTAATGTCTTCTTCCCAAATGGCTAGCGATATCTCCTCTCTTAGCAAAAACTCCCCTCCTTCCGTTCAACTCTCAAATAATTTCTCTCATGTAGTATCAGTAAAACTAAGCTCTGAAAATTATCTGCTATGGCGTGCTCAAATCATACCATATCTCCATGGTCAAGAACTCTTTCATTTTGTCGATGGTTCCACTCCACCACCATCTCCCTTCAAATCTGTCCCACCTTCTCCATCTACCTCTCCTCTTCCACAAACCAGTCCAGAGTATCTTCAGTGGCGTCGGACTGACCAACTACTCTTGAGTACACTTCTCTCTTCTCATACTGAAACCATCCTAGCCCAAGTCATCTCTTCTCGTACATCTCGGGACCTCTGGGTCACTCTAGAAGCCATGTTTACTTCCCAATCTTAAGCAAAAAATTTTCAAATCAGGCATCAACTCACTAATCTAAAAAAAGGCTCTCTCTCGATTACCGATTACTATAAAAAAGTTCGCTTGCTTTCAGACACCATGACAGCAGCTGGAGAACCTCTCTGTGATTCCGAGGTGGACTCCTACCTTCTCAACGGACTCAACTCTGAGTTCGATTCCTTAGTGATCTCGGTCACCACAAGAGCAACTCCTATCAGCTCTACTGAACTCTTTAATCATCTCCTAACTCTTGAAAGCAGAATCTCTCTACACTCTAGTCAGCAAGGCATCCTTCCCAACCCCTCTGTAAATTTCACCACACATTCCTTCTCTCGTGGTGGACGTAACCCATTTTGGGGTGGAAGAAACAATGGCTGAAATGGTCGCAACCATGGGGGTCGATCCTTCAACTCCTATCAAAACTCATCTCAACCTTCCTTTAAGCCTACTTGTCAAGTCTGCAACAAAGTAGGACATGTTGCCTTGCAGTGTCTACATCGATTTGATCAAGCATATCAACACGGACCACCTCGTTCTTTCTCAACTCACTACACCACCTCTCAATCTCCTTTAGATCAGAATTGGTATCCCGACTCTGCGGCAACAAATCACCTCACATCCGACCTCAACAATCTCAACATCAATGCTGACCATTATCTGGGACCTGAACAAATCTAAGTTGGTGATGGATCTAGCCTACCCATCACTCACATTGGTGATTCTCAACTCTCAACTTCCTCTACAAAAATTTTCATACGAAATTTGCTCCATGTTCCACAAATCACCAAAAACTTAATCTTTGTTTATCAGTGTTGCAAAGATAATCATGTCTTCTTCGAATTTCATGACTCTTTTTTTTGTGTGAAGGACAAACAAACGGGAAGTCTTCTACTTCAAGGTCCAACACATAACAGGCTCTATCATTTTCCTCCAGCCATTCCCGAAAACTCCTATGTGGCTCTTGTTGGTGAAAGGACTACAATCGGTCAATGGCATCATCGCCTCGGCCATCCTTCACTTAGGCTAGTCTCAAACATTTTGCACACCAAGTGTTTGCCTTTTGTTCCCACTAAGCCTAGCTTTTTTTGTTCTACTTGTCCACTTGCCAAATGTCGGCAACTTACCTTTTCCCACTCTGTTAATCGGTCAACTGAACCATTGGAACTTATTTTTGTAGATGTTTGGAGACCTTCCCCTTATATATCACATGATGGTTTTCGTTTCTATATCACTTTTGTGGATGATTATAGTAGATATACTTGGTTTTATCCTCTAGCCTCTAAGGGAGATGCAACATCTACATTTTTAATGTTCCAAAAATTGGTTGAAAGACTACTTGATACAAAAATCAAAACTGTCCAAAGCAATTGGGGGGTGAATTTCGGTCCCTCACAAATGTTCTTAAATCTCAAGGAATTACTCACTGACTCTCTTGCCCACATACTCACCAACAAAATAGTGTGGTTGAGTGAAAGCACCGTCATATTGTTGAGACGGGTTTAGCTCTCCTTGCCACGGCATCCCTCCCATACAAATTCTGGTCTGATGCTTTATACACTGCATCACACCTCATTAATCTCCTTCCATCACCATCCGTTCAAAACAAATCACCACATTTTTTAATCTTAAAAAAAAACCAGATTATACTTTCCTCAAAATCTTTAGCAGCGAATGTTGGCCAAATCTCTGACCTTATAACAACCACAAAATACATTTTAGCTCACTTTCATGTGTATTCCTTGGGTACAGTCCAATTCACAAAGGTTACAAATGTCTTCATGTTCAAACCAACAGGATGTACATATCAAGAGATGTCATATTCAACGAAAATTCATTTCCTTATTTAAAGTCTATCAAACCAGACTTAAATCACACTCAACCCACCCACATCTCACTTCCCATCATCACATCTCACTCTTTGGACCGAAACCCATCCCAACACTTACCCAACACAAACCCAATTCTAAGTCCACCATCACATGATCCAATCTCACCATCGCATGACCCAATCCTCACCTCGTCTTCTCAAACCGATTCCCCTTCTGCACCAACCTACTCGACAGCCTCCAACCCTAACCCTCTGCAACCTCCCAACCCACTACCGGCACCTCCAAGATCTCCCATTATCACACGTTCTAAAACAAATAACTCACGTCCCAAATCATTTTCCCATGGCCAAATACCCTACCCACCACCACGGTAGTGCCTTCTCTTGACTACTGACATTCTTTAAGACCCCCTCTCCTACACAGTTGCCTCATGCTACCCTGCCTGGAGTGATGCTATGAACAAAGAATTTCAAGCTCTTCTACAAAACAAAACTTGGTCACTTGTCCCCCCTCCCCCCTCATAGAATGTTATTGGTTGCAGATGGATCTTTCGGACGAAATATCATGTAGCTCATGGTATCAGAGCCAGGTTACCATGTAAAGACTAGAGAACAGAGAAGCTTTTGCAAGGAAATATTTTCACTTTTCATTCATGATTTTTGATTGTATAACAGTGATGTATATATACACAAATAATGAGCTGTTGTGAGCTGTCCTAGACCTTACTGCAAGCAGTAGGCGTGCATACAATGAGGTGGTGCTTGGCAGAGTTTGTTATAGTGCTCTGCCAAGGCCGTTACAACAGATTTTACAAAGAAACAAAATTCACAACTTGTTCGATGTTATTCCTGAAGGTTCTAGAGATGCTGCTGACTTGGAGATTCCTTGCAATGTGCCTTGTATCGTGGATGCCAGGCTGGATGCTTCAACAATGTGATAATATATGTGATCGGCTTCGTTACGAGGAAGATGCAGAAAAGATCGTAGGAATCGGTGAAGAACACCATGCCAGCGATAACTACAGCGGTGACGTGGTATAGCTGAGTCTTGGCTTTGTCCAGCGTGCTCATGACGACATTCTGCTTGTTCGCCATGGCCTTGAAATCCTTGGATTTCAATCTCTCAAACTTGTTGTATCCTCTGCTTCTACTTTTACTGCTGATTAGCGGTCTATCAGAACTTCTTGATCTCTACGAAATACGAATACAGAGGATTGATTTACAAATTAATCAATTTCTACGAACGATCGAATATATATAAGGAAGGGAGGACGTACGGACCACAGGTCAGAGGATTTGTTGCCCCAGTTCCAATAATCCTTAACAAAGTCTACCTCCCGTAGGTTTTTTCTCGGAAGTAGAAATCCTACGTACGTTTGTGATCCCTCAGCTAAAGGAAAAGATCAACCTTTTTAGTTATTTTTTTAAAAAAAGAATATGTCAATTTATAATTTATAAAATTATAACTTACCATATTACTTACAAGTTATAATTAGTTATTAAAATAAAAATTAAGGATAAATAGTTAATTACAGAATTACTTGCAATTTTAGATTATTTTTATATAAACTAATTCCCCTTATAATATAGATTAATATTGCTATTTATCCATTGAATATGCCAAGCTGCATGCATGCAGCTCTTTACTTCATCTTTTGTTGTTGGTGTTATGAGCGGGATGATTTATGGGAATTAAGACTATAAATTGAAAAAATTATTACCTATTATCTACAGATCAATATTATCTATGATTTTCTATATTAAATATGATTGAAACATGAGAGCATCTTGATCAAACATAAGAATTTGCGACAGTTGGGGATCAAAGCAGTCCGCTTTGAGACACAAGAAATAAACTGAAAATAGCCAAGAAAATATATTACACTATCCTATTTTACCATTAGTAATATTAGAATGCATGAGACAAAAATATCTTACACTGTACTACTGGAAAACCAATTGGCCCTGGAAATCCAAGCATAATAACAGCAAATTACCATCAAACCATCTAAACAGAACGTCGAAAAAGATTATTTTATTTATTACACAAACCAACTAATTAGTACAAAATGTACATATGCAGGAACATATCTAAAGAAATTAAAGTCTAAAACCAAATAATAAACATATATAAGCATAAAACAATTTCTGCATTTGTTATTTAGCAAAAGTAAAAGGAAAGTACCCAAGCTAGCTAGGATGATCAGTCGTTTTGGAAAGTATCTACCTTTCGATCGAAAGCGAACCTTCATTATCTCAACAATATAACTGCATATTTCTTGGGACACATATACAGTACCCATAATTAGATGACTTTTCAAGCACTTTATAGATATGAGAAATGACAAGCTGATTCTAAGAGCCATCCCAGCACTTAGTTATTATTCAAATTGCATGGTAATTATATTAGGGACTTACTATCCATCAGCTACTATTCACTTTCACACCCCACACCTATAGTTTTTCATAGGGTGTGGAAGTATTTTTCATAAAGTATGAAAGTATTTTTCATAGAGTGTGGGATGATGAATAGTGACTAATGAGAAAAAAATTTCATTATATTATAACAATACGAGTGTAAAATAAAACGAAAGGAAAACTTCAAACTAAAACAAATATGGGAAGCGTGAAAACAACTAATGCAGTACCAACACCCATCACACAATTGCACACAATATAAATAACATTCCATTCCAGGCAGGTTTGTTTGATCATTTCTAATATTTTTCTGAGGTTTTATATAACATATATTACAGGAAATTAAGCTGCAACCAAACTCTCATTTCCATTTGACTTTAGAGCTGATGATATAATATTTGAAGTGCTTTGTTATCATGAAAACCGAACAGAAGAAAATCTGCCAAACATACTAAAATCGATACTAATTATAATAAAAATACATCGATATTTAAAATCAGCCTTACAATCAAACCCGTAAGCAAAATAATCTCCAAATCTAATTGAACTCCAAAATACAAAAGGCTACTTCGTAGAAAATTTTAGAAATCATTTTGTTTTTTATCAAAAATTTAAAATTGCTGAAATGAATGAGTCACGAACCAGCTGCAGGTCTACCACGTAAACATTTCTGCCAAAAAGGACAAAAAAAAAAAAAAAAACAAAAAAAAACAAACATATATATCAAGATGATCTATAGCCCAAGCATATTGATCCTTTCATTCCCAACCCCAAAATCTAAAAAACTATTAATTAGGATAAAAAAGCATATCAAATGTAAGAAATCTTAAATAAATTTTATGCACCTCATCAATGACTTTGTACATCTACTTTTCACAATGCATGCAACCTCAAACTGATGATCATCCACAATATCAGAGCAACGACTCTGGATTATGGTTCTCAATAATAACTTCAAAAAAAGCCCAGCTTTTTTGAGAGAGAGGAATTGCAGATGGTTAAATAAATATACAAGAGAGAAATGCAAGAAGAAGAAGATGAGAGAAATAAGAGAGATTACTTTAGGCGGCTGGGCATACAAAGGTTACGGTGGTGGTGCATGGATCGAGCCACTTGTGATGTGAGAGAGAGATATATAGCTTGTTTTATTGGGCATCGATTTTCGTGGTGTTATTTGGGTGAACTTCATTCGAATTGCGTAAACTTTAGTGTTCTAACAAGCAACTCCATTTGAACGCGTTAAGTACCTTATTCGAATGTAAAAAAACTTTCGAGGGAATCATTCTAGCATTTTTTAGAGCAAATTTTTTAGGGACGAATTATTTTGTCCTCAAAATATTACTGTTTGAAAAAACAAAATGACTGTTTGAACGTCATTTTCAACAATTATATTTTTTGAGATGAAATTTAGATTTTGTCCCAAAAATCCACTTTTAAGGTTGAAAATAAATTCTTCCCCAAAACTCTTTGCCCCTAAAGTCAAATTTGTTGTATTAACCCTAACATACCAGAAGATCCCGATCGAAAGCATCATGAATTAAATGACTAACGATTTTTTTGCAGCTTTTTTTTTTTTATAACGAACCAATTTGATAATGCCACCACATAAAAATATGTTAATTATAAAAGAGTTATAGCTGTATCATTATTTTTAAAAATCTATAAGAATGTTGTTCATCTTATTTGTCTTTTATTATTGTTTCATTATATATCCTTGAAATTCACATTTTTGTACTTTATTTTCTTATCTGGATTATTATTTAATTAGAAACAGTTTTTTTCATGAGTAAAGAAAACTCACAATTTATAATTAGTGAAATTCCCAAAAACCCGGTTCCCCCAAGATTACAATCATGACAGCCTCTTGTGTGCCTTCAACAATTAAAAGATTGACAATATATAAATATATATATATATATAAATATTTATATATATGTGCATGGTAATTACTAAGGATGTAATCGGTTCGTTCTGATTTTGAAATTCTGTAAATCAATATAGACCGATTCATCGGTCAGAAAATTAACCGAAACTTTAGATTTTTTTTTTTGTGTATGTATGTATGGTTGATCAGTCCGGTTTTAGAAGTGTGATTCGATTTTGGACATTTCTCTTAAGCTAGTTGATTTTTCAAACCCAAATGAAATTTTTTTACCTCAAATATAATAGAGTCCAAAACATTATTTTCAAAATCACCATCCATAAAACCACATAAAATGTGTAAAAATCTATTTATCAAAAATGTATTTATCATTAATATAATCAAAAGCGTACTCTTATAGTTATATCATACTAATATTATATTATATTATATTATATCATTATCTTTGTTTATAAAAGGAACATTATACTTAATATATAAGGATAAATAATAATATATTAAGAACTTAAAATTAATATCATGTTTAAGAGTAAGTTTATATCAAGTAAGCATAACAAATAAGTCTAAAATCTCATGTTATATTAATTTTATAATATCTATAATATATAGCATATAATATATAATATAAAAATAATATATATATTTATATTGCTTTGTTTAATCCAATTTACTTTTCAAATTATGAAATCCATAACAGAACCGGTTCTCAATCGATTCTGATTCCTAGAAATTGAAATCAGCCAAACCGGTTGTAAATCCGACCGGTTTGATTTGATTCGATCAATTCAATCAGTTTTTTGACTTTTTCTTACACCCCTAATAATTAGAAGGCAAAAGATAGATTTCCTTTTCTTAATATTAATTCTATCGGGGGTCCAACATTTGATCTTTCTTTATTCTAATGGTTTTATTAATGCAACCGATAAACGTATAGTAGTGTCGAGTTGCTTTTTTAAGGGTTTGTTTAGAAAGTGAGATGGTCATCTTAAAATTTACTATAATTTTATTCTCAAACATTACATAAACACAAATATTGTTAAATCAAACCCAACCTAGACCCCAGCCCTATTTCAACCTGCCCAAGCCCATGGAGGATGAGGTGTCATGCACCATTTTGATTCCCCTCCCTAGAGTTTGATTTTCTTCCCTTCTCCCAGCACCACTCTCTCTCCCCTATCTCTCCCCGACCCTTCTCTTCAGACTCTCTACCTCTCTTTATATCGCCACAGCCCAAGCCTTGCCCCACCATCACTAGCGACATCGCACGAAGCCACAAGTAAATCTTTTCCTCTATCTCTTCCTCTCTTCCTCTCTTCATCAAGTTGTTGCTCTCTATTTCTCATATCTCTTTTCTCCTCTCTTCCCCCCGATTTTGGTGTCAACTCCAGCATCCTCTACCGTCCAATATCAAGTCTAGGATGGTAAGCCCATCGGTCCTTCTCTAGCTCTCTACACGTGTCTCACTATCTCTCTGTTGGTTTTTTGGGTCTATCACCATCCACCCCATCCCAACCACTACTATTCCACTTCACGCCGTTAAGCTTCTCTGTCCACCTTTCTTCCCTCCCTCTCGTAGATCTCTCTCTCTCTCTCTCTCATTCTCTATTTCTCTCTCCTAGGGTTCCCCCTTGCCATGACCCTACAAACACACACATTGTCGTAGATTTCCACCTCTAGCTCACCCGCCAACCACCACATACATGCCCACACTCTCTTTTCCATCCTCAAGAGGGCTAGGTTGTTGGGGTTGGGACACCCTAGCCGTTGCCACTGCCGCCACTCCATCATATTGTGCCACCCACAATGACTCTCTCTCTCTCTCTCTCTCTCTCTCTCTCTCTCTCTCTCTCTCTCTCTCTCTCTCTCTCTCTCTCTCTCTCTCTCTCTCTCTTGCGCTCTCTTTCCTCTCCCTTTCACCTTCTCTATTTCGACTCTAACGTCGTTGCCCACCACATTTCATCACCATGCTATAAGTAATCCTCGGACTAACATTTAAAATAATTATCGTTGAAAAATTATGAAATTGTCTATTGTCCAATCTGGTTGTGAATTTGTATGGCGGCCGAGGGCCTTTGTGAAGAGTTGGGATGGAAATTGTAATTTGGTTATGAATTTGTGTGGTGGCTGAGGGCCCCTGTGAAGTGTCAAGTCTGAAATTTGTAGTTGGTTATTGTGATGTTGGGGTTGTATATGCTGTTGAAATATTGTTTTTGTCTTGATAAATATTGTTGTTGTTATGTCATTGATCACTTATAAATTGTTCATTTTTTGTCACATTATAAATGATAGCTATCATTGATAATTATGTCATTAAATTTTGATTTTGTGTGGGTATAAGATGAAATTTATAAAATTGTTGATTTTTAAGTCAAAGGATTTGTGTGGGTGCTTTTGTGTCATGACCCCAAGTCGAGATAAGGTATTATCTCGGTGGAGCTTCTATGATTTCTTGGGAGCGCATAAAATTGAGTGACGTCACTTAGATTGTCAACAGGCAACAACAGGTTCGAGCTAGATGGTAACTCTCTCGGGCAGACTTTGTTGCCTCTCTGTTGGCGAAGGCTAGAGGATATCTAATCACATACATGCCTGTCCAAAGTTGGGCATTGCTTGTTGCAAATTCGTACACACTGTCAATACCCCTGGTGTGAAGAAAGGAGTCAAAGTGTGTTGATGGTCTACAGGTGAGACCATGGTGCATACATTAATAAAATTACTGAATGGATTTTATGTCGGATGTTTGAGTATCATGACCCCAAGACGAGATGAGACATTATCTTGGTGGAGCTCCTCTGGTCACTCTGAAGCATGTAAAACTGAGTAACATCCCATAGATTGTTGTTGGAAAACAACGGGCTCGAGTGAGAGCAATAACTCTCAAGAATTGACTTTGTTGCCTCTCTACAAGCGAAGGCTTGAGGATGCCTAGTCACGTATGTGCCAAGCACGAAACTAGACATCGCTTGTTACGAAGTGACGTGCACGGTTGTTACCCATAATGTGACGAAGGGAGCCAAAGTGTACGGAGGGTCCATAGGGAAGACTATGGTGCATACTTTAATCAAATGGGTGTTTTCAAAAATTCAAAAAGTGATCTTAGGGTGCGTAGTGTATTCTGTGATAAATGAGTGCGTACTTGAGTTTGATAAATTGCAAATGTCATAATTCTCTATAATCTCCTATTTGCATAATTTCTTATTTTTCCACCTGAATGTATTTTGACTTGGTTTCGCTTATTGAGATTTTACGAAATCTCATTGTAGTGTCCCCACCTGCGGTTCCACTCTGTGGAATTGTAGATGTTGATGCAAAAGATGGGTACGAGTATGGACGTCCTTTGCCAGAGGAGTGAAGATTGTCGTCTTTTCCCCCATTGGTTATTAAGTGTATTTCTTGTTCTTTTATTTTTATGGGATGACTGTAATAATTCTTCCATCTATGGTTGGAGCTTGGAGACTTATGGGTTATTAGAAGGTAATGTTTTAATTTTTCTGGTATTGTTAGATTTTATTCACTGTCCTTTTTATTTTTCTATTGTAAATTAACTGAACACCAATTTATTGCATGTACGCACACACTTTGTTGCCACAATGGGCTAGGGGTGTATGACTCGAGTGGTCAACATCCCGGCGTCACGACTTCTGCCAAAACACAAGCGGGGTCGATGGCACCAAAAATACTTTTTAATTTCAAATTTTCAATTTCAAAAGCATTTTGTTGCTTGTTGCTGGTTCAATCGTTGTAGACAAATGGTATGTTGAACTCAATACTGGGCAACCTGTTTTCTGAGGTTAAAAGGCTATGTAGTTGCTTTGAGAGTGTTATCTTTAAACATGTGTATAGAGAGGGTAATAGAGTAGCTCATGAGCTTGCTCAAAATGCTTGGAGAGTTGATGATCTTGAAATGTGGTGGGATTGTATTCCAGACTTTCTTTTTCAAACCTTATGATTTGTTAAATGTATATAACCGTGTTTATCTCAATGAAGATGTTGGTTGTTATAAAAAAAAAATTACAACTTTCTTAAACTTCTAATTGTAATATCTTTTAATAATTACCTCTATGTGAGGGTTCAATATATGTTTGAATAAGAAACATAAACTCAAACAACGAGCAGTTATCTCTATTTTAATTATCCAGAATTTAATACTAATATATTAGTATTAAATCTGGATAATATATATATATATATATAAATATAATATATTTACCAAAGTGTGACACATAAGCTGCCACGACTTAAGTCTCGGAGACGAGTTCTTTCAGTTTATTCGAAGCATTGCTGAATGAATTCTTGGCGTGGTATCTTGGACTTTCTTTGTTCAAAGCATCCCATCACAAACATAAGCTTCGAATAAAGAAAGACCAAACGAAATAAGAAATGCTTGGAATAATAGCGTACGTAAGATAAAAGACGATGCCATTACATCCTTTCGTCCTTCGGATCATATTTTTTGGGGCCCATCGTCATGTGTTTTCTACTTCCAACCAGGTGATCAGATTTTGAGGAGATTACAAAGAGATCAAGAGAAAATAAAGGAAAATAATTAATTAATCCCACTATAAATCAAGGTAGCTTCATTATGTAAAGATACCAAATATTCCATGTCTTTTTATATGACTTTATGGCGTTTAATTGGATCACCTGCATCGACTAATTTCTTTGCTTTCGTCATCAAGAATAATTCAAGCAGGCCACAAGGCTTTTCCATGACATGACCATATTTTAAATTAAAGATATTATTACAAAATAATTTATTAAAATATCATCTTTTTAAAATACAGTCATAGAAAATATTAATTATGTAAAGATTGCGTGCCTATCATTGCTCAATTGAAACATTAAACACGTGGTGTTAATTACCACTTTCACAAAGACTTGTGAATTGGAGAAAAGAAAAAGGAAAACAAAGGGAATTTGGGTAGGGAGACTTTGGTCCTATTGTAGCATTAAACGTTTTAAAACTAATTTATCTTTCTAGGATAAAGTAGAAAAAAAAATGACTCAAAATTATTCCAATAATATTTGAGGGACTTTGAGCGGCAAAGTAATGAATGGTCCAAGTTTGTATTAATTTAATTTTAACAATGTCTTCAAATAGTAATATTTAAACATTTAAGAGAAATATTGCTACAATTATAAATAAATTTTACAAAAGTAAACTTATAAACTGACGTAAATTATCAAGTATCACGTCAAGTCTACTTTATAAGACGAATGATAAGTGAGAGAGATAGCAAAATGTGGCTACATTTCTCTCTATATATACAACCATGGCTGTAATGTAGATCAACATTTCATGCGTAAGTTTATACACTCCCACACGTACCATTGCTGCCAAGTTTTCGAAAGGGTGATCAACAGCCACCTCTTGCTCATCAGTGGCACAAAAAGCTCAGAGTAGTAATACTACTTCTTTATTACCAGGTAATCCGATATTTCCTCCCCTCAGCGCACAGTGATATATACAGACATGCACAGATCATTTTTTACAATTTTTAACATAAACTTTATAACTACTTGTGATAAAAGATGGATATATATATATATATATAGTTCATGCAGATTATATTAATTACTTTTTGTTGTTTCAAGTGAATGGCATTAAATTCTAATTAACATTGTATTCTTATCTGGAATATCACCAAGAATTGCCGTTTTTGCTTCTTGTAATTTAGGCAGGGACAAAGCCAAGGGGGCGACGTGGGCCTGGCTTTTTTACTAGGTGTTTTACGGTCCGTTTGAATAGCAAGATGAGATTAGAAGAGTTGTGATTGTTTGGGAATAGTAATAAGATTATTATTTGAAATTAGATAAGATGAGATGAGATGAGATGATATAGTTTCAATATCTCACATCATGGATGTTTATAATATGCTCATATAAGTAGCATGTTTTCCTTTTTAACTTTTGACAATTATGCTCATATAAGTTTCACATTAAAAAAATTAAGGGGTGTATATTCTTCATAATTTTTTAAATGTGTCCTTTTTGTAATCATTAAATTAGCTTTTGGTCTCTAGTAATTTTGTTTTCTATTATATTTAATTTGAAGAAAATTAAGATTTAAGATTATATTATTTCTCATTTAAAAATTTATAATTATCTAAGTGAAATATATTTAAAGAAAAATAATTTATAATTATCTGGCATATAAGCTAGCTGCACAATGTGCATAATTCATGTTATATAATAGTTTCTAAGCTTTTTTTAGTTATAAAATTGAATATGAGATTTAATTGCATAGTCATGGGACTATATAATTTCCTTCCAATATAATTTGAATTTGAAGGCCGGTGGCGGCTTGTTTTTCTTGTCAGGAAAAAAATTAGGAAAGAAAGAAACCTTGATAGATGGCCGAGGAATCAGCAGCTATGGTCATACCAGAAGAAACAATTAATGCTGTAACAAATATTAATGAGCATAAGGGGCCAACATGGTTAGTAGAGAAAATCGAGCATGCTGAAAGCATAGCTCTTAATCGCCCATCACATCAAACTATTTTGAGTATTTACAGGGTTCCTCATTCGCTTAGGGAATTGAACAAAGAAGTTTACACACCTCAAGTTATTTCAATAGGGCCTTTTCACTACCGCTCGCAAAAATTACAATCCATGGAAATTTATAAACTGAGATATTTCAGGAGGTTCATGGAAAGAATTACGTACCAAGATCAACAGGGATGAGATGTTAGCAAGCATCATACAAGATTCGGAAGAACGGGTACGTGGATGTTATGCAGAGGCCATTTCATTTGATAGTGATAATTTGAGGCAAATTATCTTGGTGGATGCGACCTTTATCATTGAGTTTTTCTTGAGAGCTTGGTCAGAAGAATTTTTGGGAGATGACGACTCTATAGAAGCAGAGCCATGGGCGCTGCTTTCTAGGATAGAATCTGACTTGATATTACTTGAGAATCAACTTCCTTTCTTTATAATCGAGAAATTATATGAACTGCTTCCACTCGATCAGTCTCCTTCAATATACCCATCTAGCTTCCTCGAGCTTACCTTTAACTTCTTTGAAAATCAGAACGTTCAAAACATACGTCATGATGAGATAGATTCAGAAGAAGTAATGCACTTTGTTGATTTGTTGAGATACTTTTACTTGCCTTGTCACCAAATGCTCCCAGCAAGAAGTGGGAAAGCAGTTAACGAAATTTACTGTGCCTCCCAACTGGCTGAGGCAGGATTGAAGTTTAAGCCAAGTTCAAGCAGATCCATAATTGACCTAAAATTTAACGAGGGAGTGCTGGAAATCCCAAGATTTACATTACGCCATGACACGGAGATTTATGCTCGGAACCTCATCGCCTTGGAGCAATGTGTCTATCAATTTGAAAGATATGTTACTGATTATTTTATAATGTTAGATTTCCTTATCAATACAGGCAAAGATGTGGATTTACTTATTCAACAGGGGATCCTTGTGAATGAAATGGGCACCAACAATATTAGACCACCTTTCGCCGGCAATTTGTGCACAGGTATCTCGTTGAGGGATGTCAATGATGATTATTATGGTCTCTGTAGACAATTGGTGGATTTCCATAGAAAACATTGGTAAGTAATTCTGAAGAGTAGCTTGAAACATGATTATTTTCGCACACCTTGGATGGGTGCTGTTACCATTGGTGCTATTATCTTGTTGATTTTCACTCTCATACAAACTGTTTGTACTGTCATTTCGACATTCAAGTAGAGTGAAATGCTGCTTGTGTAATAAGAGTACATATTAATGGATTGCCTGCGTTGCATTGTTATAATATCTTTCATTGATCGCTAGTTTTTTCTTAATTCATGGAAGTTTGTAATTAAGTTGGTTGTGGGATGCATTCAACCTACAAGTTGGAAAGCTTTATGAATGTCCCTCAAAGTCAATACGATATCATTTCTGGCCTCTTTCTAAATGGAAAAAAAAAAAAATATATATATATATATATATGCTTATTAAATTGAAAAATCATATTTTAATTCTTTATTGGTCTCACGCACGGATGAGCCAATTCATTATTTATGCGAACATAGGCTCTACAAACACCAAAAAACCTTTTTTGGGATGAAAATTGTAATTTCGTCTCAAAATTATCTTTTACGACGAAATCCACCAAACTCGTTCAAAGGCTTTTCGAATGGGAAAAAAGTTACTGGACGAAAGTGTTGTTAAAGGCGGCAACACTATTCTCTCCTTAGAAAGTTCTACATCAAGTCACAATCATCCAAAAAGGCCTAATCTAGAAAGGAAAATGATTTACTTACAACATATTGTACAATATATTATATAACAATGTATTAAATGAGAGATAATTTTGTAAAATCATCTTACTTTTATAAGATGATTTTATAAAAATATCCCTCGTTTAACATATTGTTATACAATATATTGTACAAAATATTATGAGTGTATCATTATTCATCTAGAAAAGCCTAGATTTATCTTGATCAAAACGAGGCCTAAAAAGAGTTAGCGTGAGTGTGACAATTAAAATAAAGAGAGTGAATCAGTCGTGCTTGTTGGCAGGGGCGGACCTACCCCCAAAAATTTTTAAAAATATGAATTAATATATGATTTTTTTAAAGATATCTTAATATAAAGATAATTCAGTACCCCTCTAAAATTTTTCAAATATATGGTTTAGTATATGGTTTTTTAAAGATATCCTAATTCACCCCCTCCAAAACATTTTCAAAAATCTCATTTAGTACTTAGTTGTCTAGGTTTCTTTTAGTTTTTTAATCATTTTTTTATAATTACACCTATTTTTTGTCATTAATAAAATCTCATATTCTCTTTTTTTTTTTTTTTTTTTACATCTCATAAGTGGTAATAAAATATCTTGGTCTCTTTTTATAAGTTATTTGGTAAATTTACAACCTCATTTTTCCTATTTATTTACACTTTTTCTTGATCAGTGGCCAGTCTTAATGTTTTAAATATTTGATTCATAAACTTTAGCTTTCAAACGTTTGCATTAAGCATGTTTACCTATATCTGACTTTGTAAAATATTGCCTTCCTTGATCAAAATTAGCATCTTGCATGCATGACCCTCCCGGGCACTATCTTTTTCAATAAATCCATCCTCCTATACAATATAATGAGAAAAATGATAATAGTAATAATAAAGGGGGAACAAAGCAGATAGTTAGTCAATCCATTCCCCACAAGTTCACATAAAGAGAACATGGGGAACGGGGGGTGTAGGGAAAAACCTTCTTTCCACTTTCCAGGAGTTATACAAGAGATTTTAAGCCCGGTTTGGGGTTGGGGATGGAAGGTCTTGAATGTCAAGTTCTGAGGGGATGGGAGCTCTTGAATTTTTCTAAATGCCCGGTGCTGTTCCTCCGCTTTTTTCTCACCGTGAAACTCTCCTCTTAGTTCCTTTTAATTTATGATTTTCAGTTGAAGTATGCAAATTAACTCTAACTCAAAATCTCATATGGCCCTTCGCCCTCTCTTAAGAATGGAGTGAAGAGTGTGGCTGTTTGTTTAAGATGTGTTGGGTAAAATCAAATTATGATTGTCACATCAGGTATTGGGAGATAGAAACTTTATACGCTCGTTTCTTGAGGAAGATGGCTGTATAGAGCTGTTGAGGGACATATGGTGTGATACCTGTATTTACATGTAATTTAAGTAAGTAAATTATTTAATTAATAAGAATTATGGGTTTTCTTGTTTTAAATTTTAGATGATTTACGTGGTATTATTTTAAAATTTTTAACTGTTAATTTAATGTGTTTGTTCATTATTTAAATTGCTCTTTACATTAAATTGGTTTAATATTCGACTTTAAAATTATTATGTTGTTGGATTTTTATTTTTATTTTATTTTAGCTAATTACTGCATTTAAATTATTTTATTCAACTTACTGTTTTGAAAATTTTTTTGTTGAATCATTTTTATAACCCAAGTTGTGAGAATTGTACCTCATTTCTTTTCCTCACTTTTTTCTTTTTCCCTCTTTTTCTTTTCCTTCTTCTCTTTCTTTTTCTTCTTATTTTCCTCTGCTTCCTCCTCCGGCGCATGACCTTCTCCTCCGATTCCCTTTCGTTTTCTTCATCCACCCCTAGCGCCGCCGTGCACTGCCCGTTGCTGTCATCTCCCCTCACATTCTCTTCCCCTCCGACCGGCAACCTCACTCATCCATTTTCAGCTCCTCCCTTGCCGCCAATCTCCCCCACGCACGGCTTCAAGCCGCGGCCCTCTTTCATTCCAGCACCGTCGTCAAGCTGCCATTGGCCACCACCTTTTCACCACAACACTGGCGTCCTCCAGCTACCTAACCCACCCATCATCAGCCCCAATCTGCCACCCTTGAAGCCCCTCTAACTCATTTTTTGATTTGGGTACTTTAGCCTCCAACCGCCATCCACGCCGCCACCCACGGCCAACCACCACGACCATTAGTTTCACCAACACCCCTAAGCCCTTCCCAAGTAATCTGAAGTCTTCGTTTGTCTCCATTCAAAAATTGGGTTTTTTATACCCACGGCCATAGTCCAAAATACACTGTTTCATTGCTATGCTGCCACTCCTAGCATCTTCATGATCCTTCAAAAATTATATTATAGCACTGTAAGTATTTTTCCCAAAGAACTTTTGAGATTTAAATGTATTTTTACACTAACTCACTTTTACTATGAACTGATTAGTTATGCCAAACTGAGTCCTAGGAGTAAGAGAGTCGGTTGGATTGGAGGATAGAGTTGTTGTGTGATTGGATTATGTTGGGTTTTGTTGGCTATTGAATCTTTGTATTGTGTCATATACAATGCATTTACACGCATGTTCATGTTTCTAAATAAAAACTGGATTTTCGCACAATCGCATACATGTTCATGTGTATATTTGAAAAACTGGATTTTTATGTGAGAGATGATTTTGAGTATGTTTGAAATGATTGGATTGATAGGTTTGAGAGAAAGGAAAAGAGACTGTAGTGGTCGTGGTGTAGTCTCGCCTGTGATTCTCACCTACGATGTACTCAGTAGGGATGGTGGTAAGCAGGGATGGTGATATAGTCCCGTCTATGAGTCCCGCATATAATTCTCGCCTACAGTACATGCAGTAAGGATGGTGGTAAGCAGGGATGGTGGTACAGTCATGTCTGTGATTCCCGCCTACAGTGCTCTGATAGGTACCTCTTGCGTAAAAAGGAACTGTGGGGATGATGGTAAGCAGGGATGGTGGTATAGTCCAACATGTGATTCCCGCCTACGAAGCATGCGGTAAGGATGGTAGTATAGTCCCGCCTGTGATTCCTGCCTACGGTGCATGCGGTAGGGATGGTGGTAAGAAGTAATGGTGGTAGAGTCCCGCCTATCATTCCCGCCTACAGTGTCTGATAAATAATTATGTTGAGTCATTTTCTGGGAAAATGGCAGATTTTATTCATGGCGTGTTTTGGGTCAAATGAGATTTTTGGCGTGCGTTGGAAAATAATCATTTTCGGAGAAAATGAGGTTTTGGAGTCACATTTATGTTTCATCATGTATATATGTTTGTTGGTTGCATTAATGCATTTTTTATTTCGTGTGTTGTTTGAATTATTACTTACCTGCGATACCGTTTTATGGTATTGCAGATTTTGATATAGATGAGGACGACGAGCCTTAGGCTTTGGCTCCACTAGAGGAGTGATCTGGGGTTGCTCTTGTGTAACGAAATTTATTTTTCTACTTTTTATACATTTTGCCCTTTGTATTATATTTCGGGATAACTGTATAACTCTTTTATGTACTACTTTTATTTTGGTAGGTTTGTGTTTAAAATTTTGGTACTTAGTTGGCTAGCTTTTAATATAACCGCTGCGACTTTTGTTGTGCACTTTTTGCATGTTGCACACCCTTGAGCACTTATCGTTGGGATGTGTGACCCGTGTTCTCATCATCCCGACGTCACGATTCCCGTGTTTCCGTACGTGGGAGTCTGGGCATCACAGGTGGTGTTTTTAAGCAAGAACTTGGTTTTTCTGCATCCTAATTTTACAACTTTCTGACTGGAAGACTGTTCAGTAAGACGCATTCTGAACCAATATTTTTAATTTCATCTTGGTATGTCGTAAAGGTTGTCACTAAGAAATGAGATACATTAATTTTCATAATTGCACGGAATGGTGCTTTTCAAATTAACATAAAAGGTCAGAGAAGATCTTGTGGAATGTTGCTGGCACAAAATCTGAATTATTGGCTCTCATTCCTTAAAGGGTGGTATTGTGCGTCTGTATTGTGCATGCTTATCAGCTTAGTTGATTGTCCCATACATTTTTTGCCAAGTCTTCTCTGACCATCTTAAAGGTATTCAAGAGACCAGCTGCCATGGGGCTATTATGAGTCCAGCGATTGAGTACTGATAATCCTCATTGTTTGATATATTGTGAACGGCAAGTCTTTTAACTTGATGATATTTGTCTGCGTGACAAAAGGATGCTTGAAAATCTTTCCACTTGAGGGAACATGGGCAGGTGAGGGGTGATGGAGTTGGATGACTCGGTTTGTTCTTCTTCCGGTTGCTAGTGTTTCCTTGAACTCTAAACTTCTGACTTTGGAGGCTCATGTTGTTGAATGCTTTTACAGATGACTAAACTTATGTCTGGTTCATTGAGTATAGATTTGATTTTTCGAAGATGAACATTTGAATTTGGAGAATATATGCTGCCTCTGTATAAGAAGTGAGCCCCACTTTGGTGCCTTAGCAAGAAACCTCTGTACTTAAAATTACTGGATCACGGAGAAATAGGATGGAAATAGCTTTTAGGTTATCAGTTATCACTAATAGATGTAATATGTTGTCTCTTCTGAGGCTGTGAAATTGTGGTATTTTAGCCATTTCTTATCCATATGATATTTTAGCCTCTTATTCCTTGGTAATGTTAGCCCTGCGTTGGAATTTCTTCAGCATAGGATTTCAAATAATAAAGCAAAATTAGGTCCTGCTTTTAAGGCCTGCAGGTAGGCACAACAATTCTTATTAAAAGAAGCTATTAGGGGTTGGTGGTTATGAACATAGATATCTCCGTCAACCAGAATTTACTAATGTTTGGGAAAAAAACAAACGAGGGAATTAAGCATTGAAGGGCTGTTCACAATGCACTTAAAGTCCAACTTTGTGATTGTCGTTCAACCTTTCTCTCTCTCTCTCTCCCTCCCTCCCTCTATCTCTCTCTCTCTCTCTCTCTCTCTCTATATATATATATATATATACATATAGAGAGAGAGAGAGAGGCCACTTCAGATTAGCATTTCATTGCTAGGTTTATACACTCCCCCACGAACCATTGCTGCTAAGTTTCCGGGGTGATCAACAGCCACCTGATCTTCTTCATCAGTGGCACACAAAGCTGAGAGTATAACTTCGTTACCAGGTGATCCGATATAACTCCCTCCCCTCAGCAGTGATATATATAGACACTCAAGATTTTTACAATTTTTAACATAAACTTCACTACTTTGTGATATATATTAATTACTTTTTGTTGTTTAAAGTTAATGGCATTAAATTCTAATTAAGATTGTATTCTAATCTAGAATATCACCAAGATTAGGCTTTTTTGCATCTTAATTATAATTTAGGCTGCATGGACAAAGCCAAGGGGGTGAGGGCCGGGGGCCTGGCTTCTTGTAGTATTAAATTTATAATTATCTAAGGGAAATATATTTAATGAAAAATAATTTATAATTATCTGGATAGCTGCTAGCTGCACAATGTGCGTAATTCATGTTATATAATAGTTTCTTAGCTTTTTTTTAGTTATAAAATTGAATATGAGATTTAATTGCATAGTAATGGGACTATATAATTTCAGGAAAAAAATAGAAAAGAAAGAAACATTGATAGATGGCCGAGGAATCAGCAGCTATGGTCACACCAGAAGAAACAACTAATTCTGTAACAAATATTAATGAGCATCAGGGGCCAACATGGTTAGTAGAGAAAATCAAACATGCTAAAAGCATAGCGCTTAATCGCCCATCACGTCAAACTATTTTGAGTATTTACAGGGTTCCTCATTCGCTTCGGGAATTGAACAAAGAAGTTTACACACCTCAAGTTATTTCAATAGGGCCTTTTCACTACCGCTCGCAAAAATTGCAATCCATGGAAATTTATAAACTGAGATATTTCAAGAGGTTCATGGAAAGAATTACCAAGATCAACAGGGATGAGATGTTAGCAAGCGTTATACATGATTCGGAAGAACGGGTACGTGGATGTTATGCAGAGGCCATTTCATTTGATAGTGATACTTTGAGGCAAATTATCTTGGTGGATGCGACCTTCATCATTGAGTTTTTCTTGAGATCTTGGTCAGTAGAATTTTTGAGAGATGACGACTCTATAGATGCAGAGCCATGGGCGCTGCTTTCTAGGATAAAATCTGACTTGATATTACTTGAGAATCAACTTCCTTTCTCTATAATCGAGAAATTATATGAGCTGCTTCCACTCGATCAGTCTCCCTCAATATACCCATCCAGCTTCCTCAAGCTTACCTTTAACTTCTTTGAATATAGGAATGTTCAAATGATACGTCATTATGAGATAGATTCAGAAAAAGTAATGCACTTTGTTGATTTGTTGAGATACTTTTACTTGCCTCCTCACCACATTAGGCTCCCAGAAAGAAGTTTTAATGTAGTTCACAAAATGTACTGTGCCTCCCAGCTGGCTGAGGCAGGATTGAAGTTTAAGGCAAGTTCAAGCACATCCATACTTGGCCTAAAATTTAACGAGGGAGTGCTGGAAATCCCAAGATTTACATTACGCAATGACACGGAGATTTATGCTCGGAACCTCATCGCCTTGGAGCAATGTGTCTATCAATTTGAAAGATATGTTACTGATTATTTTATGATGTTAGATTTCCTTATCAATACAGGCAAAGATGTGGATTTACTTATTCAACAGGGGATCCTTGTGAATGAAATGGGCGCCAACAATATTAGGCCACCTTTCGCCGGCAATTTGTGCACAGGTATCTCATTTAGGGACGTCAGTAATGATTATTATGATCTCTGTAGACAATTGGTGGATTTCCATAGAAAACATGGGTTCGTAATTCTGAAGAGTAGCTTGAAACATGATTATTTTCGCACACCTTGGATGGGTGCTGCTACCATTGGAGCTATTATCTTGTTGATTTTCACTCTTATACAAACTGTTTGTACTGTCATTTCAACATTCAAGTAGAGTGAATTGCTGCTTGTGTAATAAGAGTATATATTAATGGATTGCTTGCGTTGCATTGTTATAATATCTTTCATTGATCACTAGTTTTTGCTTAATTCATGGAAGTTTGTAATTAAGTGCATGAGTTGTGAGTTGTGGGATGCATTCAACCTACAAGCTGGAAAGCTTTATGAATGTCCCTCAAAGTCAATACGATATCATTTCTAGCCTCTTTCTAAATGAAAAAAAAAAAAATATATATATATATATATGCTTATTAAATTGAAAAATCATATTTTAATTCTTTATTGGTCTGATGCACGTATGAGCCAATTCATTATTTATGCAAACATAGGCACTACAAACACCAAAAATCCTTTTTTGGGATGAAAATTGTAATGTCGTCTCAAAAATATCTTTTACGACGAAATCCACCCAACTCATCCAAAGGCTTTTCGAATGGGAAAAGTGTTACTGGACGAAGGTGTTGTTAAAGGCGGCAACACTATTCTCTCCTTAAAAAGTTCTATATCAAGTCACAATCATCCAAAAAGGCCTAATCCAGAAAAGCCTAGATTCATCTTGATCAAAACGAGGCCTAAACAGAGTTAGCGTGAGTGTGACAATTAAAATAAAGAGAGTGAATCTGTTGTGCGTGTAGGAAGGGGCGGACCTACGTTAGTGGTTACCCCCCAAAATTTTTTAAAAATATGAATTAATATATGGTTTTTTTAAAGATATCTTAATATAAAGATAATGCATCCACTAACATTTTTCAAAAATATGGTTTACTATATGATTTTTTAAAGATATTCTAATATAAAGATAATTCACCCCTCCAAAACATTTTCAAAAATCTCAATAAAGTGATTTTGGTTATTTCTCATTAAGAGCTTCTCCAAACCCACCAAGTGTTTTGTCCCAAAATTTCGTTCGAAAAGTTGATAAAAGAGTTTGTTATTCAAACTGCATATATCAAACAGAATGGTTTCAAGTGTTCGAAAAGATGATATCACATTCAAATATTGAATGTAAATGTCACAGTCCATGAATGGAATGGTTGGGTTGGGCTTGGGCCAAGTCTAATAGGGACTAATTTACTTACTTGTTATTTCATTTTATAGAGTGGGCCGCAGAGTAGCTAGGCCTTAGTTGTTTTGCTTTCTTTTATTGAGCTTGTTTAGTTTACAGTCGTGGATCTAGTTTAAGGCTAAGGCATTTTTCCTTTGTTGCAAGACCTTCATATAAGGTTATTGTAACTACCGAAAGGGGGCATCGAGAAAGAAACTAAATCAAAAGTCTATTTTCCTTCTCTTCCCATCTTCTTCGTTCTACTATGGAGTGCTCTCCTCGAAATGAGCAATTTCAGCATATTTTTTCTTAAGTACTTAAGGTGTGTTATAATTGGTATCAGAGAGACACCGATCTCTGTATTATCAAGTTATGGAAATAGAAGAAATTATCTCATCATTACTCAAAATCAAAGAGCCGATCGAGCAATCACAACAATGCTATGAAGTTATTCTGCAAACATTCAAAAATGTCAAGAACGGCTTTGAAGGCCTCGGGAAGAACTTTATGAAGAGTTCACCTATCTGGAACACCAACTCTACATTATGCATAAAAGGAAAAATGCGCAGCAAGTGTAGAAGAAAAATAGGTAGTCAACTCGGATCATTTTCCTCTTTCTCGTGTTCCCATAAATCCCATTAGAAATCAGAGACCATTTTCTCCATTCTCATATCTTCATCGCCGACTATCTAGTCCTTCCTTTACTCTCAAGAATTATTTCATTTCTCTTTCATTTATGTCGGTCAAGCCTAGCAATAACTTAAGCATCGGGATGAATCTAAATACTAGATGGAAACTTGATCCTGGTGGTCTCTGATTACAACCCTCACGTTTCTTCCTCTTTAACCTTTATCTCTATCAATGTTGTTTCCACTCAGCCAAGCATCCTCTCTCCCCAATATTTCCCATATATCTGATTTTCACTTGATATTTCCTCACGACCTGGTCAATCGAGCTCTGCAACGACACCCACGACCACTGCTCATCCTCCTTCCATGACCACCACAACCACCCATCTTTGGGCAATCAAAACCTGAACCTTCGAGTCCTTTCTTGTCTTGAGGTCACGAAACGAACAAATTTCCTCTAAACTGTTGGGCTAGACCACGACGAGAAGCTCTTTCTTTCGATCGACCATAGGCTCCTCAAGGTCGTAGAGGTGCAGTTCAATACCAACCAGCTCCTCGTCGAATTGCCACAAGCTACATCTATAGGTGGCTATAATGGATTCAGTGGTGGTAGTAGAGGTTGTGGAGGCTTTGGGGCGTGGGGGGGGCCTGCTTTTGTGGAAAGGGTGGTCCAAGGAGTGACTGCCCTCCTAAAGGTGGTGTGCATCTCAATTTCGTCGAGATCCTAGTGCTCAGTATACAATCGAAGGTATGGCTGAGGTATATAAAGCAATGTTTTGAATACTGTACCAGATGCCGTACCGAACAAGGCACTAGAACGAAATATTTCGGTACCGATACTATTTCGTGTACCGTTTCGGGATAGTCGATGTATGAATAAATTATATATAAAAATTATATTCCAAAATAATAGTTTATTTATGAATAAATTATATAGAAATAAATATATATAAATTATAAATAGCCTAATCTGAATTGGAGGTCAAAAAATAAGCTTGTACTTTGAAAAAATGAAAAAAAAAATTACAGGCCAGTATTTTGGCCGGTACAAAACACATATGATACCTGTACCGGCCACTCAGTACGGAAAATTTCGATTGTATCGGCCGATACGATACGAAATTAAAAACACTGATATAAAGTCCTTTCTACCTTACTTGTAATCTATGGTGGAGGGAAAATATTCATGGGTTTGAAAGTTTTACAAGATAAGAAATTTGAGCCTCAGCTGCTTGATTTTTTGCCGAACAAGTTGTCCATGCTCTTAGATTCTAAAGAAAGAATCATGGATTCAAAAGCTTTAAGAAATATAATTTTATGATGGAGTGGAGCAGGGATTACGGAAGGAGTTATGGGCATTCTTGCATGGATACCATCGCTATGATTCAGCATATGCTGAGAGGGAATCTCGTAGGTCACTTAAAAAGACAGAGTATGAGACAATAAAAATTCAGTGGCAGAATATCTCCCCTGATCAGGCAAAATGATTTACAAAATTTAGGGGAGAGAAAAAGCCTTATTGAAAATGATGTGATAAGCACTGACATATCGATCTTCGTCTACAATGGGGATGCTACTCCAAATGTGAATCTGATGTGTGATATTTTGCTAACATACTCATTCTACAACTTCGATCTTCATTATTGCCAGAGTAGGAGTGATCTCTTGTCCCCAATTTTGTTTGTAATGGATGATGAGTCAAAGGCATCTTGGTGTTTTGTTGCTTTTTTACAAAAATAACCGACATCTCAATAGAAGCAGTTGGGTCGCTCTGCAAATCTTTGGAGATCTTGTCATTGGATTTAGTGTACATAAGCAACAAAGCATTACTTGTTATGGCCAAGGGATGTCCTCTTTTGAAAATTCTGAAGCTATAATGTGTAAATGATACTGATGAGACTTTGGTAGCTGTTGGCACTGGTTATTCATTGCTGGAGTTCTATACGGCTTACAGAGATTTACTCATAGGCGTCTACAGGCAATTGGCAATCTTACCCTAAGTGGTTGTTATCTCCTAAGCGATAAGGGCTTAGAAGCAATTGCAACTGGTTGCAAGGAACTTACACAACTTAAAGTTAATGGGTACCAAAATATCGAAACTATGGGACTGGTATATGCAGCAACACCCCTTAATGGTGTTAGTATTATGAAACATGAAGTGGCTTTGTTACAAAGAAAATTCTTGTCGCTTAGTTGATACTGTTGGTGGGACAATTGTGGGCAAGGATACCGCACCTTGTGGACAATGTGCTTCTATGGGGATGGTTTGTCACAGCCCATGAATGGAATGGTTGGGCCGGGCTTGGGCCAAGTCCAATAGGGACTAATTTACTTAGTTGTTATTTCATCTTATGGAGTGGGCCACAAAGTAGCTGGGCCTTAGTTGGTTTGCTTTCTTTTATTGAGTTTGTTTAGTTAACAGTCGTGAGTCTTGTTTAAGGCTAAGGTCTTTTTCCTTTGTTGTAAGACCTTCATATAAGGTTACAGTAGCTACCGAAAAGGGCATAGAGAAACTAAATGAAAAGTTTATTTTCCATCTTTTCTCATCTTTTTCATTCTTCTATGAAGGTGCCCCCTCAAAGTGAGCAATTTCAGTATATTTGTTCTTAAGTAACTTGCGGTGTGTTACAGCAAATAGTTCGAAAAAGAGTAATATATGATCGGATGGTCAACTATTATATATTGTTCAAATGTTGCAACTACATCTGAAACCATACTAAAATGGATATTTACCAGTCCTACCAAGCCGACTATACTCCCTTTCCCGAAGGCCCACTTAACCCATGGGCAGTCCACCTCTGTGAGAATGAGAAGGGAGAACCTGGGACTGGTCCATGATGTACATGTCAATGAGAGAAAATGAAAGGGAAGTCGCATATCTGAATGTGTCGTAGCCAACACGCATGGCAGGAGGCCACGCAACACTAAATGCCCAAAGGTAGCCAAAAGCAACAACCCCGGCTGGAATAACACATTTTCCATAAATCCAGATGGTGGGCGAACCTTCTCCACCTAAGACAAGAAACAGACTTGTCAGGGGACCCAGCCACGTTCGATACAGCAACACGACACCTGAGGCAGCAGGTAGTCACCCTGCCACAAGTGCTACGTCCAGTACAATGAGCGTAAAATGTTCTGACAGCGAGTGAGGACCACCTCAATCAATGTATATAAACCCATCCCCATGTATAGTTAACGGATTGGCTTCCTCTCCTCTTTCTCATACGCTCAAGTTGTTCTTCATTCCCATGATACTTCATTCTCCCTACTAACTTTGGCATCGGAGGTGTCCCTCACCATCCTGAGCCCGCATTCTTAAGTATTTTGCAGGCCAACAAGACCCCCTGGAAGGAGTTGCCCAATGTACGAAACACAACATCAACAGTAGCGTCATTTGTGGGATCTTTTTGAATAACATGTCATTTGTATACCAGCAACAATGCACTTGCAGACCACCCGTGAACAAGAAGAATAAACAAGAAGCATGGAAGCAATGCTCGCTGAAGTGGAAGACGTGGTTAGAAGACTGCAATGGAAGTGGGGAGGCTCTAGCATGAAAATGAAGCTCTGGGAAGAGGAAGCGATGGACCACCAGAAGATGTTGAACTAGGTCAGAGTGAACACGTCGAGTCGTGGAGCCCAACGGGAGTTGATGCAGTCAACGAAGAGAGAAGACAGATGCATCACGAGTTGTGTGGTCTTACGGATAAATACGAGGAGATAGCCAGGAAAATGGGTGCATCATCCTCTGTGGACCAACAGCTCACAAGCACTAATTTTCAATACAATGCGGAGGTCATGGCTGCTCCTCTCCTACCCAAGTTCAAATTCTCTCAAATGCAAATGCACGATGGATCTAAGGATCCCCTCAGCAGTGATATATATAAACACTCAAGGTTTTTACAATTTTTAACATAAACTTTACTACTTTGTGATAAAAAAGATGGATCAGCTATAAAATATTAATATAGTTGATGGAGATTATATTAATTACTTTTTGTTCTTGCAAGTGAATGGCATTAACTTCTAATTAAGATTGTATTCTTATCTGGAATATCACCAAGATTTGGCTTTCTTGCTTCTGGTAATTTAGGCTGCAGGGACAAAGCCAATTAGGGGGCGAGGGGGGCCTGGCTTCTTATAATCACATGTTTTATTTTTTTCAAATTTATAATTATCTAAGTGAAATATATTTAATGAAAAATAATTTATAATTATCTGGATTGCAGCTAGCTGCACAATGTGTGTAATTCATGTTAGATAATAGTTTCTTAGCTTTTTTTAGTTATAAAATTGAGTATGATATTTAATTGCATAGTCATGGGACTATATAATTTCCTTCCAATATAATTTGAAGGCCGGTGGCTCCTATTTTTCTTGTCAGGAAATTCAGGAAAAAAAAAAAAGAAAGAAACCTTGATAGATGGCCGAGGAATCAGCAGCTACGAACACACCAGAAGAAACAATTAATGGTGTAACAAATAATGAGTATTGGTGGCCGACATGGTTAGTAGAGAAAATCGAGCATGCTGAAAGCATAGTGCTTAGTCGCCCATCACCTAATCAAACTATTTTGAGTATTTACAGGGTTCCTGATGAGCTTCGGGAATTGAACAAAGAAGCTTATACACCTCAGATTATTTCAATAGGGCCTTTTCACTACCACTCGCAAATATTGCAATCCATGAAAAATTATAAACTGAGTTATTTCAGGAGTTTCATGGAACAAATTACCAAGATAAACAAGGCCGAGAAGTTAGCAGACCTTATACAAGATTCGGAAGAACGGGTACGTGGATGTTATGCAGAGGCCATTTCATTTGATTGTGGTACTTTGAGGCAAATTATCTTGATGGATGCGAGCTTTATCATTGAGCTTTTCTTGAGATTTTGGTCAGATGAATTTTGGAGAGATGATGACTCGATAGAATTAAAGCCATTGCTGGTTTCTAGGATGAGATCAGACTTGTTATGACTTGAGAATCAACTGCCTTTCTTTATAATCGATAAATTATATGAGCTGCTTCCACTCGATCAGTCTCCTTCGATATACCCATCCAGCTTCCTCGAGCTTACCTTTAACTTCTTTGAATTTGAGAATTTTCAAACGATACATCATCTTAAGATAGATTCAGAAGAAGTAATGCACTTTGTTGATTTTCTGAGATACATGTACTTGCCTTGTGACCGAATTAGGCTGCTCCCAGAAAGTCGAAAAGTGGTTCACAAAATGTACTGTGCCTCCCAGCTGGCCGAGGCAGGATTGAAGTTTAAGCCAAGTTCAAGAAGATCCATACTTGACCTAAAATTTAACGAGGGAGTGCTGGAAATCCCAAGATTTATATTACAGTGACACGGAGATTTATGCTCGGAACCTCATAGCCTTTGAGCAATGTGCCTATCCATATGAAACATGTGTTACTGATTATTTTATCATGTTAGATTTCCTTATCAATACAGGCAAAGATGTGGATTTACTTATTCAACTGGGGATCCTTGTGAATAACATAGGCACCACCCCACCTTTCGCCGGCAATTTGTCCACAGGTATCTCATTTAGGGACATCAGTGATGATTATTATGATCTCTGTAGACAATTGGTGGATTTCCGTAGAAAACATTGGTATGTAATTCTGAAGAGTAGCTTGAGACAGGATTATTTTCGGACGCCTTGGATGGGTGCTGCTACCGTTGGTGCTATTATCTTGCATGCTGATTCTCACTCTCATACAAACTGTTTGTACTGTCATTTTGATATTCAAGTAGAGTGAAGCTGCTTGTGTAATAAGAGTATATATTAATGGATTGCTTGCATTGCGTTGTTATAATATCTTTCATTGATCGCTAGTTTTTGCTTAATTCATGGAAGTTTGTAATTAAGTTGGTTATGGGATGCATTCAAGCTACGTACAAGTTCGAAAGCTTTAATATTAATTTTATTTTATGAATGTCCCTTAGAGTCAATACGATATGATCATTTCCTTTTTCTTGATAGAAAAAATATATATATGCTTATTAAATTGAAAAATCATATTTTAACTCTTTATTCTTCTCACGCACGGATGAGCCAATTCATTATATATTAACAAGGGGCCCTTAATTTAAACGTATTAATTCAAGTTGCCACCGGCTAACTGCAGCAAGTTATTCGGTTTGAACCCCGTGTGAATTCTCCTCATGAGAAATATTCTAACTACAAAGAGATCTTATAAAAACAAACTTATAAAATTATCGTGCTTTCATGCGATACTTTAAATTGTACAGCTATTTCTATTATAAAATAGATATATTTTAATGTATCATATGAACTGGGCGGGTGAGAGGTGACGGAGTTGGATGACTCAGTTTGATCTTCTTCAGGTAGTGTTAATGGTTGTGCTGGTCCATTATATATATATATATATATATATATATATATATATATATATATGTAACGTCTTTCCTTGAACTCTAACCTTCTGACCTTGGAGGCTCATGTTGTTGAATGCTTTTACAGATGACTAAACTTATGTCTGGTTCTTTGAGTTATATAGATTTGAGTTTTTGAAGATTAACATTTGAATTTGGAAAATATCTGCGCGCTGCCTCTGTGAGACTATTTGATCTCTTGTTGGAATAGTGGGGATGGCAAGCACATTGCAATAACAAGTTTCTTGAATATTTGGTTATTATTTGATAGCATGTATTAAATTAATACAATTTTGCTTGGATTATTTATCAAATTGACTTAAATAATTGGGGGCCGATTAAACTCGATATATGTTGAAGGTAAAGATGAAGAATGAAAGAAAACAAAAAGAAGGATTGGAGAGAAAATATTGTTCTCATTCCATGCGTAAATCTGTGTACATCCCCAGTATTTATATCTTTTGAGCAACATCAACTTAACCAATCAGAAAATAGGAATAATAACCAACCTAACCTATTCTGCAATATTCCAGAAATAGAAAGCTATATGTACAAAGAAACAAAAAAAGAAGAAACGATCCTAACAAACTATGCTGAGCTGGAGGAATATTTTTCTGTTTTATTAGAGTGCGTGTGGAGCAGCTTTTCATTGGTGGAGGCTTGATTCTTTCTTTGTTGAGACTCCCCCTCAAGATGGGCATATATGTTCAGAATGCCCATCTTGGACAATAAAAAATGAAATTGTGCTGTGGACAAAGCCTTTGTAAAGATATCTGCCAACTGAAACTTAGAGCTAACATGAACTGGAACAATCACACCAGCAGCTACCCTTTCTCGAATAAAATGGCAATCTATCTCTATGTGCTTTGTTCTTTCGTGAAAGATGGGATTCTTGGTAAGATGAATAGCAGCTTGGTTGTCACAATATAGCAGTGCTGGTTGTTTGTGCTGTATGTTGAAGTCCTTCAAAAGTGTAATTAACCAAACAACTTCACAACAAGTGTAAGCAAGTGCTCGATATTCTGCCTCAGCAGAAGATCGAGATATTGTTGCTTGTTTCTTGGATTTCCAACTCACTAAAGAGTCTCCAAGAAAGACACAAAAACCAGTGACTGACCTTCGAGTTTCAGGGCATGCTGCCCAATCCGAATCACTGTATGCTTTGAGATGTAAAGAGGAACCAGCTGAGAAGAAGAGACCTTGGCCAATTGATCCCTTTAGATATCTCAGAACTCGGTGAGCATGGTGCAAATGAATCTGAGCTGGTTTGTCCATGAATTGGCTGAGAACACTCACGGCATAAGTGATATCTGGTCTACTAATTGTTAAGTAGATGAGCCTACCAATCAGCCTTCGATAGCTTGTAACATCTGTCAACATATCAGTAGAAGAGTGTGCAAGTTTATGATTTGATTCAATTGGAGTACAAGCTGGCTTACAACCAAGTAATCCAGCATCTTCTAAGATTTCTAATGTATATTTTCTCTGACACATGTGGATCCCAGCTGCTGTTCTTGCAACTTCTATCCCCAAGAAAAATTTCAAGATCCCGAGATCCTTGATCTTGAACTGACTGTGCAGAAATTCTTTGACACTTTTTATGGTGACTAAATTGTTGCTTCCCACAATTATGTCGTCAACATAAACTAAGAGAGCTGTAAAACCATGTTGATCATTCTTAGTGAACAATGAGTAATCAGATTTTGATTGGTAAAAGCCAATCGAGAGCAAAGCAGCAGTGAACTTTGAGTTCCACTGCCTAGAGGCTTGCTTCAAACCGTAGAGTGACTTATGTAACTTGCAGACCAGCTTTCCTTGTTGTTGAGACTCCCCCTGAGCCACATAACCCGGTGGCAAATCCATATATATTTCTTCATCAAGATCCCCATTCAAAAAAGCATTGTGTACATCAAGTTGGGCCAAGTGCCAGTTATTGATGGCTGCCAGTGCAAGGAAGAGTCTAACTGTGGTCAGTTTTGCCACTGGACTGAATGTCTCTTGGTAGTCAAAACCCTCTCTTTGAGTGTACCCCTTTGCTACCAATCTAGCCTTATGCTTGTCAATGGTCCCATCAGATTTTAACTTGACCTTAAATACATATTTACAGCCAACTGGTTTCTTTCCAAGAGGTAAAGTAGTGATGGACCAAGTGTTATTGGCTTCAAGGGCATCAATTTCAGACCTCATGGCAGCTTTCCAATGATCAGAGGCCACAGCCTCTTCATATGACTTAGGTTCATGGGTTAGTGAGAGGGACAATGCATATGCTCGATGAGATGATGATAAATGATCATAGGTGATGTGATTGGTAAGAGGATATGGAGTGGAAAAATTGGATGATGTATGAATAGGGGCTTGAGAAACAAGGTGACAGTGATAATCTTGTAAATGGGATGGAGTATTCCTCAGTCGATTTGATCTCCTTGGAACAATGGCTGAATTTTGCTCTTCAGCTGGAGCAGATGTGGGAGAATTAGATTCTGATGCTGTGAGGTTTGAATCAATGAAATGAGGATTAGAAGGAAGATGAGAGGGAGCTGGAGACTGTACAAACTGATCTGAAAGATTGGTAGAGGAGTCAATTGTGATTTGTTGAGAATGAAAGTCTGAAAATACAGGTGGAACAACAAAATCAAATTGAGAGGAAGATTGAGCAGAATTTGAAGAAAGAAAAGGAAAGGTAGACTCAATAAAGGTAATGTCCCGTGAAATGAAAGTGGTATGGTTATCTAAACTATAGACTTTATACCCTTTGACATCAGCGGGGTACCCTATAAAAATGCACCTCATAGCTCTTGGATCAAATTTGGTTCTATTATGTTTGAGTGTTGACACAAAGCAAAGGCATCCAAAGACTCTCAAATGGGTATAAGAAGGTGGTGAGGAAAAAAAAATCTCATAGGGAGATTTGTTGTTCAAGAGAGGAGTGGGAGTTCTATTTATGAGATATGTTGCTGTCAAGATGGCGTCTCCCCAAAACTTAGTTGGAAGAGAAGCTTGAAAAAGAAGTGCTCGGGCAACGTTGAGAAGATGTTGATGTTTTCTCTCCACAACTCCATTTTGTTGTGGAGTGTAAACACAAGATTTTTGATGTTGAATGCCATGAGAATTATAAAAAATAGGCATGTGAAACTCCATTCCATTATCTGTCCTTATTTTCTTTATTTTGGAATTGAATTGAGTTTGGGCCATGAGAATGAAATTCTGTAGAAGTTGTTTAGTTTCAGATTTGAATTTCATTAGAAACACCCAAGTTACTCGACTATGATCATCGACAATGGTGAGAAAATAATGATGGCCTTGTAGAGAGGATTGAGAGTAAGGTCCCCAAATGTCGCAATGGATTAAATCAAAATTGGAAGAAGTGCAGGAACTGCTTGATTGAAAAGAAGTTCGTTTCTGTTTTGCTAAGTGACAAACATTACAATCTGAAGAAGCATTACATTTGGCATCAAAAGAAATAGATTGAATTGCTCTAAGTTTCTGATCAGATAAATGTCCTAGTCTAAGATGCCAAAGGTTGAAGTCTTGTTGTGTCACAGCACTGCAGAAGCGAGGATTGGAGGAAAGAGGAAAAACTTTCAGGCTGTTGGAAGTTGTTTGATTGACAGCTTTGTTTTGGAGGGTGCTGGGAAGGAGGAAATAAAGGCCACATTGGATCTTAGCAAGCCCAATCGTCGTCCATGAAGACAGGACCTGTATGAAACAAAATTGACCCGAGAAAACAAGGCATAGAGAGGAATCATGAGTAAGCTTGCCAACTGAAAGAAGGTTAAAGGAAAAAGAAGGCACACAAAGGACACCAGTGAGTATAATGTTGTCTGAGAGGTGCACGGTGCCAATGTGAGTTGCTTCAACATGAGATCCATTTGGTAATTTGACAAATGTTTTGGTGGAGCAAGTGATAGAGCTAAAGAATGAGGTGGAGCAGACCATATGGTCTGTAGCACCAGTATCGACAATCCAAGGTACATTGGCAATACTAGGAAAAGATTTATGCATAACAGATAAGCAATGATGTTGATGAGTATCAAAAATAGATGCACTATGATCAATGGAAATGTGAGTGGAAAAAGGAATTATACCAGCCATGTTGGAGCATGCAACAGGGGAAGGATTATTTTCAGTGGACAACTGTTGAGGCTGATTAGTGGTCTGAACAGAACTTGAGTCATTAGAAGTGAGCTGTGACATCTGTCCATTGATTAGAGCCATGAGTTTCTGAATTTGATTCTGGGATAAGTTCAACTGGGGATTCTCCTGTATTCCCTTTTCTTGATTTTGAGAGGAAACCTGGTTTGCTGAATGTGGAGAAGAAAAATTCCCACTACCATGGTTCGACTTAGCTCTAGTGAACTTAAAATTTGGTGGGAATCCTATAAGCCTATAGCATTTCTCCTTAGTATGTCCAAGCTTTCCACAATGAAAACAGCTAAGATCAGATTTCTCTTTTCTTTTTGCTTGAGTACTATAGACTGCTAATGCTGAAGCCTCAGGAGAAGACACTATCAAATTTCTGGTCTGTCTTTGTCTTTCCTCCTGTAAAACTAGGGAAAAGGTCTTGTCTAGAGAAGGCATAGGACTCATCAAAATTATCTGGCCTCTAATGTGCTCATATGAATCATTTAATCCCATAAGAAACTTAAACACATAATCTGTCTCTTGAACATCACCGACTGATTTAAGGGCTTGACATGTACATAAACCACATGAACAACACGGGACAGGCCTATAGTTATGCATTTCTTCCCAAATCCCATTAAGTTGAGTGAAATACTCACTTACATTTTGGTTCCCTTGCAAAGTAGAGCTGAGTTGTTGCTGGAGTTGATAGATACGCACGTTATCAGGCTGAGCAAAGCGGGTTTTCAGCTTTTCCCATACTTCCTTTGCTGAGTTGATGTAGAGCACGTTTGATGCTATCTCCTTCGAAATCGAGTTGAGTAACCAAGATAAAATAAGGTTGTTGCAACGCAACCAGGGAATATACAAAGCGTCGGTCAGATTTGGTGTAGGTATACTTCCATCAAGAAAACCCAGCTTGTTTTTTATAGAGATGGCCAAGGTAAATGATCGATTCCATGAGAGATAATTTTGGCCAGAAAGAGGTGGAACAATCACCACAATGTTGGCATTGTCACTGTAATGTAAATAGAAATGACTCTTTGGATCTTCAGAAGGTGAGACGTTGCTGGATTTCGTCATTGTGAAGAAATGAAATGAGAGCTATAATGTAGTGAAACTGTATGAAGAAATGGCTGAAAGAAAAATGAAGGACCTCAAGTTTTGAAACCTGTGGTCTCTGATACCATGTTGAAGGTAAAGATGAAGAATGAAAGAAAACAAAAAGAAGGATTGGAGAGAAAATATTGTTCTCATTCCATGCGTAAATCTGTGTACATCCCCAGTATTTATATCTTTTGAGCAACATCAACTTAACCAATCAGAAAATAGGAATAATAACCAACCTAACCTATTCTGCAATATTCCAGAAATAGAAAGCTATATGTACAAAGAAACAAAAAAAGAAGAAACGATCCTAACAAACTATGCTGAGCTGGAGGAATATTTTTCTGTTTTATTAGAGTGCGTGTGGAGCAGCTTTTCATTGGTGGAGGCTTGATTCTTTCTTTGTTGAGAATATACACCAACTAGACTTAAATATTGGGACCGATTCAAACGGATACGGCCAACTTGATCACTTAAATTAAAACTCCTATCAATTTGACTTAAATAATTGAGGACCCATTAAAACTGATACCAACTTGACTTAAATAATTGGGGACCGATTAAAAATCATACCAACTTGACTTTAAATAATTGGAGACCGATTAAAACTCATACCAACTTGAATTAAATAATGGATCGAGGACCCATTAAAACTTATATCAACTTGACTTTTAGGTGTGTTTGGATAGTGAGATGAATTAAGATGAAAGTTAAAAGTTGAATAAAATATTTTTAGAATACTAGTGTTTAATATTATTATTGTTTTGGGATTTGAAAAAGTTAAATTGCTTATTATATTTTGTATGAATTTGAAAAAATTGTAATGATTAGATGAATTGAGATCAATTTTGAATCCAAATAGGGTGACCCATTTGAAATAAATGATGACCGATTAAAACTGATACCAACTTAGAGCATCCTCGTTGGTTTGGCCAAATGAGAAGATTGGCTAAAATTTGCATAATTTATGTTAAAAACATCTCACATTGAATTGGGCAAATATAAAATAATTTAGATTCTTGCTACAGTGATTGGTCAAAGACAAAGAACTATAATTGATGCACTAAATATTAAAATATTAATTTCTCACTCCAAGCAAACATTAAAATATTAGATTTTCACTCTAAGCAAAAATACTATTTGGTTTGTAATTAAGAAATTTAGATAGAAATTTAGATTAGTTTAATCAAATATTTTTTGTTATTAGCATTAAATGACTTTTGAAAATATGATTTTTTAATATTAATTTAATTAGAATATTATTATTATAAACATTTAATTGGCTAGCTTCTTTAAGGTAAACATAATATCGAGCTTACCTTCAACTACTTTGGCCATTACAGCCTTCAAAACATACGGCATGATGATATAGAAGTAGTGCACTTTGTTGATTTGCTGAGATACTTTTACTTGCCTCCTCACCAAATTAGGCTCCCAACAAGAAGTTTTAAAGTAGTTAACGAAATGTACTGTGTCTCCCAGCTAGCCGAGGTAGGATTGAAGGTTAAGCCAAGTTCAAGCAGATCCATACTTGACCAAAAATTTAATGAGAGAGTGCTGGAAATTTCAAGATTTACATTACATAGTGACATAGAGATTTATGCTCGGAACCTCATGGCCTTGGAGCAATGTGTCTATCCAACTAACAAATATGTTCACAATCGTCCAAAAGAAATAATATTGGGAGCAGCCCCTCTTTTGGGACATCCGGATCACACCATACATGTCCCAAAGTAAAATGACCAAAAAACCCCCACAACAAAACCCACTTCCCTCTCATTTCTCGTTTCATTTTTCCTGCTCCTCTACCTCGTGTCACCCAAGCCCCCCGTCCCCGCCCCTCGCCCATCCTCTCCCCCCACGCCCACGACCTGCCCGTGTTGGCATCCTCTCCCCCACCCCCACCCGGCGTCGCTATCCTCTCCCCTACCCACAACCCGCATCACATCCTCTCCCCCACCCGTATACCCCTTAGGCCAAATGAGAGGCATGGCTAAGGGAGGTGCGGTGGAGCTAGTGGTGGCTGAGGGAGGCACGAGGTGGCGGCAGGTGCCGTGGGTGGGGGCGTATGGCTCGATAAGGGGCAAACCCCGTATGGGTGAAACCCATTTCAGGAAAGAGAGGGAGAGGGCTGTCATGCTCGACGGGGCTAGGGGCGAGGTCAAGGGGGGAGGTGGTGCTTGACGGTGGGGCTAGAGGCTGACGACGGTGACAGTAGCAGCGGCAAACCGTGTAGGAGAACCCATTTCAAGTTTCGCATGGGGGGCTTTCGTGGAGGTTTGAAGGTGACTGGAGGTTGCCGGTGCGAGAGGGAGCCAATGGTGGCAGATGGTGGCACTATGGGTGGTGGCACTATAGGTGGTGCACGGCGGGGCTAGGTGAGGCAATGAGCCGAGAGAGGGAATCGAGTGGGGGAGAGGGAATCGGGTGGGGAGGGAAAAACAGACGCCACGTAAGGTGTGTGAAGAGTACAATGCTACAAGGGCTGATGTATAGTAGTACTCTTTTAATTTTGAGTAATGCTAAAGAGAAGCCACTATAGCAGTGCACACTATACACTCACTGCGTGGCTGCTTCTAGTTGATTGTTCCCAACACTCACTTGGGGAGATGCGTGGTCTAGATGATGCCACATTATGTGTGCAAAATGGATGCTCCCAATAGTGGCTTCTATCTATATTTATTCTTTAATTTTACTTAACTAACCTTCATTTTAGGTAGAGTGGTAAACTAGTTGTAGACTAATTGTAAGTTTATCATTTTCTTTTGTCAAAAGTATAAGAGAGTGGTTAGCATGAGTGCAGTGTGACAATTAAAATAAGGGAAATAATAGTTGCAGTTATGAGTGTGCGTAATTATTTTAAAAAAATTGAATAAATATGAAATCCATATAAAAAATTAATTTTTTTAATAGTATACTCTACTCTTTTTTTTAAAGTAAATGCACGATGTTTACATATTTCATGATTATATTTAACATTAATCAATAATTTATACATAGCATATTACTCTATTTCAAACTATTCGCATTCAATATTCAAATGCGATATCATCTTTTCGAACGCTTTTAAAACCATTTGATTTGATATATGCGGTTTGAGTAACAGACTTTGCTCACAACTTTTCGAACGAGATTTAGGACAAAACACTTGGGTTTGGAGAAGCTCTTGATAGAAAAGAACCAAAATCGCTTTATTAAGATATTAGCAAACACAAGACAAACACATTATAACTTGAGATCGCTTTCACTCTTACATGCACAACAAATTCAATTACTTTATTTTAAGAGTTCTATACATACAGATATTTTTATGCATTCTATTAATGTGATTGACTAAAATAATTATTTTATATTAAAAAAAAAAAGCTACTTTCACCCGGGACGGAAACACGCCGCTTACCCGGATTCCAAGTCAGCATTATTTAAACGGTGCATTTGCACCCTTAGTTAAACGGTGTGTTTCTGAAATCTTGTTTCTGAAATCAAACTTTTGAAATCAAACTCGAAACCACCATGAAGCCAAGAGCCTGAAGTCCGAGACCTTCAAGTTGCCGTCCTTGCCCGAAGTTTGAGACCTTCAGCCAGCTAGCCGCGGCGCAAGATCTTGGAGAACAGCTCACCACCCGTGGCGAGCTCCACTACGAGATAGATCTTGGTCTTGGTGGCCATGACCTCAAGGATTTTGAGGATGTTGGGGTGGTCATGGAGGCGACGCATGGCCATGATCTCTCGGATTATTCATGGTTCCATGGCGGCGTCGGCGATTTTGGACTTGTACGTCAATGATCTTCACGGCCACAGTTGTGTCGTCCACTATTAACCGTGCTTGGTACACCTTGGCGAAGCTACCTCATCCCAGTAACCGCCCCAATTGGTACTTCCCCAGTAGGGTAATGGTGTTGGATGTCGGTGATGGTGATGGTGTTGGGATAGGCGCAACCCCTAGTTCCATGGCTCGAGAGGCCGAGAGAGAGAAACAGAGAAGGGAAAGAACCCAAGAGATGCATGGAACGAGTTTGAAGAATCGCAATGAATTCTTTTTTTTTTTAATAATAATATTATAATATATAGCTGACGTGGCTAATACCATGTCAGACGATTTTGCTTCGAGTATCCGCACAAATACTCAACGTCGAGTACTTTTAGCAGAATTGTTACAAAAATAATGTAGTCAATCCCATTAATAAAGTACCAAAATCAAATTTATTTACTATTTAATTAAATTCGAGGAAAGTTGGGTAGATGGCTCAGTTTTTTATGGCACTAATAGCGGACTGAAACTCGCAAAGACTTTTTATGTACAATCGTGACAAGTCTTTTCTTTTTTTTTTTTTTGTTAAATGTGACAAGTCTTTTCTTTGATTCCTACCTACCAATCCAATAAATAAACAAATAAATAAAACTACAAAACTATTAAATATTGATAGCTTTTGAAAATCTCATTTTTGTATTTTGTAAGTTTCAATTTATGTAAATATCTCTTTGGTACTTTATTTGCATTTTAAATTTTGCACAAATATATTCTATCAAATCATGAGTTATAAAAGAGGAATTTCCAATTTCGTGGAAATTACTTTGTGG